>NC_133335.1:197554369-197872119 GCF_042186555.1 Aquarana catesbeiana
AACACAGCCGACGCCGAAGCCGATCAGCTGAGAGTGTGGTGAAAATAAAATTAAAAAAAAATCGCAATAAGTGTATATTGATTGGTTTGCGCAAAAGTTAGTGCGTCTAAAAAACAGGGGATAGATTTATTATTATTATTATAATATGCGATTTATATAGTGCCAACAGTTTACACAGCGCTTTACAATGTATAGGGGGGACAGCACAATTACAGTACAGTTCAATACAAAAGGTACAGGAGGGCCCTGCTCGTAGAGCTTACATTCTAAAGGGAGGGGGTGATGGTACAAAAGGTAATAGCTGCAGAGAATGGTTTGATGGGGGTGGATTTATGGACTTTTATTTATTTCTTTATTGTTTTTACTGGTGATGGCGATGATCTGCGATTTTTAGCGGGACTGCGACATTGCGCTGGACAAATTTGACCCCAAGTGACACTTGTTAGGGACCAGTGACACCAATACAGTGATCAGTGCTAAAAAAAAATGCACTGATCAATGTATAAATGACACTGGCAGGGAAGGGGTTAATACTAGGGGGCGATCAACGGGTTAACTGTGTTCCCTGGGTGTGTTCTAACTGTGTGTGGGAGGGGCTCACAGGGACAACACAGAGATCGCTGTTCCTGATCACGAGGAACAGCAGATCTAAGTGTTGTCCCCTGTTTTGCCTCTGTGTGGAGCGATTGCAGGTGGCCGGCGGACATCGCGGCTGCCAGCCACGCGCATCGGCTACCCCTCCGCCCACAGTATCCATACCTCCCAACTTTTTGAGATGGGAATGAGGAACACCTATCAGTAAAAGTATGCAGGCATAGGACACACCCCTTGCCACGCCCCCTTAAAGGAGAATTGTACAAAAAAAACCCAAGATTGGTTAAACCCACAAGTGCTTTTTTTTACCACTACTATTCTATTATATTGGATTTTGGAATTTACAAATTCAGCAATTTGGAAATCAGATGAAAGGTTTAGCACTGGAAAACACTTTTTGATAGATACAAAGTGCATTTTATATAAAACTATATAGATCAGACCAAAATGAGGGACAAATGAGGAGGAATGAGGGACAGAGGGACATTGCATCAAATCAGGAACAGTTGGGAGCTATGGGTATCTATTACACAAAACGACGTACAGGTATGTCATTTCGCACAATAGAGCCGCACTGCTGAAGTATATCTGCGGCGGGCTGTCTATAAGTGGTTAAGGAAGGTCATAAAGGGCTGTTGGATAATGGATATCACTGTGTGCATTTTACATGCAGATGGTGGAACAAGCATGAAAATATAAAAGGAAAGGAAGAAATACGATTCATACTGATGTTGGGATACACAACTGTGGACTTATTTGTTTGTGTTTTGGACTTTTGAGATTTTATTAGAGAATAATTCTAGTCATTAATATCGTGTGAAGCGCCAGACTTGTATTTTCAGATTGCCGCCATTACCAGTAAAAACAATAAAAAATAAAATAAAAGTCCCTAAATCCTATAGTTTGTAGACGCGATAACTTTTGCGCAAACCAATCAATATATGCTTATTGCGATTTTTTATTTTTTTTTTTTACCAAAAATATATAGAAGAATATATATCAGCCTAAACTGATGAATACATTTGTTTTTTTATTGGATATGTATTATAGGAGAAAGTAAAAAAAATGTATTTATTTTTTCAAAATTGTCGGGTTTTTTTTTTTGTTTATATTAACGCAAAAAATAAAAACTGCAAAGAGAATCAAATACCACCAAAAGAATGCTCTATTTGTGGGGAAAAAAAGACATCAATTTGTTTGGATACATCGTCGCAGGTCCGCGCAATTGTCAGTTAAAGCGACGCAGTGCCGTATCTCAAAAATGGCCTGGTCATTAAGGTGGAAAATCCTTCCGGGGCATGAAGTGGTTAATCAATCATCAGCACACTGTTCCAGAAGGCCTGGCCTTTTCCTATATGTTCAATGGCAAACTGTAGTCTTGTGCTAATGTTCTTTCTTTGGACAGCAAAGGCTTTTTCTTAATATGCCTCTCATGCAGGGTAAATTAGTGCAATCACTTTCTGAATGTAGATTTATATAATCTGACTCCAACTAATGCAATTGTTACTGGACACCCCATGATGAAATGCTAGGCCTCCTGGAGACTTCTTATGGCATCATATGGTCAGCTCTTGGGCTGGACAGTCTTGGTCAAAATGAGCAGTTGTTATAAATCTACACCACTTGTAGATTTTTTTTTTCATACAGTGGAATCATTTCATAATATTAAACCCAAAATGAAAAATGTATTATATTGCAGCTCGACAATCTTTAGATATGGGGGCTGCCTTCGTTTTCTTTTTACACCCGGTGATCTGGCCAGTAACACAGCTCCTATATTGGAGGGCCTCCACTCTGGAAGAAGGAGCACAGGGGGCACTGCAGACATCAGCATTATCAGTCTGGGGGATGGGGTATGCTAGACATACTAGCAGATATAGATACACTAACAAATTTAAGTCAAACTCCAGCTCACACTGCAAATACACATACAGTTACAGCAGCATTTTTTTTTTCTTTTGAGATAAAGGTTTTACATAAATAAAAGCTGATCGTTGTAAGCACCCGTCAGTGGTAATTAGTTTGTCTTAACACTCTAACTGATACATTTGCAGGATAGCTTGTTGAAAAACAACAGACTTACTCACTAGATAAAAAAAAAAAAAAAAAGAAAGGCCAAAAAAAAAAAAAGGATACTAATACAACTATCACATCTAAGAATTGGTAAGCTGCAATGTAATAAATGTTTTTGCTTTTGAGTTTACTACTGCTTGAATTTCAAATAATATGGTCATTTTCTTGAATCTCTTGCCAGACTGATAGGCATCCAGGACTTTCTTTTTGAGGGGCTTAAGCCTCGTACACACGATCGGATTTTCTGCAGACAAAACCTCTGACTTTTGTCCGAAGGCTTGTGCCTGGATTTTGTCTTGCATACAAACGGCAAGAAATTGTCAGCCAACAAACACGAACGTAGTGACGTTCTACGTGGTTTTTCAGCTCTTTAGCGCCACCCTTTGGGCTCCTTCTGCTAATTTCCTGTTAGTAGAAGTTTGGTGAGTGTTGATTTGCACTTTTCATTTCGCACTTTTCATTTAGCCCTTTTCAGTTCGTTTCTGAAGGGCCGTTCGTCAGCCAGACATGTTGCGGAATCGGAGGAGATAACGTGTTATTTATTATTGGCCTTGGAGTTATTGCTTTGACCCAAGTCCAGTCCAGGAACAGGAGGAGGAGGATTTCTTGGACCAAAAATTGGTTGCTTTATGAATCGTGACCAATTATGTCATATGCCTTTGCTGCGGGAGCTCCAGGAGAATAATCCGGATGATTTTCGGAATTATCTCCGGATGACGGACCCCTGCTTTCACCAACTCTTGGCATTGTTGACCCCCTATATTAGGAAGTAGGACACATGCATGAGGCTTTTATTTTATTTTTTGGTTGAATAATAATGATTTGATTTGGTATATTTTCTATATTTTTGGATGCATAGAATGCACTTTTTGGTTAAGTTCTATTGGCAGATAGCATGTCTAATTTTATTTGTTTTCTTTTTTTAATGCACAATAAAAGAAATTGTGTAGAATAATACTTGGCTATGTGTTTTACTTCAAATGACAGTTTGGGAGTCGGCAGTTACATTTAAATAAAATACAATCTAAAATTGACAAGGGACACCAACATAGTTGTATCTTTGATTTTAAAAACTACAGGATAATGGTGTTGTGGTAACTTGCCCAGAAAAAAAAAAAAGGCATAATAATATTATTCTTGATATCACTAGAAAAAAAAGCCTTTGAAAATTCGTTTGCAACAACTCCATCAGTATCACCAGCAAAGCAGCTTCATTATTATCCCATTAAAGAAGAAGAGATTTGTGCGCTGCATTTGGAGATTTCATAATTTGCCACGTCACGAATGTTAATTCTCCATTACGAACGCTAGTTTACAAGACCGACCGCTTCTGGCTCATCCTTGCTTCCGAGCATGCGTGTTTGTACTTTGGACTTTTGTCCGACGGACTTGTGTACACACGATCGGAAAATCTGACAACAGACATTTGTCTACGGAAAATTTTAAAACCTACCATTCCAACATTTGTCCGCTAAAAATCCGACAACAATTGTCCGATGGAGCGTACAAACGGTCGGATTTTCTGCCAACAGCCTGTCATCACACAATTCCAGTCGGAAAATCCGATCGTGTGTATGAGGCTAGTATAGAGCACTTTATTAAACTTGGTAAGATGACACTACACAGGCAAATAGTAAAGAGAACACCAGACTCTAGATATCTGAGGTTTAAATAAGACAGAGTCCACCTGCATACTCCCTAATGAAGTTCAAATAATTGTTTCCTAATCTGAAACAACCTATTCTAGTTTCATGCATTTCAAGTGGTACATGTAGGGGTTTACTTACTTTTTACACAAAGTCAGATCTGCATTTTCATATACTTTGATCATAAAATTGAATTTACCATGTCAATTTTATATGTCATTTGTTCAAATATGTTACCTTTTTATCTGCAGTCACTAATTGAACTAAGAGCCATTGTTTGCCAAAAATACATTTTTCATTAGGTGTACAAATTTTCTTAAACGGCTGTACTTGACTGAAGGATTCTAGCATTTTGTGTCCTGCCAATCAGCAAATATACCAGCAAAGTTGGGCTTTCTTATTAGAAAGTCTAACATGCTCTTCGAAAACAACAGTACCTTGCACCAAGGCTTCATTCCCCCCTTTGCAGCAATCTTTTAGCCAAATGTTGAACTCTGCTAGAATTTTCTTTTGTTGTGCATTATGGACAGGCAAGACGTGTGAAAATGTAAGAGTACACCCTAACTGGTGAAGATCCGGGCCCAAATTCTAAAAATCCTCCTGCACAGATCACATGTCATTCTGGGACACGTCATTGGTGCCAAGGTGCACAACACTGACATTGCACTCTTCACTAGCTTCCTTGACAATATTTAACCACTTGCCGACCGCTGCACGCCGGCACAATGGCAGCGGTGGACAAATGGGCGTACCTGTACGCCCCCTTTAATTGGCAGGGCTAGTGGGTGCACGCGCGCCCGCCGCATGCAGCATGACCGTGGGTCCCGCGGACTCGATGTCCGCCGGTGTTCCGCGATCGTGTCACGGAGCCGCAGAACAGGGAGATGCCTATGTAAACAAGGCATTTCCCCGTTCTGCCTAGTGACATGACAGGGATCTACTGCTCCCTGTCATCGAGAGCAGTGATCGCTGTCATGTCAGTGGTAGCACATCCCCCCCCCCACAGTTAGAATCACTCTCTAGGACACATTTAACCCCTTGATCGCCTCCTAGTGTTCAACCCCTTCCCTGCCAGTGTCATTTACACAGTAATCAGTGCATTTTTATAGCACTGATTGCTGTATAAATGACAATGGTCCCAAAATAGTGTCAAGTGTCTGATGTGTCCGCTATAATGTCGCAGTCACGTTAAAAATTGCAGATCGCCGCCATTACTAGTAAAAAAAAAAAATTATAATAAAAAATGCTATAAATCTATCCCCTATGTTGTAGACGCTATAACTTTTGCGCAAACCAATCAATATATGCTTATTGCGATTTGTTTAACCAAAAATATGTAGAAGAATACATATCGGCCTAAACTGAGGAAGAAATTTAGTTTTTTATATATATTTTTGGGGATATTTATTATAGCAAAACGTAAAAAATATTGCTTTTTTTTGAAAATTAACGCTCTTTTTTTGTCTATAGCGCAAAACAATAAAAACCGCAGAAGTTATCAAATACCACCAAAAGAAAGCTCCTATTTGTAGGAAAAAAAGGACTTTTGTTTTGGTGTAACGTTGCACGACCGCACAATTGTCAGTTAAAGCGACGCAGTGCCGAATCGCAAAAAGTGCTCTGGTCAGGAAGGGGGTAAATTCTTCCAGGGCTGAAGCGGTTAAAATGTATGTCCTGACAGTAGCACCAGGTAAATACCTAACTTTCTTTGACTCTTCTACATGATTTCCTTTAAAAAAAAACACCTCCCTCAACAATCACCAACAAGATGAAATCTCCTTTTAGGAGCCTTATGCACAACACCTGTTGCCTGTTTTGCAACATCAGATACAAGTTACTTTTGGCAAAGGAATTTATTTCTCCAGGGCTTCTTTATCCACAGAAGGGTTGTCATTCTCACAAAACGCTTTGTTTGCAACCTTTATATCATCTTTTAGCTCAGAAAGAACACAATACAGTTACATACATCCGACTTGCATACGACTCAGTTACAAACAGCGGGAGAGAACAGGAAGTGAGAGGAAATCTACCCCTAGGAAGGGAAATTCACTCCTGTAGGAGTTATCATGGGAAAAACGTGTCTCTACTGGAGCTTTATCACCAATCCCTGTTTCCACAACAACCCAAAATTTTCAAAATCCAATTGTCACAGGGAAAGAAAGTGAGGTGAAAACTTCTGAACAGGGGCACAGACAGCAAAGCAAATGTTACAGGGGTGTTAACCCTTCCCTATGTTATCCAAAATACTTTAAAAAATTATGTTTTTGGCTGAAGTTACACTTAAAAAATTTACCTGTTCCAGCCATCGATCAAAATCAAATTCCAAAATTTGAAAAACTTTGGCATCCTTGGATAAAACAACAGTTCCTGTCAAACTTCAATGACTCTGTCCTGTTGCCATGGTAACAGATTAAATGACTTACAGAGACACCCATTCTAAGGCTTCAAAGAGAACTAAAAAGAATAATAAACTGACGAGCGGGACAACCTTGTGGACCATACCTCTACCTTTCAACCCTTTTTCTTCTTTCTCTTTCCTTTTCTCCACCTTACGATTAAAGCTCATTATCAGAATTTATTTGACCTATATACACTCTACTTGTAAACAATATGTATAGTAGGTATAAATCATTTAAATAACTACAAAAGTAACTAAGGAAATTATATATATCTTTAATTTAGGTTTACGTGAACCCAATGTTTAATATTTGAAATTTCATGATATTTACCTATATAAACCCTACTGTAAAACAATGAGCTTACTTTATAGATCCTTGTAAACTTACTTTATGTTTCTTTATAACATTGTATACTCAATAAACTTCTTTTGACAAGGAAAAAAAAAAAAATTTACCTGTTCCAACTTGCATACAAATCTAACTTAAGAACAAACCTACAGAACCTTGTTTGTAACCCGGGAACTGTCTGTAAGGGTTGGGCGGTGTCTACATGGTTTATGGTCCACAGTTATCACCTTTTCCAGACCCAACAATTGTCCACACTGCCCTTCTCCTGTACAGACTTTCAGGAAAAGGTGTTTTTTTTTACAAGGCAGCTCAAAAGAACAAATTGGCTTGGACAGCCTCCTGATTTCAGACTTAGGCCTCATTCACAGCTAACGATTTGGGATCATGGGTGGAATCACCATAATTCTGCCCATGATTCCAAATCGCACTGCAACACTGGCAAAACGCAGGCGTGTTTGTGCGACATTCATTTTTAATGGCACCAAGACTTGGTGTGGTTTTGCAGCGATTGTTGCATGGCAAATAAGCATCACCTGAAGCTTGCAAGTCAAAAAAAGAGCAGGAGCTTCCCTTGGGCAACAAGCTTTGGCAATATGGTTTTCCATGATTGCTGTGTGACAATCATGGCAAAAACTCACTGCGTTTTTGCGCCATCAAAGTGAATGGTACAAAAACACACATGCTGCGTTTTGCCAGCATTGCAGTGCAATTTGGAATAACATTACGCCCGATCCCAAATAATTAGATGTGAAAGGGGCCTGAAGGGCACAAACCAAGGAATTTACATATGTAGACTAGACCATGTAAACTAGAAATCTGCATACAGAAAGGACAGCAACCCAGCTTCAAAAAACTACCAGGAAAAACAACTGCCAAGCAAATATTGCACTGAACTAAACTGGAAATTTAAAAAATAGTTACTTAAAAACAAAACAGGTACTATTTAACCAAAGATTGTTGGTTGTCTCCAAAACTCCTGCTATTTTCAAACTACTGCTGTTCAAACTATGCTTTTTTGTCCTCTGAAAAAATTTGAAACTATTGCCCTAAATACTCAATAAAATCCATGATCACATGACACATTGGGCCTCTTCTCTCTTCCATGCTGCAGAGTGGTAGGGTCCTTCTTCAGGTATCCACGTCAGTGCCTGTGCTAAGTCCGTATAGGTCCTAAAGACTAAACATGTGCATTTGTTTTCGTCCGAATTTCAGGTATTTTCGTTATCCTTTTAATAAACAAAAAAGAACGTGCCGAATCCAAAAACCGAAAGATCCGACATAAACAAATGCTTTATTTTCGTTTTTGTTGTGACAACAGTTCGATATAGATAGGAGATTCGACATGACGCTGACAATAGCGATCTGAGTCTATCGAACCTGTGGTTGAATGTGCCTAACCTTAGCTCTATTAGTCCAAGATTATTCGACAAAGAGAGAAAAGATTTGACATGTATTTTCGACGAAGCAATCGCCATGAGCAGACATTTATGGTCAGATGCTCCGCCCATAGGTTATATAAGAATTCTAATGTTGGTTTACTAGTAATAATAATTAATAAATATAATTATTACTAGTGTCATACAACATTAGAATTCTACTATAGCTTGTAGGCAGAACATTCGACCAGAAATGTACGATTGTCGTACAGTTTAGCTGCTCCGTCGAATCTTTTTAGAATATTCGACAGACACCATAAGCCTTCAATGACAGATTCGACCTTAATTATTTTGGATTTTCGGACGAATGCATTTTTTAACGAAACAAAATAAATAAAAACAAATTTCGGGAGTAACTAAATAAGTTTATTTTTCAGACGAAAACGAAATTCCGAAATGAAATATTTCAGTGTGCATATGTCTACTAAAGACTGCAACTCTGATAAAAAAGGTGGCAGTGACAAGATCAGTCAGTCCTGGCCCGGATGTAGAGATGTTTTGTTTGCTTTATGCTATGAACTTGTCAAAATCCATAAATCTCCTATAGCTCTTTTTAAACGTGGACAGGACAAAAGGCCTCGGTGGGAACCAGTGCAGACACAGTGCTCAACTAGACAGCGCCTGGATGGGTTGGCAGGGCAAAATAGGGTAAATGGGCCATATTGGGGCAGTAGTTAATTTATGGTGATAAACAGTGACCCAATAATCTCACTTACTGAAGTGAAATGAAATACAATGAATAAGATGAATTTTAAATGGTGAAAATGGTGATACATTTAAAACCTGAGCTAGACAGAGGACTACTCAGATAACTAGGTGATGTTGCAGCCCATGAGTCAGGAGGGGATGCTACAGACAGGCTTGCACTTACAAGAGTAAGAAGATGGCAGGCAGTAATAGCAAGCACCGTGGCATCTTGACTTGGGATGGAGGGCCCCTAGCATCTAACAGCCTGGAAGGTGGTAGAGAGCAACAGGTGTTGCTGTGCACAGTCTGGGACTTGTCTGTCCAACAGGAGTACAGCAAGATGACAGGGACTGCCTACGTCTGACGCCACTCTCTGAGCATGCGCAGTCGGGGATGCATTTCGAGACATGTGCACCTCTCATCAGACTCTGATGCGCCCATGTGCTGAGGACCGGAGTTGTTTCAGGCAGATCTGGAAGTGAGCTGACATCTAGACAGCAGGGCCTCTGTTGCTGTGTCACTGGAACTGGTGAGAAGACGCTGCTGCCATTAACCTGTTGCTGCTAGCAGAGACTGAGCACATAGGGACTGGCCATATAAGTAGCAGCATTTTTTACTCCATGCAGAATTTACTGGGACTGTACTCAGGGACAGCTCCGTACAGAATGGGCCCCAACGCTAGCCGGCTGAAGAACTAGGGCTAAAGACTGCTTGCTCCAATAGCTGCTTCACAATTAGCAGCAACCAATCAGCTTATAGTAATCAATCAGCTTCAGCTTGTTCAATTAAGCTTTAACAATAAAACCTAGAAGTCGATTGGTTACTATGCACAGCTGCACCAGATTCTGTGTTCACCAGTTTTAGTAAATCTCCTCCATAGTGTAGTGTATTGTGATTGACCTAATCTGTTAGTCATTTATGTGCATATTGCCATTTACTGCAATCCATGACAATATATAGGGTTAAATTACCACTAACCAGTCTGATGTTTGCTTTATCATACCGATCCCCTTAGTTGTGTGTATCTATAATTGTGCTCCCAGTATCAGTGAAGTATTAATTTATTTAATTTGGTGTATCAGTGGGGCTGAGACTGTTTTCAAAGTTAAGACAAAAGAACTCAATCTACCAAGCCACTCCTGCGGGGGTAGCACTATAAATAAAACTTACAATTACACCATGCCACAAAGATTTAAAACTCAGTGTTATACAAGTGAAAAATTAAAAACATGAATTGCAAAAATAGTGAAAATATGAAATGCAAATATAGTGTAGCGGCCCCTTTAAGAATCAACAAACTTAAAATAGTGTCTGAAAAAAATCTAAATATAAGTTATATATTTAAATAATAAGTATTTGCAATGTTTCAGGACATGGCTATGGTTTTTTTTGGAAATTGTAGTTTAGCAACTTTAGTTATAATATGAAAGCTTTATGTAAATATATAACTTGCATTTAAACTTCTTTATCCACTATTTTGACAAGACTAATTTTCTCCTTTACCCTCGTTTATACTGCATATATAAGGCGAGCCTTCTGGCGGCCCCGAACTATCTTCACCCTTCAACCCCATGTGATGGGGTCAGTCTCTGTCTCACTCTCGGCACTTTCAGTTTGGCTGTCTATCCCATCATACATCAATTCCCCTGGCCTGGCTCCTCGCCAATACCAACCCGCCAAGGAACTGAGAGATGAACACAATCAATGAATCATCCCTAATAATTACATTTAGCTAATGAAAATGTATGTAATTGATATTTTATAACTATTTTTGGAAGTTGAGGACTTTAATGGTATTGATCTGCTGCCGAGGAGCCTTGCCTTCCATTATCTGTTGGAGGCAGATCGAGAGTGTCCACTGAGACAGACACATATTACCTGAAAGTTTAACCCACTTAGAACCAATGCCTTTGATTGGCAGTTCTGGAAACAGTCAAGATTAACATTTCACAGGACTGTATAATTACAGTGTGGTGGTGTTTTGGACGCTTGTCAGTCACACAAACGTTTTCTGGCTGTCGGAAACCAGGGCTTTCTCAAAAATGCAGCTGAGATCAGTGATAACTGATACAATATCTAGATCATTAACATCCGTGCTAAACATTTTTGTATAATGTGCACATTGTGAATTTAATTAAGCAAAGTCCTTTCTTGTATTAAGAGAGGTATGGACTCCAGAGAGAGAGAGATAATTTTACCACTGTACAAATAATTAGTAAGACCTCATCTGGAATATGCAGTTCAATTTTGGGCACCAGTTCTCAAAAAGGATATCGGGGAACTGGAGAAAGTGCAAAGAAGAGCAACCAAACTGATAAGAGGCATCGAGGAATGATTAGAGAAACTGAATCTATTCCCTCTTGAGCGGAGATTAAGGGGGGATTTGATCAACATGTACAAATACATAAGTCAGTGGTTCTCAACTCCAGTCCTCAGGACCCACCAACAGGCCAGGTTTTATGTATTACCTTGGGGAGATGTAGACTAGAATACTGCAATCACTGAGCAGCAAATGATATCACCTGTGATGTATTTCAGTTATCTTGCAAACCTGGCCTGTTAGTGGGTCCTGAGGACAGGAGTTGAGAACCACTGACATAAGTGGTCCATAGAGTGAATTTGGTGTTGAGTTTTTCATTTTAAGGTCATCACAGAGGACAAGGGGGCACTCTTTATGTCTAGAGGAAAAAAAAGATTTCATCTCCAAATACGGAAAGGTTTCTTCACAGTAAGAGCTGTGAAAATGTGGAATAGACTCCCTCCAGCTCAGTAGATTGCTTTAAAAAAATGGCCTGGATTCTTTCCTTAATGTACATAATATAACTGGGTACTAACATTTATAGGTACAGTTGATCCAGGGAAAATCCGATTGACTCTCAGGGGGTCAGGAAGGAATTTTTTCCCCTGCTGTAGCAAATTGGAGAATGCTTTGCTGGGATTTTTCGGCTTCCTCTCGATCAACTGTGGGTGAAGGATTGTGTATATGAGATTGTATTTTTTTTAGTTGAGCTAGATGGACTTGTGTCTTTTTTCAACCTAACTAAGTAACTATGAGAACACTGGTCCTCCAAAAAATATAAGTACAGTAAATGAGAGTTGTTAAAGGACAGAAAATGAATAGAAGTATCACCAGGCAAAAATAAAGGACAAAAAAGCAATCTAATGTAGATACCACATCTAAGAACTGGTACACAACAAAATATAACATTTTTGCCTTTGGTCTAGATCAAGGGTAGGCAACCTTGGCCCTCCAGCTGTGGTGAAACTACAAATCCCACCATGCCTCTGCCTCTAGGAGTCATGCCTGTGATTGTCGGGGTCTTGCAATGTCTCATGGGACTTGTAGTTTCAAAACAGCTGGAGGGCCGTGGTTGCCTACCGCTGGTCTAGATATACTTTAAGGCCCCATGTACACTAGGCGTTTAGCTCCAGAGCAGGAGGCTCTGGTGTTTAGGTGTGGGCCGAAGGTAAAGGTGCATCGTCCAGTCCTGCTGTTGCCAGCATTTTAAACTCAGAGAGGCTGAAAACTGCTGAACTTGGACAGTGCACCGACTGCTACTAAAGTTTGGGGCAGAAGAAGTCTCTTTTCCAGGCATTCCTGGGCTCATAGTCATTGGTCAAGCATTGGTAGCACTCAATGCACAATCGAGCCGCAGCTCTCAGAGTTTTACAGGCTGCTGGCAGCAGAGCTGGATGGTACGCGGGTGTCTTCTGCCCACACTTATATACCGGAGTCTCCTGCACTGGGGAAAAACGCCAAGTGTACATGTGGCCTAACCATAGTCCAGATCTTTTTCTCTGAGTCCCAATGCAAATGGCTTTACAGTAAAATATAGTATAAATGAGTAGAGAGAACGTTAAAGCATACATTTTGTAACAAGTTACACCCATACTCAGGGTGTATCATGTAACACGTTACAAATCCACCAGCCCCCACACCCTTCTGACTCCACGGATCTTCTGCCCCCGCTCTCTGTCACAGTCTGCAAAGGACGTGGCCATGCAGGGCTCCGCCCGTCCGGCCGCAACATTCATTCACAGAGTTCTGTGAACGGAAAACTACAGTCTTTGCAACAGTCGGCTTATAGTTCTCAATGAAATACCCCAGCGCTGTTATAGTTTCCTGTTAACTGCTTGGCCGTACGATGTATCTGCTGATCGTGGATGCACTGCTTTCCAGGTTCCCAATTAAAAAAATAAATAAATGCACTTTTTTTTTTTTACTGGCAAAAATATGTGCATTTATTTTTATTTTTTTAAAAGGTGAATTATCCTTTAAGCCATATGGTGCCTTATAGTCAGCAATGAAAAGACTGCTTGACATGCAGTGAATGGTGATTGAGCAGGTAATTAGGGGATCATAGAGTTATTTGGTGGATAATGATTAGTTCACATTTAAGAAAATGAGCATAGTGTGCATTAATAAATATGGTATTGATTGTGTGGTGGTTATTTAAACTTTTGTGGTAAGCATAAATGGATTGTAGCTTGGAAACCACGCTAGCTGTCTGCTTACCATTGACTGGGAGTACAGACACCTGGTAAAGTTCAGTTTGCAAGAGAAGACTTGAGTAGGGTTGCCACCTTTTCTTCAAGTCAAACCCGAACACTTTAGTGGCACAGGACAACTGCTTTTTAAAGGGGGAACACTGTGGACTGTGATATAAAATGGTTTCTGCTCAACAAAGCCCCCACTTACATCAGAAATCCCAGCATTCCCCCTTAAATTAGCGTTCCCAAAGCCCCCTCTTTCATCAGAGTCCACAGAACACCCCTTACATTTGAGTCCCCCTTACCTTGGTGTACTCACTTGCTCAGGGGCAGGGCAAAGAAGGGAGGGAGGGGGCCTATGCACATGGTGGTCATGATACTTGGTTAATGGGGAGAATAGGTGTGTGCAATCTGGGCAACAGGGGGACTCTGCGCTGCACTGGGTGAATAGGGTGTACCCAGACACACCTAAGTTGGGGGGGGGGGGTTTGCAGTTCGATCTGAATAATGTGTCTGGGTTTCAGACAGTCTGAAACCTGGACACATGATTCGAAACCCGGACTGTCCGGGTGAATCCCGGACAGGTGGCAACCCTAGACCTCAGGCACAGAGATCATATAGTATCTAAATAAGGGAATGGATTTTGGACACAGAGCAGAATTAGAGCTGAACTCTAGGCCACTTGCAAGAGTAGGACACTAGGGGAAGCACAACCTAGAGGTCTTTCCTAGAAGCCAAACCCCCCATTTGCTAGAGACAGGTCAGTTAGTTAAAAAGCAGCGTATAGAAAAAAACATGTTTGTTAAAAAGCAGCGCACAGGAACGAACTACACACCTCTAAACACATTCAGGCAGTGAAGAGCAATTTCCATAGGATATACCAGTCTGAGACACAGCAATGGAAGAACTATATCTTTATTAAAGTATAATTCCACCCTAACACTAGCTAGTCTTAAAATTGTGTTTATGTACTACAACCTCAAATCTTCCAGGATGTAGATTTACAAGTCTTAAAAAGAGAACTAAACCCAAGAATCAAAATGCATGATACTGCAGCTAGCTTATAGTCCTTAGATGTGGTGGCTACATTTGTTTTCTTTTTTTTCCAGGATAAGAACATTTTCAGCAAATACAGAAAATGCCAGATGATCTCACCAGAAATGCAGTGTCCTTGTCATTTCCTATAAGCTTCATAAAAGATAACTTCCATGAAAGCATGGATCCAGCAGAGGAGGAAGACTGAGCGGACATGGGAGGCTTTGATGGTAGAAGAGAAAAAGCTGTTTGTGGCGAGGTTCCTTACCCCTTTTGGGGTAGAAACATGCCTTTTGCCCCCATAATATTTATTTTTTATATCATCCAGCATTACATCAAATAGGTGATCCTCTTTAAACAGAAGGCCTTTGAGGGCTTTCTTGGAGGTCCTGCATCTAGCAAAGCATCACACATTTATTTTAAACCTTGAATTGACTGGTCAGGCAGCCCAACGTAAAAAAGGGGACATCTGTTTGTTATTCAACCCTGGTCCAAGAGTTTTGCCCACTCAGTGAGTGAAGATCTGAGACACTAGAGTCATAGCCAAAAGAGGTTGTAAAGCTAATGGTTTCTGCCATTCTGTCCATAGGATCCTTAATGGACCAGGATCTTAGACTTGTTTAGCCTGGACAGGGATGGGTCTTTCACTTTTACTGTGATAACTGTAAACAGGACAAACATAGAGGCCGAATATCCCCAATGGGGGCACCGACTACAATAAAAACCTGACAGGTGTTCTAACCCTTCTCCAATCTATTCAAATTAAAAAAATATATTTTTTTTGCCTTTGGACATACTTTAGAGAGCTCCTCCTTGAAGGGTAATGAACGGAGAAGCATTTCGGGGCACTTTCATTCCTTGTAAATGAAGTTGTCAAAAAGGGAATGATAAAGAAACACCCTGACAGAGCATATCAGAATAAATTAGTTAGCGTTGCGGGCTATGGCCCGCAGAACTGATCGAGTGGGAAAAATCAGACAGGGGGGTTATGCAGAAGTTGATCAGTAGATCTACTTCTGTACAATCTCTCTTTTCATGCATGGATCAAAATTCAACTGATCCATGTATAGGAAGCTTAATTCCTTATACTGCCCCAGAGTGTAAGTCAACACCACATCCTCACTTCCTGATGCAGATTCCTCACCAAGGGGTTTTATAAGGTGGGGTAGGGCAGGTGCCGACAAGGAGAAGAGACGATGAAATAAGTCTGTACACAGGAGTATAATTACAAGATAGCCAAACAGATACATTGACCGTTATCTTGCAAAGAGGTCACTAAAGCTGGCTACACACTGGTAGCTTTTCAAAAAAAACATTCATAAGAAGAATCTCATTCGCGCATTCAATAATACCAATTGAAACTTGACGAATGCTGTTAGAAATTTGTGTGAGAAAAAAAAAATTCCCTCCAAATTTTCATCACTATGGTCGAAAATGATCAGCAATTTGACCCCACTATCAATTAGAAAACTGAATGAACGGTCAATGAACTAAATATTTTGTTCAAAATTTAACTAGTATATGGCCAGCTTTAAACCTACACTTACATTCAATTCAGATGTTAAGTGTTGACTTGCTGTCTTCCTGCAATAATACATTTTTTCACCCTATTTTTAAAATACTTATTTCAACAAACAAAAGTAAAACCTTTTTTTCTTGGACCTACATATATATCTACATAGTTACATAGTAGGTGAGGTTGAAGAAAGACACAAGTCCATCAAGTCCAACCTATGTGTGTGATTATATGTCAGTATTACACTGTATATCCCTGTATGTTGTGGTCGTTCAGGTGCTTGTCTAATAGTTTCTTGAAGCTATCAATGCCCCCCGCTGAGACCACCGCCTGTGGAAGGGAATTCCACATCCTTGCCGCTCTTACAGTAAAGAACCCTCTACGTAGTTTAAGGTTAAACCTCTTTTCTTCTAATTTTAATAAGTGGCCACGAGTCTTGTTAAACTCCCTTCCGCAAAAAAGTTTTATCCCTATTATGGGGTCACCAGTACGGTATTTGTAAATTGAAATCATATCCCCTCTCAAGTGTCTCTTCTCCAGAGAGAATAAGTTCAGTGCTCGCAACCTTTCCTCATAACTAAGATCCTCCAGACCCTTTATTAGCTTTGTTGCCCTTTTTTGTACTTGCTCCATTTCCAGTACATCCTTCCTGAGGACGGGTGCCCAGAACTGGACTGCATACTCCAGGTGCGGCCGGACCAGATTCTTGTAGAGCGGGAGAATTATCGCTTTATATCTGGAGTTAATCCCTTTTTTTTAATGCATGCCAATATTCTGTTTGCTTTGTTAGCAGCAGCTTGGCATTGCATGCCATTGCTGAGCCTATCATCTACTAGGACCCCCAGGTCCTTTTCCATCCTAGATTCCCCCAGAGGTTCTCCCCCCAGTGTATAGATTGCATTCATATTTTTGCCACATGAATGCATTATTTTACATTTTTCTACATTAAACCTCACCTGCCATGTAGTTGCCCACCCCATTCATTTGTTCAGATCTTTTTGCAAGGTTTCCACATCCTGTGGAGAAGTTATTGCCCTGTTAAGCTTAGTATTGTCCACAAATACAGAGATTGAACTGTTTACCTTATCCTCCAGGTCATTTATGAACGAATTAAATAGGATTGGTCCCAGCACAGAACCCTGTAGGACCCTGTTTTCCGAGTACTCCCCATTTATCACCACCCTCTGAACTCGCCCTTGTAGCCAGTTTTCAATCCATGTACTCACCCTATGGTCCATGCCAATGGACCTTATTTGGTACAGTAAATGTTTATGGGGAACTGTGTCAAATGCTTTTGCAAAATCCAGATACACCACGTCTACGGGCCTTCCTTTATTTAGATGGCAACTCACCTCCTCATAGAAGGTTAATAGATTGGTTTGGCAAGAACGATTCTTCATGAATCCATGCTGATTACTGCTAATGATACTGGTTCCATTACTAAAATCTTGTATATAGACCCTTATCATCCCCTCCAAGATCTTGCATACTATTGATGTTAGGCTAACTGGTCTGTAATTCCCAGGGATGTATTTTGGGCCCTTTTTTAAATATTGGTGCTACATTGGCTTTTCTCCAACCCACGGGTACCATTCCAGTCAGTAAACTGTTTAAAATACTGCTAGATTGAAAAATCAATGTTTTTTGAACTATGATGCTGGAGAGAAGTGTAGAAATCCCTGCAATTGAATGAATCACCAAATCAGTCAATAGTCAGGAAATACAACCAGATTGCACACTAGGGCGACTGCTAGTTATAAGCCAAAAGAGGGTACTTAAGGGGTTTTAAACTCAAAGAAAGATTACTGCCAGCCCCTCTGTTCAATCAAGCTATACTACACTGTATAAATGTTTGTATAAAATTATGCCTCTAAATACCTTATTTCAGTTCCTTTCTGGCCGGTCACATGACCTCCTCCCCTGATCTAAGGGCTACAGCAGGAGGAGCCAAGATCTCTTCTGACATCAGCCAGGGAGGTTACCTGACCACTGTGCTGTCTGCTCAGCCCCTCCCGCTGTAGCCCTTAGATCAGGGGAAGAAAGCAGCTGGAGGTCACGTGACCGGCCAGAAATGAACTGAAAAATGGTATTTAGAGGTATAATTTTATATAAAAAAAAACTTTACACAGTGTTATTGCTATGTAGAACAGAGGTGCTGGCAGTAATCCTTCTTTAACTTTACTGCTAGCTACTAATAGTGAAAGGAGGGGAAGGGAGGGTAAGAGATCAGTTCTCACATACACGAGAGCTGACAGGCAGGGAGGGGGAGAGAGGTGAGCAGTGGCATGATGGAGGCATCCCCAGGATCCTGCGATGTCCCATCGCTGTGTCCACGGGCTGTGTCCTCCGCCCGATGCCTCTGTGTGCTGGGCTTCGTTCCTTGCGAGCGTCACGACGCACGGGGCGGAGCCGGCGGCAAATTAAAAAAATAGAAAGGGTCCCCCCTCCCTCCACGATCCGGTGCTCTCCGCCGCTTACCGGAGCTGTCGGTAGCGGCGGAGGCGATCGCATCTGTCTCCCTGCTGTGCCTGGAGACGAGTGAGGCTAAGATGGTGCCCACTCGTCTCCATGACACTGCTGGGCGGAAGCGACCTCAAAACGTCACTTCCGCCCATACGTCTAAAAGGCACATTTTTTTCAATGTCATTTTTTTAATTACTTTTTTTTTTTTATTATTGCATTTTAGTGTAAATTTGAGGTCTTTTTGACCCCAGATCTCATATTTAAGAGGTCCTGTCATGCAAGGGATGTTTACATTCCTTGTAATAGGAATAAAAGTGAAACAATTTTTTTTTTTTAACCACTTGCCGACCGCCTAACGTAGATATACGTCGGCAGAATGGCACGGGCAGGCAGAATCACGTACCTGTACGTGATCTGCCTCCCGCGGGCGGGGGGTCCGATCGGACCCCCCCCCCGGTGCCAGCGGCGGTCGGCATTTGACTGGGAGCGTCGGGAGGCGAGGGGGAGACCATCCGATCGTGGCCCCCCCCTCGCGATCGCTCCCAGCCAATCGGAATCCTCCTCTGCCTGTGTGTAGTTTCACACAGGCAGAGGATGTGATGTCATCTCTCCTCGGCTCGGCAGTTTCCGTTCCAGCGCCGAGGAGAGAAGACATGTAAGTGCACAACACACACACACACAGTAGAACATGCCAGGCATACTTTACACCCCCGATCGCCCCCCGATCCCCCCCCAATCACCCCCCCCCCCCGTCACAAACTGACAGCAAGCAGTATTTTTTTTTTTTTTTTTTTCTGATTACTGCATGGTGTCAGTTTGTGACAGTTACAGTGTTAGGGCAGTGAGTATTACCCCCCTTTAGGTCTAGGATACCCCCCTAACCCCCCCTAATAAAGTTTTAACCCCTTGATCACCCCCTGTCACCAGTGTCACTAAGCGATCATTTTTCTGATCGCTGTATTAGTGTCGCTGGTGACGCTAGTTAGGAACGTAAATATTTAGGTTCGCCGTCAGCGTTTTATAGTGACAGGGACCCCCATATACTATCTAATAAATGTTTTAACCCCTTGATTGCCCCCTAGTTAACCCTTTCACCACTGATCACCGTATAACCGTTACGGGTGACGCTGGTTAGTTCGTTTATTTTTTTATAGTGTCAGGGGACCCGCCGTTTATTACCGAATAAAGGTTTAGCCCCTGATCGCCCGGCGGTGATATGCGTCGCCCCAGGCAGCGTCAGATTAGCGCCAGTACCGCTAACACCCACGCACGCAGCATACGCCTCCCTTAGTGGTATAGTATCTGTACGGATCAATATCTGATCCGATCAGATCTATACTAGTGTCCCCAGCAGTTTAGGGTTCCCAAAAACGCAGTGCTAGCGGGATCAGCCCAGATACCCGCTAGCACCTGCGTTCTTCCCCTCCGCCCGGCCCAGCCCAAGTGCAGTATCGATCGATCACTGTCACTTACAAAACACTAAACGCATAACTGCAGCGTTCACAGAGTCAGGCCTGATCCCTGCGATCGCTAACAGTTTTCTTGGTAGCGTTTTGGTGAACTGGCAAGCACCAGCCCCAGGCAGCGTCAGGTTAGCGCCAGTACCGCTAACACCCACGCACGCACCGTACACCTCCCTTAGTGGTATAGTATCTGATCGGATCAATATCTGATCTGATCAGATCTATACTATCGTCCCCAGCAGTTTAGGGTTCCCACAAACGCAGTGTTAGCGGGATCAGCCCAGATACCTGCTAGCACCTGCGTTTTGCCCCTCCGCCCGGCCCAGCCCAGCCCACCCAAGTGCAGTATCGATCGATCACTGACACTTACAAAACACTAAATGCATAACTGCAGCGTTCGCAGAGTCAGGCCTGATCCCTGCGATCGCTAACAGTTTTTTTGGTAGCGTTTTGTTGAACTGGCAAGCACCAGCAGCCTAGTACACCCCGGTCGTAGTCAAACCAGCACTGCAGTAACACTTGGTGACGTGGCGAGTCCCATAAGTGCAGTTCAAGCTGGTCAGGTGGCAAGCACAAGTAGTGTCCCGCTGCCACCAAGAAGACAAACACAGGCCCGTCGTGTCCATAGTGCCCTTCCTGCTGCATTCACCAATCCTAATTGGGAACCCACCGCTTCTGCAGCGCCCGTACTTCCCCCATTTACATCCCCAACCAAATGCAGTCGGCTGCATGAGAGGCATTTTCTTTATGTCCTCCCGAGTACCCCTACCCAGCGAACCCCCCCAAAAAAGATGTTGTGTCTGCAGCAAGCGCGGATATAGGCGTGACACCCGTTATTATTGTCCCTCCTGTCCTGACAATCCTGGTCTTTGCATTGGTGAATGTTTTGAACGCTACCATTCACTAGTTGAGTATTAGCGTAGGGTACAGCATTGCACAGACTAGGCACACTTTCACAGGGTCTCCCAAGATGCCATCGCATTTTGAGAGACCCGAACCTGGAACCGGTTACAGTTATAAAAGTTAGTTACAAAAAAAAAGTGAAAAAAAAAAAAAAAAAAACACAAACAAGAATATAAAATAAAAAAAAAATAGTTATCGTTTTATTGTTCTCTCTCTCTCTATTCTCTCTCTATTGTTCTGCTCTTTTTTACTGTATTCTATTCTGCAATGTTTTATTGTTATTATGTTTTATCATGCTTGCTTTTCAGATATGCAATTTTTTATACCTTACCGTTTACTGTGCTTTATTGTTAACCATTTTTTTGTCTTCAGGTACGCCATTCACGACTTTGAGTGGTTATACCAGAATGATGCCTGCAGGTTTAGGTATCATCTTGGTATCATTCTTTTCAGCCAGCGATTGGCTTTCATGTAAAAGCAATCCTAGCAGCTAATTAGCCTCTAGACTGCTTTTACAAGCAGTGGGAGGGAATGCCCCCCCCCCCAACGTCTTCCGTGTTTTTCTCTGGCTCTCCTGTCTCAACAGGGAACCTGAGAATGCAGCCGGTGATTCAGCCAGCTGACCATAGAGCTGATCAGAGACCAGAGTGGCTCCAAACATCTCTATGGCCTAAGAAACCGGAAGCTACGAGCATTTTATGACTTAGATTTCGCCGGATGTAAACAGCGCCATTGGGAAATTGGGAAAGCATTTTATCACACCGATCTTGGTGTGGTCTCAGATGCTTTGAGGGCAGAGGAGAAATCTAGGGTCTAATAGACCCCAATTTTTGCAAAAAAGAGTACCTGTCACTACCTCTTGCTATGATAGGGGATATTTACATTCCCTGAGATAACAATAAAAATGATTTAAAAAAAAAAAAAAATGAAAGGAACAGTTTAAAAATAAGATAAAAAAATAATAATAATAAAGAAAAAAAAAAAAAAAAAAAAAAGCACCCCTGTCCCCCCTGCTCTCGCGCTAAGGCGAACGCAAGCGTCGGTCTGGCGTCAAATGTAAACAGCAATTGCACCATGCATGTGAGGTATCACCGCGAACGTCAGATCGAGGGCAGTAATTTTAGCAGTAGACCTCCTCTGTAAATCTAAAGTGGTAACCTGTAAAGGCTTTTAAAGGCTTTTAAAAATGTATTTAGTTTGTCGCCACTGCACGTTTATGCGCAATTTTAAAGCATGTCATGTTTGGTATCCATGTACTCGGCCTAAGATCATCTTTTTTATTTCATCAAACATTTGGGCAATATAGTGTGTTTTAGTGCATTAAAATTGTGTGTTTTTTCCCCAAAAAATGCGTTTGAAAAATCGCTGCGCAAATACTGTGTGAAAAAAAAAAAATGAAACACCCACCATTTTAATCTGTAGGGCATTTGCTTTAAAAAAATATATAATGTTTGGGGGTTCAAAGTAATTTTCTTGCAAAAAAAATTTATTTTTTTATGTAATCAAAAAGTGTCAGAAAGGGCTTTGTCTTCAAGTGGTTAGAAGAGTGGGTGATGTGTGACATAAGCTTCTAGATGTTGTGCATAAAATGCCAGGACAGTTCAAAACCCCCCCAAATGACCCCATTTTGGAAAGTAGACACCCCAAGCTATTTGCTGAGAGGCATGTCGAGTCCATGGAATATTTTATATTGTGACACAAGTTGCGGGAAAGAGACAATTTTTTATTTTTTTTATTTTTTTTTGCGCAAAGTTGTCACTAAATGATATATTGCTCAAACATGCCATGGGAATATGTGAAATTACACCCCAAAATACATTCTGTTGCTTCTCCTGAGTACGGGGATACCACATGTATGAGACTTTTTGGGAGCCTAGCCGCGTACGGGACCCCGAAAACCAAGCACCGCCTTCAGGCTTTCTAAGGCCGTAAATTTTTGATTTCACTCTTCACTGCCTATCACAGTCTCGGAGGCCATGGAATGCCCAGGTGGCAAAAAACCCCCCCAAATGACCCCATTTTGGAAAGTAGACACCCCAAGCTATTTGATGAGAGGTATAGTGAGTATTTTGCAGACCTCACTTTTTGTCACAAAGTTTTGAAAATTGAAAAAAGAAAAAAAATTTTTTTTTTTCTCGTCTTTCTTTATTTTCAAAAACAAATGAGAGCTGCAAAATACTCACCATGCCTCTCAGCAAATAGCTTGGGGTGTCTACTTTCCAAAATGGGGTCATTTGGGGGGGTTTGTGCCACCTGGGCATTCCATGGCCTCCGAAACTGTGATAGGTAGTGAGGAGTAAAATCAAAAATGTACGCCCTTAGAAATCCTGAAGGCGGTGATTGGTTTTCGGGGCCCCGTACGCGGCTAGGCTCCCAAAAAGTCCCACACATGTGGTATCCCCGTACTCAGGAGAAGCAGCTAAATGTATTTTGGGGTGCAATTCCACATATACCCATGGCCTGTGTGAGCAATATATCATTTAGTGACAACTTTTTGTAATTTTTTTTTTTTTTTTTTGTCATTATTCAATCACTTGGGACAAAAAAAATGAATATTCAATGGGCTCAACATGCCTCTCAGCAAATTCCTTGGGGTGTCTACTTTCCAAAATGGGGTCATTTGTGGGGGTTTTGTACTGTCCTGCCATTTTAGCACCTCAAGAAACGACATAGGCAGTCATAAATTAAAGGCTGTGTAAATTCCAGAAAATGTACCCTAGTTTGTAGGCGCTATAACTTTTGCGCAAACCAATAAATATACACTTATTGACATTTTTTCTACCAAAGACATGTGGCCGAATACATTTTGGCCTAAATGTATGACTAAAATTGAGTTTATTGGATTTTTTTTAGAACAAAAAGTAGAAAATATCATTTTTTTCAAAATTTTTGGTCTTTTTCCGTGTATAGTGCAAAAAATAAAAACGGCAGAGGTGATCAAATACCATCAAAAGAAAGCTCTATTTGTGGGAAGAAAAGGACGCAAATTTCGTTTGGGTACAGCATTGCATGACCGCGCAATTAGCAGTTAAAGCGACGCAGTGCCGAATTGTAAAAAGTGCTCTGGTCAGGAAGGGGGTAAAACCTTCCGGGGCTGAAGTGGTTAAACAGTGTAAAAATAAATAAAATCATGTAAAATAAATAATAGAAATAAAAAATAAAAATTTTAAACCCCCCCGTCCCGACGAGCTCGCGCGCAGAAGCGAACGCATACGTGAGTAGCGCCCGCATATGAAAACAGTGGTCAAACCACACATGTGAGGTATCACCGCAATCATTAGAGTGAGAGCAATAATTCTAGCCCTAGACCTCCTCTGTAACGCAAAACATGCAATCTGTAGAATTTTTTAAACGTCGCCTAGAGAGATTTTTGAGGGTAAAAGTTTGACGCCATTCCACGAGCGGGTGCAATTTTGAAGCGTGACATGTTGGGCATCAATTTACTCGGCGTAACATTATCTTTCACAATATAGAAAAAAATTGGTCCGTAACCGGACCCGGCATATCACGGATCACAGTAAATAGCCGCTAATCGCGGCTGTTTATCACGTGATCCTTCCGTCAAATGACGGAGCGATCACTTGTAAACAAACCGGCGTTACGTCATGACGCCAGTTCCTCCCTCCCCTCTCTGTACCGATCGGTAGCAGCGCTGTGGGCTGGATGTTTAGTGCCCACAGCGCTGCTCAATGTAAATAATGGCAATACTCTGCAACACTGCAATACTCTGCAGTATTCTGCAACACTGCAATACTCTGCAACACTGTGCAATACTGTGCAACACTGTGCAATACTGTGCAACACTGTGCAATACTCTGTAACACTGTGCAACACTGTGCAACACTGTGCAATACTCTGCAACACTGTGCAATACTCTGCAACACTGTGCAATACTCTGCAACACTGTGCAATACTGTGCAACACTGTGCAATACTCTGCCAATACTCTGCAACACTGCAAAACTCTGCCAATACTCTACCAATACTCGCCAATACTCGCCAATACTCTACCAATACTCGCCAATACTCGCCAATACTCTGCCAATACTCGCCAATACTCGCCAATACTCTGCCAATACTCTGCCAATACTCTGCCAATACTCGCCAATACTCTGCCAATACTCGCCAATACTCGCCAATACTCTGCCAATACTCGCCAATACTCTGCCAATACTCGCCAATACTCTGCCAATACTCGCCAATACTCTACCAATACTCGCCAATACTCTGCCAATACTCGCCAATACTCTGCCAATACTCGCCAATACTCGCCAATACTCTGCCAATACTCGCCAATACTCTGCCAATACTCGCCAATACTCGCCAATACTCTACCAATACTCGCCAATACTCGCCAATACTCTGCCAATACTCGCCAATACTCGCCAATACTCTGCCAATACTCTGCCAATACTCTGCCAATACTCGCCAATACTCTGCCAATACTCGCCAATACTCGCCAATACTCTGCCAATACTCGCCAATACTCTGCCAATACTCGCCAATACTCTGCCAATACTCGCCAATACTCTACCAATACTCGCCAATACTCTGCCAATACTCGCCAATACTCTGCCAATACTCGCCAATACTCTGCAATAAATTTTAACAGAAACAAAGAATTTTTTTTTTTCATTGAATTTTCAGGCTTTTTTGATTTATAGCGCAAAAAATATAAAACCCAGTGATTAAATATAAAACCCGGTGATTAAATACCACCAAAAGAAAGCTCTATTTGTGTGAAAACAAGGACAAAAATTTCATATGGGTACAGTGTTGCATGACTGAGCAATTGTCATTCAAAGTGTGAGAGCACCGAAAGCTGAAAATTGGTCTGGTTAGGAAGGGGGTTTAAGTGCCCAGTGGTCAAGTGGTTAAACAGCCACAATATGAAGGCAGGATTCAGTGGAGATGCTGGGAAAGGATGAGGCCAAATATTAAAGGGACGATGCAAAAGACAGATGGAATTATTGGAGTAAGGCCTCTTTCAAATGAACAGTTTTTTAGGCGGACCTGAACGGACCCTCCATAGACCTCTATGGAGCGTTGGATGTCAGCGGTGACATGTCCGCTAACATCCAACCCGCTCCGATCCGAAAAAGTGTAACGGAGGAAAAACCTACTTTTCCATCTGTTTTCAGATCGGATCGGGTGACGACGGACACTGCGGTCTGTCGTCATCTGATCCCCCATAGGGGAGAGCGGCGCTCTGACAGGTCCGTCGCTGCACAGTGAGCAGCGACGGACCTGTCATCTGACTGCTCAGCGGGGATTGGCGGAGCGATCCCCGCTGAGTAAGCGGGTGTTCACGGAGCGGATCATCACGGATCCGCCCCATGTGAAAGGACCCTAATACTTCAGAACAGACTAGTCCGGTCGCAAAGAACCTAAAGTAAAACCTAGCTACACAAGCTTTAGTATTTAAACAATATTCTATAGAGGCCTTTAAAGTTTACAAATCGTTAAAGACCAACTCCAGTATATTTGTGTTAATTTTGGTAAGGGTCCCCTGTCAAGTTTATATTGTGGTCTGTCTCCTCCTTTAGAGAGATATTTTTTCTAACTTCTATGTCCAATCCAACATAAAAAAAAAAAAAAATCACAATCTCCAACAGCCATAGCACAATAAATATGTGGAGATCTGTTAAAGTGTTAGGTTGGCTGTTTATAGACTGCTTTATTTTACACACATCAATGAACAACTGTTTTCTATAGTTTGATGTTAGAGTGAAATTCCAATCCCACAGTTACATGCACAGATTAAAGACATATAAAGTAGCTGTTTCCTTCCCACGGATTTATATCTCTGTCCATCCAGTCCTGAGATTTACACAGGTCCATAAGACAGCACAAATAGGTGGATGACTCGATTTACAGTTAAAGGCATTGTGTACTTTCACATTTTTTAATTTTGATGAAATTAGGTATTAGTGTAGTTATATTCGCTGTTTTGCCTTGCTTTGTAATGCTGGATTCATATGTTGTGGCTGCAGTTTGTAGTGTCGTGGCAATTCCCCTATACCCATATATTGCATCAGCTAGCTTGTCCTTATTCACCCAAAAGGGACAAGCCAACTTCATTTTCCGGGTCACACAGTATCCAGTCCATGCCATGCCCTCTGTGGTGCAACCCACAAGCAAATGTGAGAGTGCTAACATGATGAAACACTGCATTACCTTCACCAGTGACTGAAAGTCCCAGGGATTGTGGGAGATGTACCGTATTTATCGGCGTATAACACGCGCCGGCGTATAACACGCACCCCAAGTTTAGGAGAGAATTTTAAGGAAAAAAACTTTTAGGAGGGAAGTTTAAGGAAAAGAAACTTACATTAAAATGCCCATCAATGCAGCCTCATCAGTGTTCATCTGCAGCCTTGTTAGTGTCATTGCAGCCTTTTCAGTGTCAGTGCAGCCTTGTCAGTGCAGCCTTGTCCCCAGTGCAGCCTTGTCCCCAGTGCAGCCTTGTCAATGCAGCCTTGTCAATGCAGCCTTGTCCCCAATGCAGCCTTGTCCCCAGTGCAGCCTTGTCCCTGCAGCCTTGTCCCCAGTGCAGCCTTGTCCCTGCAGCCTTGTCCCCAGTGCAGCCTTGTCCCCAATGCAGCCTTGTCAATGCAGCCTTGTCAATGCAGCCTTGTCCCCAATGCAGCCTTGTCCCCAGTGCAGCCTTGTCCCTGCAGCCTTGTCCCCAGTGCAGCCTTGTCCCTGCAGCCTTGTCCCCAGTGCAGCCTTGTCCCCAGTGTCCATGCCTCCTGCCGCCGCCGCCACCGCCGCCATACACATGGTAGTAGTTTTAAATATGGCGCCGCGGAGTTCGGAGAGACTCGGCGCCGGCAGAAGTGAACGAACGCCGCCGAGATACACATAGCCGAGGGTTCTTGGCTCTTTCCGGCGCCGCTCACAGTCCCGCCCAGTCCCGCCCTATGATGGACATAACACAGGTCCAATGGCGGGACTGGGCGTGACAGTGAGCGGCGCCGGAAAGAGCCGAATACACCCGACTATGTGTATCTCGGCTCTGTGATTTCGGCGGCGCTCGTTCAGCACCGCCGAGTCCCTCCGAACTCCGCGGCGCCATATTTGAAACTACTCGCTATGTAAATGTCGGCGGCGATCGCCGACATTCACATAGCGATAGCGGGGATCGGCGTATAACACGCACCCACGACTTTCCCCTCATTTTAAGGGGAAAAAAGTGCGTGTTATACGCCGATAAATACGGTAGTTCCTTCACAGGAAGTATCAGGTCTCACACTAAAGACAGGGGTCGTGCATTAACCTGTACAGCGACATGCCTTGAACCTCATGCTTCAACACAAATAGAAATTGACGATCTAAGAAGGTGCAGATTAACTGTACAGGGCAACAAATGGCACCATGAAACTTCATGATCAATGTCCATCTTATGCAGGTGAGAATAATTACCATGCCTTTAAGGAATACAATGGTATCCACTCTTCACCCTCAGAATGCTAACTAGACAGTGGAAGATCAACAGTAGACTGATGAAGTTACCACTTTGCTTACACTTCTCTTTTCTCCTATCAGCATTTTCATTGGGAGCACACTGCATGCTGCACATCTGATTTACTCCTAATCCTGCCCCTCCCTCTCCCAGTAGAGTTGCCACCTTTTCTTCAAGCCAAACCTGAACACTTTAGCGGCGCACAGCGATTTTGTTTTTATACATATATTTTGCAAGTAAAAAACATTTCTAATCATATGAAGTTAATCACAAGAGTCCCCCTTTACATCAGAGTCCACAGAGTTCCCCTTTTACATCTGAACTCGCAAAGTTCCCTTACACTGTAAGGGGGGACTCTGCAGACTCTGATGTAAGGGAGAACTCTGGGGACTCTAACATAAGGATGCTCTGGGAACCCTGATGTAAGGGGTGCTCTGAGAACTCTGATTTACCTTAGTGTACTCACTCAGAGGCAGGAGAGAGAAGGGGGGAGACTTCAGTCACAGACAGGGATGGATGGTGAGCTCACTCATCCCTTGGCAGTCAGCACCTCTCATCTAGATATATCGGAGGCTGCTGGACTTCAAATTTCTGCCCCCCCACTTTCCTTTTCTGAGGCACAGCGCTGGGGATTGGAGTGTGAGCAGACACAGAGGGATGGGGGGGAGGAAGAGGAGAAAATCGAGCCCTCTCTCCTCTCCTGTCTGTTTGTGTATGGGAGGGAGGGGATTGTTACTGCTGGCTTTTGGCAGTGTGAAAGAGCGTGTAACAGACAATCTCGGCTTAGACAGCTGCAGCCAGCAACCCTGCTGGGAAGTCATAGTCCAGTCTGAATAATGTGTCCGGGATTCAGGCAGTTTGAAACACGGACACATGATTCCAAACCCGAACTGTCCGGGTGAATCCCGGACAGGTGGCAACCCTATCTCTCAGTCTGAGTGCCATTCTGAGTGCTGCTACATAGAGGACTACAAGAGGCTGAAACCAAGTAACATTCAGCTGCACAATCTGCACAGAAAATACATATAATGATTTGTAAATATATACCTATCTGCACTAATTAGTATTTTTATATGTGCCTGGACTTTTGACTTAAAGGAGAAGTACATTATTAAAAAAACAAAAAGAAAACAAACATCTATACTCGTTTATATGGCTGCAACGTCATTCCAATGCTGCAGCTGTCTCCCACCAGCTCTAAGCCAGAGAACTGTGCGATCATGTGACCACTGATCGCTCAGATCTCGGGTCCACTCTGAGTATAGAGCACAGGAGCTCTGCCTCACCCCTCTAGCAGTCACTGGGCATCTGGGTGGATCTTGAAATTATTGTTTAGATACATTTAGAGACTGGGGTTGCTCTGTGATATCAGCCAGCACTGGGCTTTCGATCGTTGGTGGCCAATTCTGGGTCACAGGACTGCAAAACTAAGTGCACTCCTGTTACCCACAAGAGAAGTATGGTCTTTGAAAAAAAAAAAAAAAACACCATATAAAATACGATCCAGATGTTTTCCTGTTTTTTACATATGGATCAGAGAGTGGCCTCTCATGTGCAGAGATCAGTCACCTCTTTTGTTCAGCATCCAGTGAATTGATTGACAGATTGACAGCAAGGGAGCAGAGCTCATTTTTAATACCATCATATTCTTTGTGTCAGGCATATTTTTATGTGCAATCTACTGCACTAGAATTCTGAAAGAGTAGCTGATTTCATGTCAAGAATGTAAACGCGGCTTTATGGTAAAAAAAAAATGCATAATTGGAGCATAATGAAGGATTTGATGTTTTGTCAAAGAATTGTACATGTCAAGGCCCTTTAAGTGGAATAAATACAATGACAGTTGTTCTGTCACTTAGACAGTATTATTGGCTGTTATTTATTTCTCTTGTTCAAATATTGCCTGCCAATAATGCAAAATCCAGAGAAAAATCTGTTCCAAATGGTTCCCAAAAGTTCTTTCATATAAAAGAAGCATTTTTTACTCTGAGAATGTGATCAGCTTAAAGCAGTGGTCTCCAAACTGCAACTCTTTGCTACACCTTTATCTGGCCTTTGGGGCACTATTCCACGCCACAAAAAAAGAAGCACAGCTCCTCTCACTGACACCAACAATGGGGCATAATTCCTTCTACTGATCCCAATGATGGGCACTATTCCCCCCACTGATCCCAATGATGGGCACTATTCCTCCCACTGATCCCAATGATGGGCACTATTCCCCCCACTGATCCCAATAATAGGGCACTATTCCTCCCACTGATCCCAATGATGGGCACTATTCCCCCCACTGATCCCAATAATAGGGCACTATTCCTCCCACTGATCCCAATAATAGGGCACTATTCCTCCCACTGATCCCAATGATGGGCACTATTCCTCCCACTGATCCCAATGATGGGCACTATTCCTCCCACTGATCCCAATGATGGGCACTATTCCTCCCACTGATCCCAATGATAGGGCACTATTCCTCCCACTGATCCCAATAATGGGGCACTATTCCTCCCACTGATCCCAATAATAGGGCACTATTCCTCCCACTGATCCCAATAATGGGGCACTATTCCTCCCACTGATCCCAATTATGGGCACTATTCCTCCCACTGATCCCAATGATGGGCACTATTCCTCCCACTGATCCCAATAATAGGGCACTATTCCTCCCACTGATACCAATGATGGGCACTATTCCTCCCACTGATCCCAATGATGGGCACTATTCCTCCCACTGATCCCAATGATGGGCACTATTCCTCCCACTGATCCCAATAATGGGGCACTATTGATCTTTTATTAACCACTTGAGCCCCGGACCATTATGCTGCCTAAGGACCAGAGGTCTTTTTCCAATTTGGCACTGCGTCGCTTTAACTGCTAATTGCGCGGTCATGCAATGCTGTACCCAAACGAAATTTGCGTCCTTTTCTTCCCACAAATAGAGCTTTCTTTTGATGGTATTTGATCACCTCTGCGGTTTTTATTTTTTGCGCTATAAACGGAAAAAGACCGAAAATTTTGAAAAAAAATGATATTTTCTACTTTTTGTTATAAAAAAAATCCAATAAACTAAATTTTAGTCATACATTTAGGCCAAAATGTATTCGGCCACATGTCTTTGGTAAAAAAAATGTCAATAAGCGTATATTTATTGGTTTGCGCAAAAGTTATAGCGTCTACAAACTAGGGTACATTTTCTGGAATTTACACAGCTTTTAGTTTATGACTGCCTATGTCATTTCTTGAGGTGCTAAAATGGCAGGGCAGTACAAAACCCCCCCAAATGACCCCATTTTGGAAAGTAGACACCCCAAGGAAATTGCTGAGAGGCATGTTGAACCCATTGAATATTTATTTTTTTTGTCCCAAGTGATTGAAAAATGACAAAAAAAAAAAAAAAAAAAAAAATATTTACAAAAAGTGGTCACTAAATGATATATTGCTCACACAGGCCATGGGCCTATGTGGAATTGCACCCCAAAATACATTTAGCTGCTTCTCCTGAGTATGGGGATACCACATGTGTGGGACTTTTTGGGAGCCTAGCCGCGTACGGGGCCCCGAAAACCAATCACCGCCTTCAGGATTTCTAAGGGTGTAAATTTTTGCTTTCACTCTTCACTGCCTATCACAGTTTCGGAGGCCATGGAATGCCAAGATGGCACAAAACCCCCCAAAATGACCCCATTTTGGAAAGTAGACACCCCAAGCTATTTGCTGAGAGGCATATTGAGTCCATGGAATATTTTATATTTTGACACAAGTTGCGGGAAAGTGACACTTTTTTTTTTTTTTTTTTTTTTTTTTCATAAAGTTGTCACTAAATGATATATTGCTCACACAGGCCATGGGCATATGTGGAATTGCACCCCAAAATACATTTAGCTGCTTCTCCTGAGTATGGGGATACCACATGTGTGGGACTTTTTGGGAGCCTAGCCGCGTACTGGACCCCGAAAACCAATCACTGCCTTCAGGATTTCTAAGGGTGAAAATTTTTGATTTCACTCTTTACTGCCTATCACAGTTTCGGAGGCAATGGAATGCCCAGGTGGCACAAACCCCCCCCCCAAATGACCCCATTTTGGAAAGTAGACACCCCAAGCTATTTGCTGAAAGGCATGGTGAGTATTTTGCAGCTCTCATTTGTTTTTGAAAATGAAGAAAGACAAGAAAAAACATTTTTTTTTTTCTTTTTTCAATTTTCAAAACTTTGTGACAAAAAGTGAGGTCTGCAAAATACTCACTATACCTCTCAGCAAATAGCTTGGGGTGTCTACTTTCCAAAATGGGGTCATTTGGGGGGGTTTTGTGCCACCTGGGCATTCCATGGCCTCCGAAACTGTGATAGGCAGTGAAGAGTGAAATCAAAAATTCACGCCCTTAGAAAGCCTGAAGGCGGTGCTTGGTTTTCGGGGTCCCGTACGCGGCTAGGCTCCCAAAAAGTCTCACTCATGTGGTATCCCCGTACTCAGGAGAAGCAGCAGAATGTATTTTGGGGTGTAATTTCACATATTTCCATGGCATGTTTGAGCAATATATCATTTAGTGACAACTTTGTGCAAAAAAAAAAAAAAAAAAAAAAAAATTTGTCTCTTTCCCGCAACTTGTGTCGCAATATAAAATATTCCATGGACTCGACATGCCTCTCAGCAAATAGCTTGGGGTGTCTACTTTCCAAAATGGGGTCATTTGGGGGGGTTTTGAACTGTCCTGGCATTTTATGCACAACATTTAGAAGCTTATGTCACACATCACCCACTCTTCTAACCACTTGAAGACAAAGCCCTTTCTGACACTTATTGTTTACATGAAAAAGTTTTTTTTTTTTGCAAAAAAATTACTTTGAACCCCCAAACATTATATATTTTTTTAAAGCAAATGCCCTACAGATTAAAATGGTGGGTGTTTCATTTTTTTTTTTCACACAGTAATTGCGCAGCGATTTTTCAAACGCATTTTTTGGGGAAAAAATTTTAATGCACTAAAACACGCTATATTGCCCAAATGTTTGATGAAATAAAAAAGATGATCTTAGGCCGAGTACATGGATACCAAACATGACATGCTTTAAAATTGCGCACAAACGTGCAGTGGCAACAAAATAAATACATGTTTAAAAGCCTTCAAAAGCCTTTACAGGTTACCACTTTAGATTTACAGAGGAGGTCTACTGGAAAAATTACTGCACTCGATCTGGCCTTCGCGGTGATACCTCACATGCATGGTGCAATTGCTGTTTACGTTTGACGACAGACCGCCGCTTGCGTTCGCCTTAGCGCGAGAGCAGGGGGCGACAGGGGTGTTTTTTTTTTTTTTTTCTTTATTATTTTTTTGCTTTTTTAATCTTACTTTTAAACTGTTCCTTTCATATTTTTTTTTTTAATCATTTTTATTGTTATCTCGGGGAATGTAAATATCCCCTATGATAGCAATAGGTAGTGACAGGTACTCTTTTTTGAAAAAATTGTGGTCTATTAGACCCTAGATCTCTCCTCTGCCCTCAAAGCATCTGACCACACCAAGATCGGTGTGATAAAATGCTTCCCCAATTTCCCAATGGCGCTATTTACATCCGGCGAAATCTAAGTCATAAAATACTCGTAGCTTCCGGTTTCTTAGGCCATAGAGATGTTTGGAGCCACTCTGGTCTCTGATCAGCTCTATGGTCAGCTGGCTGAATCACCGGCTGCATTCTCAGGTTCCCTGTTGAGACAGGAGAGCCAGAGAAAAACACGGAAGACGGTGGGGGGGGGGGCATTCCCTCCCACGGCTTGTAAAAGCAGTCTAGAGGCTAATTAGCCGCTAGGATTGCTTTTACATGAAAGCCGACCGCTGGCTGAAAAGAATGATACCAAGATGATACCTAAACCTGCAGGCATCATTCTGGTATAACCACTCAAAGTCGTGAATGGCGTACCTGAAGACAAAAAAATGGTTAACAATGGTTAACAATAAAGCACAGTAAACAGTAAAGTATAAATAATTACATACCTGAAAAACAAACATGATAAAACATAATAACAATAACAATAACAATAAAACATTGCAGAATAGAATACAGTAAAAAAGAGCAGAACAATAGAGAGAGAATAGAGAGAGAGAGAACAATAAAACAACAACTATTTTTTTTTATTTCATATTTTTTTTTTTTTTTTACACTTTTTTTGTAACTAACTTTTATAACGGTAACCGGTTCCAGGTTCGGGTCTCTCAAAATGCGATGGCATTTTGGGAGACCCTGTGAAAGTGTGCCTAGTCTGTGCAATGCTGTACCCTACGCTAATACTCAACTAGTGAATGGTAGCGTTCAAAACATTCACCAATGCAAAGACCAGGATTGTCAGGACAGGAGGGACAATAATAGCGGGCGTCACGCCTATATCCGCGCTTGCTGCAGACACGACATCTTTTTTGGGGGGTTCGTTGGGTAGGGGTACTCGGGAGGACATAAAAATGCCTCTCATGCAGCCGACTGCATTTGGTTGGGGATGTGAATGGGGGAAGTACGGGCGCTGCAGAAGCGGTGGGATCCCAATTAGGATTGGCGAATGCAGCAGGAAGGGCACTATGGGCACGACGGGCCTGTGTTTGTCTTTTTGGTGGCAGCGGGACACTACTTGTGCTTGCCACCTCACCAGCTTCAACTGCACTTATGGGACTCGCCACGTCACCACGTGTTACTGCAGTGCTGGTTTGACTACGACCGGGGTGTACTAGGCCGCTGGCGCTTGCCAGTTCACCAAAACGCTACCAAAAAACTGTTAGCGATCGCAGGGATCAGGCCTGACTCTGCGAACGCTGCAGTTATGCGTTTAGTGTTTTGTAAGTGACAGTGATCGATCGATACTGCACTTGGGTGGGCTGGGCCGGGCCGGGCGGAGGGGCAAAACGCAGGTGCTAGCAGGTATCTGGGCTGATCCCGCTAACACTGCGTTTTTGGGAACCCTAAACTGCTGGTGACGCTAGTATAGATCTGATCGGATCAGATATTGATGCGATCAGATACTATACCACTAAGGGAGGTGTACGGTGCGTGCGTGGGTGTTAGCGGTACTGGCGCTAATCTGACGCTGCCTGGGGCTGGTGCTTGCCAGTTCACCAAAATACTACCAAAAAAACTGTTAGCGATTGCAGGGATCAGGCCTGACTCTGCGAACGCTGCAGTTATGCGTTTAGTGTTTTGTAAGTGTCAGTGATCGATCGATACTGCACTTGGGTGGGCTGGGCCGGGCGGAGGCGCAAAACGCAGGTGCTAGCAGGTATCTGGGCTGATTCCGCTAACACTGCGTTTTTGGGAACCCTAAACTGCTGGGGACGCTAGTATAGATCTGATCGGATCAGATATTGATCCGTTCAGATACTATACCACTAAGGGAGGCGTATGCTGCGTGCGTGGGTGTTAGCGGTACTGGCGCTAACCTGACGCCTGGGGCTGGTGCTTGCCAGTTCACCAAAATGCTACCAAAAAAACTGTTAGCGATCGCAGGGATCAGGCCTGACTCTGCGAACGCTGCAGTTATGCGTTTAGTGTTTTGTAAGTGACAGTGATCGATCGATACTGCACTTGGGTGGGCTGGGCGGAGGCACAAAACGCAGGTGCTAGCAGGTATCTGGGCTGATCCCGCTAACACTGCGTTTTTGGGAACCCTAAACTGCTGGGGACGCTAGTATAGATCTGATCGGATCAGATATTGATGCGTTCAGATACTATACCACTAAGGGAGGTGTACGGTGCGTGCGTGGGTGTTAGCGGTACTGGCGCTAATCTGACGCTGCCTGGGGCGACGCATATCACCGCCGGGCAATCGGGGGGCTAAACCTTTATTCGGTAATAAACGGCGGGTGCCCTGACACTATAAAAAATAAACTAACTAACCAGCGTCAACCGTAACGGTTATACGGTGATCAGTGGTGAAAGGGTTAACTAGGGGGCAATCAAGGGGTTAAAACATTTATCAGATAGTATAGGGGGGTCCCTGACGCTATAAAACGCTGACGGCGAACCTAAATATTTACCTCACTAACTAGCGTCACCAGCGACACTAATACAGCGATCAGAAAAATGATCGCTTAGTGACACTGGTGACAGGGGGTGATCAAGGGGTTAAAACTTTATTAGGGGGGGTTAGGGGGGTACCCTAGACCTACAGGGGGGTAACAGTAACTGTCCCAACACTGTAACTGTCACAAACTGACACTATGCAGTAATCAGAAAAAAAAAAAAAAAAAAAAACTGCTGGTGTCAGTTTGTGACAGGGGGGGGGGGGTGATTGGGGGGGGATCGGGGGGCGATCGGGGGGGGGATCGGGGTGTTTTGTGTGCCTGGCATGTTCTACTGTGTGTGTGTGTGTTGTGCACTCACATTGATGTCTTCTCTCCTCGGGCCGGAACGGAAATTACCGAGCCGAGGAGAGATGACATCATTTCCTTTGCTGCTGTTTAGCATACAGCAGCAAAGGAAGATTCTCATTGGCCGGCGGCGATCGCGAGGGGGGGGCCACGAACGGATGGTCTCCCCCTCATCACCGATCGCCGCTGGACAAAAGACGACCGCCTTGGGCACCGGGGGGGGGTCCGATCGGACCCCCCACCCGCGGAAGGCAAATCACGTCCCCTGTACGTGATTTTGCCTGTCCGTGCCACTTTGCCGACGTACATCGGCGTGAGGCGGTCGTCAAGTGGTTAAAAGAATCAAGCAACCAATTTTATACAAAAGTAAAAAACAAAACCATAGTACAAAACTTCAACAGAAATCCAAGGAATACACATCCATGTTCAGAATATATACAATATATACATAATCCACTACCAAAATTATTTACATAAAGCAGCAGAGAGGGCCTAAGAGGCACAACCCATCACCTATGTACGCAGCCATTTATCAAAAATTAATCAAAAAAAAAAAAAAATAATCTAGGGTGATAAGAGACAGACAGCCACACCCGGGAAAGAGACTCCTGGCAGTCAGGGAGGCCTGAAACCCCTCCACGCCTTCAACCAAGCCCCCTGACTCCGCTTGTCTCTCTCGAGCACCCGAATCTTCTCCACCTCATGCAGAATGTCATACACCACCACCTGAACAGGAAGGATTTTACGCCGAATGCAGACCTGACACCGTGCGTTCCAAGTGAAATAACGGACTACTAGGCTAACTAGAAAAAGTGTATCTAAACAAAAAACCCCACCAGTATTGAATGCTCCGTACACCCACTCAGCATAACCCAGCCTGGAGAGGAAAGGAACACCGAGGACCCGTCCCACCTGTTTGTACACCTCTATGTTAAAAGGGCAATGAAGCAGAAAATGGTCCATAGTCTCCTCCTCACCTGCACACTCCTCCCGAGGACAGCTACGATCCACCCCACTGCGGAATTTCAAATTGCCCCTAACATAGAGTCTCCCATGGAAGCACAACCAGGCCAGATCCCTGAATTTAGGGGGTACTCTGTCCAAATTAATAAGTCTTAACCCTGCCCTCAAAACTGGGCCTGGGCAATCCCTTAAGGCCAGTGGGTCATGAAAGACTTCGCTCAAGACTCGACTCATAAGGACTTTCCTCGGAACCGATCTGAGATCTTCAGCCGACAATCGCCACTGCCGTAGTAACTTCAGGCACGGAGCGACATAGGCTGGTAGCTGACCACGATGACCCCTGAGATTCTTCACTTGGCCACCTTCTTCCCAAAGTCGTAGAAAAGGCCTAAACCAAGATCTAAATATGCCTGCCCATCCAGGAGGTTCCACTGCAAGCATATTACCAATATTAAACTTGAGAAAAAGCAGTGAAAAGAAAAGAACTGGGTTGACCATACCTAAGCCACCCTCCCTCCTGGATAGATAGGTGACATTCCTCTTGATGGGGTTCAGTCTGTTCCCCCACAACATCTGGAAGAACACACTACTGACCCTAGCATAGAGAGACACTGGCAAGATGCAGACAAAGCTGACATACAAGAAGATCGGAATCAGGTAAGTCTTAATCAGATCAACCCTTTCCCTCATAGATAACTTCCATCTCTTCCAGCTGACCACCTTAGTATTGGCAATTTCCAGTCTGCCTTCCCAGTTTTTTAGGCCATAATCGCCAGGTCCAAATTCAATGCCTAAAATCTTAATTCTTTCCTGGGGCACTGGAAAGGTGTCCGGGAGATCAAACCCCTCACCTTCCTTTCCCATCCAGAAAACTTCACTCTTTTCCTGATTGATCTTGGAGCCTGATGCTTCAGAATACCGTGATGTCAGAGAGACCACCTCCTCTGCTTCATCCGCCCCAGTGACAATCACCGACACATCGTCCGCATAGGCAACAACCCTCAAAGGCGGCTCACCCGGAAGCCCCACTGGCACCCCACACAACATGCCGCTCTCTAGCCTCCTGATGAAGGGGTCGATTGCAAACACATAGAGCAGGGGACTCAGGGGACAACCCTGGCGCACCCCGGAGCCAACCTCAAAGGACTGCCCAACCCAACCATTAACAAGAGGAAAGCTCTCTGCCCCCTCATACAAGACTTTTAACCAATCGACAAAACCACCCGGCAGACCGTACTTACTAAGGAGCAACCACAGGTACTCATGGTTAACACGATCAAAAGCCTTTGCCTGATCCAATGTCAGCAAATACTTTCCCCAGCCTGCAGCCCTGCACCGCTCCAAGGCCTCCCGGACAGCTAAAACTGCTGTGAAGGTGCACCTACCCTGGACCGAACAGTGCTGATGGCGAGAAAGCAAAGACTCTGCTACTGACGATAGGCGCCAGAAAATGATCTTTGCCAGTATCTTTCTATCGACATTAAGAAGGCTGATGGGGCGCCAATTCTCAATCATCGAAGGATCTTTACCCTTTGAAAGAAGAATCACAGCTGAGTGCCTCATGGAAGAGGGAAGTACCCCCTTAGCAAGGCAACTGTTAAAAACCTCTACCAAATGTGGGGCCAGAATAGACTTAAAAGCTTTGTAAAACTCAGCCGTCAAGCCATCCGGTCCAGGTGACTTTTTGATGGCAAGCTGTTCAATTGCCCTTATCACCTCTTCAACTGTGATCTCCTCTGTCAAATTCATCAATGGGACATCTTCATCATTTAGACCTGGAGTAGAGTCCAAAAAGCTTTCCATCTTGTCACGGTCAAGCTCTTTCCTCCCAAGAAGGTCAGCATAAAAGGACCTCACGACCTCCAGAATCCCTGACCTGGACTTTGTCAAGGAACCTGTACTGTCCTTAAGGCCAACGACCGTTTTAACAGCTACACCTTGTTTGCAGTTCTGGTAAGGGTCAGGCGAGTGGTACTTCCCATAGTCCCTCTCCAGAACCAAAGAGGCATGCCGGTCATATTGACACTTCCTGAGAAGGAGTTTCACTTCGGAGATTGCCCCAGGATCTCCTCCTCTCGAGACAAGAATATCCAGCTTCCTCCGTAAACGTTGGTAGGTCATGTATTTATTAAACTGCTTTCTATTGGCTAGGCCCCTGAAGAATCCAGCAATCCTCTTTTTGGTCAGCTCCCACCACTCAGCCTTGCTGCTACAAAAGTCCAGGATGGTCACCTGTGCCTGAAAGAATTCCTCAAAGGATTGTCTAACATGTTCTTCCTTGAGTAGAGTCGAATTCAATCTCCAGATGCCCTTGCCCCTCTGAGGGGCGTCTGAAGCATTCAGGACCACAGATAGCATACAGTGATCAGAGAACTCTACTGCCTGCACCACTGGGGGTGAGAAAGCAGAGGTCTCCTTCAAAAAAAACCTATCTATTCTACTCTGACTATTACCTCGATGAAAGGTGAACCCAGTGTCATCCGGGAGGTGCTTAATGTGCACATCCACAAGACCAGCATCCCTAACCATACTATTTAAAAAAACGCTATCATATCCCAGCCTGTCCTTGAAGTCCTTCCTGTCCTTGGGCCTAGTTACTGTATTAAAGTCACCTCCAAAGACCACTTGCCGGGATGTAAAAAGAAATGGCTTGATCCTTGTAAAAAGGCATTTCCTGTCCCACTTTGTGTGCGGTCCATAAACATTAATTAGGCGCAGGTCCTGCCCTCCCACAAGGACGTCTAAGACCATACATCTCCCAATCTCCACCTCAATAACCCGCCGGACAGTTACCATGCCGGTTTTAAACAACACCGCCACACCGCCGTAAGGCTCGGCCGCAAGAGACCAGTAAGATGGACCATACCTCCACTCTCTCTTGGCCATATGAATATCTGCCAAGGAGGTGAGCCTAGTCTCTTGCAAAAATAAAATTTCAGCATCTAATTGGCTGAACAAAAAGAAGGCCATAGAACGAGCTCTTACTGACTTAATGCTGGCGACATTTATTGTCACCACTTTTAACGGAGGGGGAACCGCCATTTGGGTTATTGGGTGGTCTGCTTCTTAGCTCCCCTCTGCTGCTCATCACCAGAAGCCTCTCTCTTTCTTGAGGCCGCCTCAAACTCCATTTCGGAATCAGAACTTCGCTCCGAAGAAGCTCCAGATGAAGAGATATCCCAATTAGAGGACCTATACCGGTTGGAGACAGGCACTGGAGCCTGTTCTGTCCTCACCACCTGCTTCTTCCGCTTCCCAACCTTCCTTCTCTCCTCCAGGTACTGCAGGTCAGCTTCAGAGATGCCCTCATCTCTTACTTTTTTCTGTGAAGTCTTTACAGAAGACTTCTTTACAGAGGAAGAAGCAACCTTTTTAGTACCCACTACCACTGCTGGTGGGGGGGGGTGCTCCCTTTGAATCAGACTTAGGAGGGGTAGACTCCTGGGGGGTAACTGACTCAGGGGGCACAGACTTGGAAGGTTCTGACACAAGAGGAGAGGGTACAGTAGGCTGGGGGGAGACAGATACAGATACAGAAGGAATACTTACAGACACATGAGGGGTGGCCACAGGAACTGGGGAGGGATCCTGAGCAGGACCAGGGGAGTCAGTCACCGCAGAGGAGGATGGTACACCAGGGGCCTCACCCTCCATCCTGTCCAGCCTTGACAAGTCATCTATTACCTCCTTCTCCATATTGTGCCAGGCTTCAGGACATCTGCTGTAGGGGTGGCCAAGGCGCAGGCACAGGTTGCACCTGATCATTTCGGTGCAGTCCTTAGCCATATGACCCTGACCTCGACACACTGAACATATCAAGGCTGAACAGGAGGAACTCAAATGCCCCTTTTCTCCACAGCGGTGACACAGCTTCGGCTGACCAGGGTAAAAAACAGTCATCCTATCCCTCCCTATAAAAGCTGAGGAGGGCAGGTGACGGACAACATTCCCATCCCTGGCCAACCTGACTGTAACTGACCAACCCCCAGTCCAGATGTTACGCTCATCAAGGATTTTATTGGGCTTGGTCAAAACCTCCCCATAGTTCCTTAACCAAACCTCTAGATCCCGGGCAGGGACACTCTCATTAGTGAGGATAATTGTGATTTTTTTTACTGTAGACCTCTGAGAAACTGCAACTGGGGCCAGACCTTCCCATTCAGGTCTTGACCTGCAACGAGCCTCATATCTCTCCCAGAACAGGTCAAGACCCTCTGGCCTGGTGAAGCTAACTGTATAATCCCGGCTCCCAGCTACATGTATAAAGGCATACAGATCATTTGCCCCAAAACCCATCTCTAAAATCATGTCCACCACTGCACGCCGTGCTGGAGGGATCGCACCACCTTCCCATTTCAGAATAACAACATTACGTCTGGGACCCCCAGCAGAAGCCAGAGACCCAAGACCAGATCCTGGGGTGCTCAAAGTGGTAGCCTGTAGGGGAAAACCCCGCTTGGGGGCAGAGCTACCAGGAGCAGAGCGTACCACCTGAGCAAAGGTAAGTTTTTCAGGGCCAAGGCCCCACACTGAAGTCATAGCAGTCTGTACATTACTATTATTATTCACTGCTTGAACGGAGTTGGTAGGACTGTCCATCACACTTGAACTGGGACCATTGTTCATCACACTTGTACTGGAATGATTTTTATCAGTCACACAAAACTTCACATTCCCATCAGGAATAGTCACAGTTTCTGATGCAATACCAGCTGTCTCCTGAAGCTGTGCTGTAGAGTCCTCAGCAGCTGTGGGGCAAACAGCTTCAGCTAAAGGGGGGTTAATAGGCTCTGCTGAATCTTGTAGTTCACCTGCAGGAATGTCATTTTTTAAAAGCAAACTTTGCTGTACTGCAGTATCAGCAGGCACAGCATTACTACACATAGGACTAGCAGCCTGACTCTCACTGGGTACATTGTCTGTATCAGTCACAGTGTTGAATGGCACAAAAATAGTTTTATCCACAATATGGGACTTGACAGGCTTTACCTTGTCAGGCACATTGTCTGTAATGTCCTCATCATTAAATGCCAGCTGATCCCCCCGCATAGGAGACTCCATTACCTGGATGGCCCTGAGCATGCCTCCTGAGTCCTGGGAAGGCATGGGGCTGCTTACCTCTCCCTGAGGGGGCAGGGGGTCAGAACTGGGGGTCTCCTCCTCCACCTCCATCTTTGTCATCCTCGCAAATCTTTTATCGTTACAAAACTTTTCTTTAAATGTCCCATCTCTGCCTTCCATCATGGCCACAATGGTCTCCTGGTGTTCCACCCGAACCTTGGCCAGTTGGATCTCCGGATCCATGGATCCACGTTTCTGGCTATGCAAGCCCTCACGTTGCCTTCTCAGGCGCTTCAGCTCCGCTCTGAGCTTGTAGAGCTTGTCTCTTTCCCTATTCAGGACCTTAATCCCGGCCACCACTCGCTCCCGGATGGCCCCGGAACCTTCATCTTCACCAGGGGCAGAGAGATCACCAACCATGGGTTGTATAGGGGCAGGTATGTTACCTGATGGCCCAGGAGATGGCTGTGAGCTTCCAGCAGGAGAGGCCCTGCTGGCCTCCATGGCTTCCCCAGAAAGGGGCCAGGAGAGCTGGGATAGATTTCCTCACCAGTCCCCTCTCACACAGATCTGCAGCAGCTCCAGAGAGACAGCCTCCTCCTGACACACCTGTGCTCCAATGATGGGTGGGACACTATTCCTCCCACTGACACCAATGATGGGACACTATTCCTCCCACTGATACCAATGAGGGGCACTATTCCTCCCACTGATCCCAATAATGGGGCACTATTCCTCCCACTGATACCAATGATGGGCACTATTGCTCCCACTGATACCAATGATGGGCACTGATGTAGCAGCTTGCTATGGAGGCACCAGAGCCGAGCCACAACTCCCTGTGTCCATTTACACACAGAGCAGTGGTTCAGCCCCATCCCCTCTCTCTCCTTGAATTGGCCAACTGTCTTTGGCGCCGCTGCTGTGTCTCAGCCAATCAGAAGGGAGAGTCCCGGACAGCTGAGGCAACTGTGTACATCGCTGGATAGAGAAGGGGCTCAGTTAAGTATTAGGGGGGCTGCTACGCACAGAAGGTTTTTTCATCTTAATGCATAGAATGCACCTTCTGCCGTTACAACCCCTTTAATGCACAGAATGCATTACGCTAAAAAAACCTTCTGCCTTTAAAACCACTTTAAACACTTAAAAAAGTTTAAATACGGTACCTCTTTCTAGTAACCAATGCACTTGGAGACATTATGTACACTGTATATGTATACAGAGACCCCCATAGGCTCATGCCATATATGCGCCCTGTGTCAATTACTTCTGTTATAAGGCTGACAGGAGTACTAGTGACAGTGACATCACTGCTAACCCTAAGGAAAGGGGGGCACAGTTTGGCATCTTTGCCCTAGGAGCTGGATGACCTTGTCCCGTCACTGCACCCAGCACATGGGAATTGCAATGTATGTGTGACTTTTGCCTACTAAACAGCTGGTGGAGGTACTTTGCAAAATACTTTACTTCACCGTTGCAATATGTATCACTGACATAAAGACTTTTTCCTTTTCCTAACAAAAAGGCAGAATAATTCTGTAAAATGACCTGTAATTTGCCTGAATTAGGCAAAGAAAGGTTTTGCTTGGTTGTAGGCACCACATGGAGATCATACTTCCCTTCCCTATGCTCCTCCACTACCAAAACACTGTTACTTTCAGGTATGGGGGTAACGTGACATTTTCATGGCTCCCACAGTGTACATCAGGAGTACAATAGAAGTTTTAGACTGCCAGTCAAATGATGAGCAGGTTCCTTATTCTAGTGTCAGGTGGTCCTCATTGTCACTTTGAAAGGTGCTCACATTTTGGTGTATGAGCATTGCTCTATGCAGCATTGTATTGTGAGCTCAGGCCACGTGATGGCACAAGCCTAGCTGTGGGTATCATTTAACCCGGGAGAAAGCATATGCCGTCCATTCAGAGTGCTGTGCCGCAATCGTGGCTCCGGTGCACATGCGTGGGAGTAACGTCATCGCGGCTCAGCCATTCAAAGGGCCAGAGCCCATGAACGCGGAAGGAAGAAGAGTTGAAGAAAGAAGCCCAGATAAGTCTTTCATAATGTACTAGTATGTGGTGCATACTAGCACATTATGCCATTGACTTGCAGTGGGAAGTTTTTTTTTTTTTAGCCTTTACAACTGTTTAGTTGCATTCTCTGAAATATAAATGGCTAAAGGTAGCAGAAATTTAGCATGGAATAAAATACAAAAGTGAAATTATGAGCAATGAAAAATGGGCTAGTGTGAACCTAAAATTTTCCTTTAACCCCTTTGCGACCCCGCTATAGTCAAATGACGGCTACACATTGGCGAGAGGCCATCATATAATGTCCTCCCATGCTCGCACTGCCTGTGCGCCCCCTGTGGCATACATCAGTAGTGATCTCTGATCCTTTGGTTGCAGCTAATCACAGATCAGGGTAAAGATCTGGCTCTTTACCACGTGATCAGCTGTGTCCAATTACAGGTGATCTCGGATGTAAACAGGATTTGACAGTTATCAGCATTCCTCCCCTCACACTGACAGCGTGTGAGGAGAGGAGAGCTGAAAACTGGCAAATATGCACAGGGGGCATCTACACTGACAATCAGGGAACTGATCATCAGCCTCCTGATTATCAGTGCAGCCCAACAGTGCTGACCAGTGCTGCTAATCTGTGCCAATAAGTGCCCACCAGTGCTGTCAATTAGTGCCCACCCATGCTGCCAATCAGTGCCCATCAGTGATGCCTATCAGTGCTGCCTGTCATTGCCCATCAGTACCGCATATCAGTGCTGCTTATCAGTGCCATCAGTGCCGCCTATCAGTGCCCATCAGTCAGGGCCGTCTTTAGCGCAGGGCAAAACGGGGCACTTGCCCTGGGCCCAATCTTTGTTGGGGGCCCGTGCTACCCGTGAATTGGGGCCCCGATGACAGCTTTGCAGAGTGCACAGAGGACATGGTAGGCTGTATTACCGCGCTAGCCAGCTGAGAGGGGGTGGGTCCGGGAGCTCCACTGACGCTCTGACGCGCCTATGTGCAGCCTGTATCCTCGGAACAGAGCATCTGTAGTGAGAGCCAGTGATCGGAGTGGGAGCGTCAGTGGAGCTCCTGGTGTCTTGCCGAGAAAGTTCCCCCGGCGGATAAGGACCCCCCCTGTACTGCGCATGCGCTGTGCTTGCGCAGTACGAACGACTACGGAGCCGCCGAAAATTGCCGAAGAAGAACAACTGATCATCAGCTGTATACGGCGCCTGCACTACATTCTAACATAAGTCCACGTTAAAGCCCCACCATCCAAGTGGACATAGAGTTAAAATATTAAAATGCCGAGCGCAGCGAGGCCGTGCCAAAAGCGTGGCGAATGTAGCGAGGCTGTGCCCGAAGCGTGGCGAGCGCAGCGAGGCCGCAAGGGGCCTGTTACAAAGTGTTTTTTTTCACTATAGTCTTGGCACGCAGGCGCCGTGTACAGCTGACTCAGGTGTTCAGCTTCGCTCTTTTCGGCGGCTCCCTTGTTGTTCCTACTGCGCAAGCGCTGGGGGGGTCATTATCCGCCGAGGGGAACTTTCTCGGCAGAACACCGGCCCCGCCCCCTCTATACTGGCTGGGAAATACAGAGGTCGGGGAGCTCCACTGAAGCTCCCACTCCGATCACTGGCTCTCACTACAGTCACTCTGTTCTGAGTATACAGGCTGCACGTGGGCGGGGTCAGAGCGTCAGTGGAGCTCCCGGCCCCGCCCCCCTGAGCTGGCTAGTGCGGGAATACATTCTCCCGTGTCCTCTGTGCGCTCTGCAAATCTGTCATCGGGGCCTCAATTCACGGGTAGCGCGGGCCCCCCAACAAAGTGTCAGTGGAGCTCCCGGCTGTTGTAGTGAGAGCAGAGAGTGAAAGCCCCGCCCACACACCTGAATGTATGTAGTGAGTTTGGCTGGCCAGGTATGTCCTTACACCCATAAAATGCCTGACTGTTTAAACCCTGAGCTGTGTTATTCAACTGTAAACCTGTGAGTTGCTGAAAGTTCTCTGACCATCACCTGTCTAATGTCTGCAGTCTCCGATTGTCTCCTGTAGTATGTCCGTAGTCTCTAGTAATCTCCTGCAGTATGTCCGCAGTCTCTAGTAATCTCCTGCAGTATGTCTGTAGTCTCTAGTAATCTCCTGCAGTAAGTCTGCAGTCTCTGGTAATCTCCTGCAGTATGTCTGCAGTCTCTGGTAATCTCCTGCAGTATGTCTGCAGTCTCTGGTAATCTCCTGCAGTATGTCCGCAGTCTCTGGTAATCTCCTGCAGTATGTCCGCAGTCTCTGGTAATCTCCTGCAGTATGTCCGCAGTCTCTGGTAATCTCCTGCAGTATGTCCGCAGTCTCTGGTAATCTCCTGCAGTATGTCCGCAGTCTCTGGTAATCTCCTGCAGTATGTCCGCAGTCTCTGATTGTCTCCTGCAGTATGTCCGCAGTCTCTGTTTCCTGCAGGATGTCCGCAGTCTCTGATTGTCTCCTGCAGGATGTCCGCAGTCTCTGGTAATCTCCTGCAGTATGTCCGCAGTCTCTGATTGTCTCCTGCAGTATGCCCCCAGTCTCTGAACCTCTTACGCGGTATGTTCGCAGTCTCTGAACCTCTCCTGTAGTATGTCTGGACTCTCTGACACTCTCCTGTAGTATGTGTATTAATGTGCCCCTTTACTTGATAAATTATTTGGGATTGCTCCACTGCTCAGTGAGAGGTAATGATGTGCATTAACCTCTAGCAACCAATCAGCGAACAGTAGTGATCTGCTTTAATCTCTAGCAACCAATCAGTAAGTGGTAATGATGTGCTGTAACCCCTAGCAACCAATTAGTGAGTGCTAACAATGTACATTAACCTCTAGCAACCAATCGGCAAGCAGAAATTATGTGTTGTAACCTCTAGAAACCAGCCAGTGAGCAGTAAGGATAGGCTGTAACCTCTGGCAAACAATTGCAATCGCTGCGTGATCTGCTGCAGTAAACTGATTTTGAGTCTACCTGCTATTTTCTGTATGTCTCAGAATGGAGGGGGGGGCCCCAAGAAAATTTTTGCCCAGGGCCCAATCAATATTAAAGACAGCCCTGCCATCAGTTCTGACTATCAGTGCACATCAGTGCAGCCTCATCAGTGCACATCAGTGCAGCCTCATCAGTGCACATCAGTGAAGGAGAAAAACTACTTATTTACAAAATTTTATAACAGAAACAAAGAAAAACTTTTATTTTCAAAATTTCCGGTCTTTTTTTGTTTGTTTAGCAAAAAAAAAAAAAACCCTGTGGTGATTAAGTACCACCAAAAGAAAGCTCTAGCTGTCTCAAAAAAATTATAAAATTTAGTTTGGGTACAGCGTTGAATTACGCACAATTATCATTCAAAGTGCGACAGCGCTGAAAGCTGAAAATGGGCCTGGGCAGGAAGGGGGTGAAAGTGCCCAAGTATTCAAGTGGATAAAGTGGTAGTAAACCACACCTTTTAAAAAAATAACAAAAAAAAAAGCTTGCAAGACAATAGCATAACGTGCTAGTATGCATCGCATACTAGCATGTTATAAAATACTTACCTTAGAACAAAGCTTCCATCTTCACCTGGTCTTCCTTCCGGGTTCGAGTGCTCCAGCTGTCTGATGCACGTGGGAGTCACAGAGCTCTGAAAGGACGGCACCGGTATGCCGGCTGCATGCAGTGTGAATATCTTCGAAACAGTGCAAGTTTAGGAGATATTCACTGTACCTATGGGTAAGCTTTATTCTACAGTAGACTTACCTGTAGGTACAAGTCAAAAAAGAAGACTTTACTACCTCTTTAAAAGTGTACAAACAACAATATTACCCTGGGAACATACCATACCTCCCAACCTTTTGAGATGGGAACAAGGGACACCTATCTGCAAATATATGTAGGCATAGGACACACCCCCTGCCACGCTTCTTAAGGGAGCATTATACAACAACAAAAAAGATTTGTTAAACCCACAAGTGCTTTTTTTTTTTTTTTTTTTTTTTTTACCACTACTGTTCCTTTATATTGGTTTTTGGAATTTACAAATGCAGCAATTTGGATGAAAGGTTTAACACTGGGAAACACTTTTTGAAAGATAAAAAGTGCATTTTATATACAACCATATAGATCACACCAAAATGAGGGACAAATGAGGAGGAAAGAGGGACATTGGTCCAAATCAGGGACAGTTGGGGGCTATGCCATACCACTTTTGTTGCTAAGATCATTTTGATTATATTGTTGCATGCTGTATTACACAGTACTGCCTAATTATTTCACAATTGCTTTGTGACGAAAGTTTGGTGTGAATGACCTACCAGTATAAGAATGACCAAGGACCATCACGTGCATTTCTGACCGCAGCTCTCATCCAGTCATTTCTAATAACCAGTAACCTTCCGTAAAATTCTGCCATATGTGTAACTTCTGGTCATGGCAGTGTGATGCTTCCCACATTGCACAATACACTGCAAAGGTTTATTTTCAGAATGTGCAGCGTGATAGAACCACAAGAAGTGTACATGTCTCTAATGGGTTACCTTGCTGTGAGGAAATACCGATGTCGATTTTGCTTGCTCATCTTTCTTTATACTGCGGCTTGTAGGCATTTTACCTTTTTTAGTAAAATTAAGTAGTTATAACTTATTGATTCCTTCCATCCACATAAATCACTTCCTTTTTCTTTTGCCTATAGTTTTCTTTTTTTTTAAAGCACAACTTTAAGAAGGAAGTGAATTTGTCAGTTGAAATGCCTGGGTGCCAGCCAAAAGCTTTCCTTCCAGTTCTGTCCAGCCAGCCTTGTGATTTACAAGCCTCTATGTAACCACCAGTGGCAGGCGGTGGACACCGCCCCCCACGCCCCCGCGCCAGTTGGTACAGTATCAGTCTTAAAAGGGGTTTTATTTATTTCCTGGGCAATCAGCTGCTTCTGGTACCTTAGTCCGTAGAACATTTTGGATTCACCTACCCTGTTTTCCTGAAAATAAGACCTAGCATGATTGTCGGTGTCCTTGTAGGTCTTATTTTAAGGGTAGGGCTTATTTTCAGGGAAACAGGGTAGGGCTTATTTGGGGGGTAAGGCTTATATTGCAGCCATCACTGACAATCACGCTAGGTCTTATTTTCAGGGAAACAGGGTAGCTTATTGATATTTTTTGGGGAGGGGGCGGTCAACTGTGGCCTTGCAAACCCATGGAGCTGTGCAATAATATCTAGTGGAGGGAGCAAGCACTGATATTTTAAATATTTGAGATGTCAGGTCTTTGGCTGTGGGTTAGCTGCTCACTTATTACAAGGAAAGTACTGTTGGTTATTTTGGTAAAATTTTTGTGATTTCAACAACTCTTCCATATACAGTGGGGTTAATTTACTAAAGCTGGAGAGTGCAAAATCTGGTGCAGCTCTGCATAGAAACCAATCAGCTTCCAGGTTTTTTGACACAGCTTAATTGAACAAGTTAGAAGCTGATTGGTTTCTATGCAGAGTCGCATCAGATTTTGCAGTTTTAATAAATCAACCTCGATATCTTGCTATTCAATCAAACTGGACTTTATAAACGATCCATTATTCCGAAAAACACCAAATCAATGCTAAAAACACTATACTTTTGCAGTGGTCCAAACTCCCACTAAAACTAGAGAGCTTTCTATTGGTAAAGTTGATCTGGTGACATATTGGTACTTGTTTGTACTTTATTTTTGTTAATTTGTATGTATCGCCAAAACTTTTTAATTTTTTTTAAGGTTTTAGATAGAATAAAGAAGAAACCTTGGTCACTTTTCCTGTCGGCGTCGTCACTTGGTGGATTCACCTTCTTTGTTTTGGGGACTATTGTTACTGGTCAGAAAGTGATGAGAAGTCCAAAATTTTACAGTTGTCACCAGAGCAAGATGTGAAGGCATTTCTACCAATGGGGGCACCTGTTCTGGGCAATTTCCCTCTCTTTGCATAATTTTCCTTTTGCTTTCTGTTACGCTCAGAGACAGGGAGTAAAGAGAAACAGACAGAAATGTAAAACTTTCTTATGCTATCCAAAATAAAAAGTAAAAAAAAAGTAAAAAGGTTTGGTTCCCTACATTTGACGTTTGCAAATGACCTTCTGTTACCCTGTACACTTGGGGTTTTTCTGTTTTATATATTACCTATGAATTACATTACTCTGTAAATTTAAACTGTATGTCTGGCAAACACAAATTTTGTTTGTATATACACATGGACCTTGCTTTCTGCACTGGTCTAAATCATTTGGTGGAGGGGGGGATTATGCATTCTATGCATTAAGGTGAAAAAACATCTGACAATACCGCCCCCCCCCCCAGCCCCCCCGTTTTACTTACCTGACCCCTTGAAAGTCCCGCGCTCGCCCCTGACATCCTCTTCGACGCTCAGCCTGGCCGTTCATTGGTTACAGTGGATGGATTGAAAGCAGCGCAGCCGTTGGCTCACGCTGCTGTCAATCACATCCAATGATGCAGCTTGCCAGGGGGCGGGGCCGAGTGATACAGTGAGCAGCTATGGCCGCCGGCTGTATCACGGGAGCGCGCCCGCAAGCACTCAACACCATGTGAGGGAGCTCGCATGAAAGTGTTGAGTCCTTGCGGGGGGGAGCTGAGACAGCCGCCGAGGGACCCCAGAAGAGCAGGTTTGGGGCCACTCTGTGCAAAATGAGCTGCACAGTGGAGGTAAGTATAACATATTTGCTATTTAAAAAAAAATATATATATATATCTTTAGTGATCCTTTAAGGCGTCAGCATACTGAGATATTTTGGACAATTTCATGCTCCCAACTTTGTGGGAACAGTTTGGGGTGGCCCCTTCCTGTTCCAACAGGACTGCGCGCCAGTGCACAAAACAAAGTCCATAAAGACTTGGAGGAGCGAGTTTTGGGTGGAGGAACTTGACTGGCCTGCACAGTGAGCCAGGCCTTTTCGTTCAACATCCATGCCTGACCTCACAAATGCGCTTCTGGAAGAATGGTCAAACATTCCCATAGACACACTCCTAAACCTTGTGGACCACCTTCCCAGAAGAGTTGAAGCTGTTATAGCTGCAAAAGGTGGGCCAACTCAATATTGAACCCTACGGACTAAGTCTGGGATGCCATTAATGCTCATGTGCTTGTAAAGGCACAAAGTAAATCTCAACATTTTTTTTTTTGTTGTTCTTAGATTTCCCCTACAGTCACACAGCTAAGCTGGTAAAAAGAGATTTATGTAACATGTTAGAAGCCTTGGGGGTACAAGATATGCTCCAAAAAAAAAAAGTAATTCAAGTTCCTTTGCCTTACCTTGTATTCCCTCGCCCTCTGACTCTGTCGTGGCCGTTTTGGGACAGCTGGGTCCCGCTCTGTCCTTTTGCGGCTCCTGTGTAATTGATGCAAACATTAGTAATATTGTTACAACATATTTAGACTGTCATGTAATCAACTGTACATATAATCTATGTTAAAGCAACCACATAAGTGATAAAAGGTATTACATATTTAAGCCTTTATAACTATTTGTTAACATTTATCAGCGATAATTAACTGCCTTATCTCTTTTTACCATCAATTACCTTTTTAACATTGTTTTTACTCTTCATATCCATTTTTTTTTTGGGGGGGGGGGGGGGGTTGTAATAGGAACAACTGCCTGTATTTTTTATTTTTTATTTTTTGCAATAATTTTTATTGAAACTTTGATCAGTACAAATAGACAAAACACAAACAAAACATGGGTTCCAGCATAGGACATTTGGATGTACAAACAAATTTATCATCTGGATAATAAAGCATAAAAAGAGAAAGAAAAGGGAGAGATACAAGCAAAAAACAACAGTATACTAGATTCTGCTATATTTCGAGCGAGGAAATCAAATATGACCAAACATTATCAGCATGTAGACACAAAGGTTTCATCAAGTAATGCCTGTATTTTATGTGTAAATAACTTTACTATGTTTTGAACCAGGAATATTTTTTTCTTTTATTTTTTTTATACATGGGACAAATGAAAGAATATAAGTTGCACTTTTTATCTACAGTAACACTAGTTATTTCAAAACTTTCACTGGCCCCAATAAAACAGCAATTATTTTAACTCTCTTACTTCTTTAACCGCTTCAGCCCCTGAAGATTTTACCCCCTTCCTGACCAGAGAACTTTTTGCGATTCGGCACTGCATCTCTTTAACTGATAATTGCGCAGTCGTGCGATGTTGCACCCAAACAAAATTGACGTCCTTTTTTCCCTCAAATAGAGCTTTCTTTTGGTGGTATTTGATCACCTCTGCGATTTTTATTTGTTGCGCTATAAACAAAAAAAGAGCGACAATTTATTATTTTTTACTTTTTGCTATAATAAATATCCCCCAAAAATGTATAAAAAAAACTATTTTTTTCCTCAGTTTAGGCCGCTATGTATTCTCCTACATATTTTTGGTAAAAAAAAAGAAAAAAAAATCGCAATAAGCGCATATTGATTGGTTTGAGCAAAAGTTATAGCGTCTACAAAATAGGGGATAGTTTTATGGCATTTTTATTATTTTTTTTTTTTTTTTTACTAGTAATGGTGGCGATCTGCGATTTTTATCGGGACTGCGACATTATGGCGGACACATCGGACACTTTTGACACATTTTTGGGACCATTGGCATTTATACAGCGATCAGTGCTATAAAAATGCATTGATTACTGTAAAAATGTCACTGGCAGTGTAGGGGTCAACATTAGGGGGCGATCAAGGGGTTAATTGTATATAAGCTGAAACGGTTAAAAATTCACCCATAGATTGACAGTGGCTGGCCTTTGGCACATTAGTGAACATTTTCTTGTCAATGCAGAAGCAAACACCCAGTTGTAGTTTTCAGTAGAAACACTAAGTATCAATGGCGAAAACCTATACTGATGGTCATTGTTCCCTCTAGCAGTGGCTGCCCGTCCATTAGGGGCGCAGGGGTGCCACCCTCCCATTTATGCGTCCGGCCCCCTAATCTACATACAGAGTGCCATGATTAGAGCCAGAGGCTCTAATAAGCATCAAAAAAGGGTGGGCTCGGGGCGCAGAGTGGGTGCAAGTTACTCAACCGACCAGGGTGGCTGTGGGTGTACTGTTTGCCGCCCCCACAAAAAATTTACCACCAGCCGCCACTGATAAGGCCCTTTCACATGACCATTCCCATCAGGTCCACCTGTCAGTTCTTCAGATGATTAATTCACCCCTATGGACTGACGGGTGTAAATGGACTAGTGCCTGTTAACACCCTCCTACCTCCAATTGAATCCGCTAAAAACAAATAGAAAGGGGATAGGTCCGCCTCAGTCTAGGCAGATTGGATTGGAGGCCAGTTAGGTGTAGATGGTCATAGGACTCCATTTACACCCAGCCACCCACATTTACACCCAGCCACCCATAGAGCAGAGCGGACTCTGTCCGTGTTCGCTCTGCAGAAACGGTTAGTATCTGGTAGGCTCTCCTTCCTCTCTATATTGAAAACAAAAATGTATACTTGGCCAAGGAGCGCATGGATGATTATGTAGCACATTGCAGAATGTTTAGCTCAAAGGCAGACAAATTGGGGCTGATTTACTAAAGCTGGAGAGTGCAAAATCTGGTTCAGCTCTACATAGAAACCAATCAGCTTCCAGTTTTTTTTTTTTGTTAAGGCTTAATTAAACAAGCTGATGCTAGAAAAAGATTGGCTACCATGCACATCCGCACCAGATTCTGCACTCTACAGGTTTAGTAAATCAACCCCATTATGTTTTCTAGTCTTCACTGCCCTAAAATCTCTATGTTCACTCACCTACAAATTATTGGGTATGCCTACACTCCAGTTCCAGTATCCGGTCACACTTGTGTTTGTACTGAATGCAGCTCAATGTCATATTTTTCTTTCCTAAAGCTTTTTTAGCCAGTACAGCTAAACACACAATGCAAAATTAGGCAATGTATTTACTGGTGATCAAAACAGGTGTAATGGAAGTTATTGTATAAACCACAATGTTTTTTTTTAGACAAAAACTCACCCAAGCTCTACCGCATGTTTATAGGATGACGGTGCTCAGGGCATTGTGTCCCATACATCAAAATTGCAATTCCAATGTTTTTTTGTTCACGTTTTTATTGAGATTTACAAGCAATATGTCAGACATTACATGATAGCTAAGCGATTACATGCATGGGTCCATACCTAATAGACACAACCATGCATTTGGGAACATTGCAGAAACCTTCTATTGCATTACATATAGTACATTGCATGTATTGTTTCCAGGGACACAATCTTATGAGATGTGCTAATGAGCAGACCTGCACAGTAGACTTGTGCACAATGCGAAATTTTGTTTAGTTTCGGTTCGTTGTCATTCGTAAAATACATATTTTCGTTCTGTTATATTCGTTATGTTACGTTAATTCGTTTTAGGATAATTCGTTATTATTCGTAGCGTGTCGATATTCGTTATACTGAATCTCGAATCATGTCGAATTAATTCGTTATATCCGCTATAATTTCTTTCGTATCAATTGAAATTCAGTATTTTATGTATGTATATATATTCGTGATAATGATTCGTAGTTTGGAAAGTCGTTTGTTTATTGAATCTATTAACACACACAATGACAATATCTCTTCTCCTCTGCTCAAATACAATACAACACCCTTCTCACTCAGTTCTCAGGGTTGCACTTTGCCAGTAATCCAACTTCCTGCACAAAATTAATCAGCTGACTGGACTGTAAGATTTACTTTGAGTTGACCTTTTGTTTCATTAGACCTTTAATGAATTACCGAATCATGTCAAATTCATTTGTTATATGCGCTATAATTTCTTTCTTATTAGTTGAACTTTGTTATTTTTTTATTCGGATGCATCCGAATGTCCGAAAGATGCAAAATTCAGCCGAATTTCGATTTGTTACGAAAGAAATTGTACATTTCTACTGCACAGCTTGGTTTGGGTGAACAGCAGTGAAAAATGGGCCTTGTGTTGATTTTACAAGTCCCTTTTCCATGGTATGGGAATCTTTATGATCCTTGCATGAATTCACCCCTGCTCACAAGCAAGTGGAGGTTGATGTGGGCAGTCATCATGAGAAGTGGTAATATTTTTTTGATAAATTAAAAGGCATCTAATCATCCCTGAGGAAGAGATTAACTAATAAATCTAGAAACACGTTGGATGTATGATGACCAAGCAAACTATCTGCTGAATATCAAATCCTCCAAAGAGATGTGTAACATTGCCAAAGTATCAATGGCATATTGATGATAAAAACACGTGGCCATATTTAGGCCAAGATCCGTTGTACACAAGGCTATGTCTTTTTAGAGTTTTGTAATAAAAAGTGGTTTTATATATAAATGGTTATGCATTTTTCTTTCTTGGTTGCCTTCAAAATCCAATAAGAGTGTCTTTTTCCCATTTCAAGTAGATTGCATATTGGATCCATCAGATAAATGAACAATAGTAGCCAAAGATGTATAATTTACAGGCTATGTTTATAACCGGTGTCGTATTAAGATATATAATGAAGAAAAAAATTGTAGAATAATGAGGGGAGGAGTACTATGGGAAAACGGTAAAGGTAGAAAAGGAAGGCAATAATGGTGACATGGAGATCTGTGATGGAAGGAGAAGGAGTGTTTGTTCTATGAGCAACTCTCATAGTTTAAGTATAGTAGTCGGTAGTCAAAGTAAAAAGTCAAAGTAAAGTCAAAAGTAAAAAAATAGATAGTTTCTGATCGATGGGATTCACAATTTTTTTGTAAATTTGGGCATGGAGTCCATTCAATTTCCCTGGCAAGTTCAACAGCACATTGCAAGTGAATTAAATAAATAAAGATGGCTCCTTCCAGCAGGATAATGCACCATGTCACAAAGCTCAAATCATCTCACCACTGGTTTCTTGAACATGAGGTCACTGTACTCCAATAGCCTCCACAGTCACCAGATCTCAATCCAATAGAGAACCTTTTGGATGTGGTAGAACGGGAGATTTGAATCATAAATGTGCAGCCAACAAATCTGCAGAAACTGCTTAATGCTATCATGTCAATATGGACCAAAATCTCTGAGGATTGTTTCCAACACCTTGTTGAATCTATGCCATGAAAAATTAAGGCAGTTGTGAAGGCAAAAGGGGCTCCAACCCGGTACTAGCAAGGTGTAACTAATAAAGTTGCCTGTGAGTGTATATTGACTATCCCCTCTTCATTCAGCATTAGATTTTTGAAGCTTCTAATACAGGGCCTGCTACTGCTGGAAAAAGATTTTTAAAGAAGCTGTCCTTCAAGATTTGTGAGTGCCTTTGGATGTTCCGAACCCTAAACCATCCTCCCTGCATTGTTCTCAAGATCTGCAAAAAGGTAAAAAAAAGACATCTAGACTGAGCCTGACTTTGTTTTTGTGCTTTTGGGACTGGAAACAGGGTGGTCAGCCTCTAAAAAGGTAAGGGGGACCCAATTTATTTCCGGGGGTAAAACCTAGACAAATTGCTATGAATTGTCATGCATGTTGCAAGCAACACATATGCACTGATGTACACGCATTTTTCATTGGTTTAATGAGTTTCATTGGTTCCTTACCGTATAGAAAAGACTGCAAAACTATTCTGAGTTTATAATAGTAATGTGCTTTATGTCTTAGGGATGGTACTAATTCTTACAAGTTTTTTTTTTTTCTTCAAAATCATACTTGCCTATGTAGCACTCTAGCCTTGAAAAGGGGTGCTGTCAAATCTAGTTTGCTAGGTGGTAAATAACCTAGCCAATTGTTAGGGGATCTCCTGATTCTTTTCCTACTTCTGAGTTTGATGCACTTCTCTCCTCTACCACTGGGTGGCATTGTTACCTATGGCATTGGAATGATAAGGTGCATATGAACTTGGAATATGAGTGGATAGGTTGCTCTAGCCAATCTGCAGGGTTTTTCTTGGGCCCCATAGCCTGCCAAGAGAGCCTATTTATTTGGGAGGAGTCAGGTGATCGGGGTTCGGTGCCACGTGGGCAGCTGTCTGGGTGGACAGATGTTGAAAGGCTGCTAGGCAGTTGAGGCCTATGCGGGAGTTCCCTGGTTGCTAGGCAGTTGAGGCCTATCCAGGGACAGAAGGAGCAGCGTAGGGTTGGGGCTTCATGGCGGAAGCCTGACCAAGTTGTACAGGTTCTGCCAGGTGAAGGGACAGAGTTGCTAACGGAGGACAACCATTCCCTTCGCCAGAGGCAAAGCTTGAACCAAGGTCAGAGGTAAAGGGGAAACTGTCGCCTTCAAGGAACAATGCTTCTCTCATCAAAGGCCAAAGTTCATAGTCTGAGAGAGAGTACCAGAGCAGCCCTTTTCACTAACCAGGGACGGTGAAGAAGTTGGGAAAGCCTCAGCAGAAGTCAAGCCAGGGACCCAGCGGGATAGCAGGGTTGACGCTTGCAAGAGAGTTCAGCAGTTGGCCTGAAGAGTCAAGTAAGGGACCCAGCAGGTCAGCGTGGGTAGTACTCAGAAGATACAGCAGTTGGTATGTGTACAGATCTGTGTTTAAGTCAAAATACCAGTTCAGTTGCTAATGGGAACAGCTCTCCAGGTGCAGCTTAGCTTTAAGGCGCCTGGAGTCATACCACCCATATACCAGTTATCTTTTTGTGAGTCGGAGTCTGCTACGTGCTTTTGCACATACTCAAGGGTGCCCTGGCCCTACCCCTTTCTCCCCAGTTCTTTAAGAGAAAGTAAATCTCTTTTGTTCTGCATCATCAAAGTGTCTGGCGCCCAACTTAATCTACACTACTCTGCACCCACTATGCCTAGTGACCCACACTATGAGAATGGATGTTAGCTCTCCCTGACTCTGGAGGTCACCATTAGGCCTTTGGAGGTTGGGGATGCCGCTACACCTAGGTGGATGCAGCATCAGTACAGTGCTGCATCTGTCCCCCACCGGCTCCAAGACTGAGAACTGAGCAATCAAAGACTGCTGATTCCTCGCTTCTCAGAGCTCCGTGAGCAGAGAGCTGGTGACGGTCGGTCAGTCACCGGCTGTCAGGGCTGGGCTCAGCCCTTCCTTCTCTGAGCTGGCTGCTCAGCTGTCGACTAATTGCCAGGTCCTATCTCTCCAGAGGTTCTCAGCTGTTGATGATCCTGCTCGTCAGTCCTGCCTACCTAAGCCATCCAGCCCAGAGGATCTCTGCCTTCGCCTTGGTCAACAACACAAGAAACTATCTCCTGCGTTCCTGTTTAAAGACTGGCTTTGCTGACATCCCTTCTGGCTCCAGATCCTGCTTGCTGTTTCACTACATTGATCCCTGACTTCTGGCTTGTCTGACTATCCGTTACTGAACTTTGGCTATGCTTTGACTAAGTTTGTTTTTTTTACTCTTATTATTAAACAAGTGTGATTTAACTGTACTTCTGTCTCGGTCTGATTTCATGGTTGCTGACACCGGCTCTCTGCTCTGCCGCCCCCCCCCCCTTACTGAAGAGCTGAGCTGTGGAGGGGGCAGGAGCGGCTAGTTCAGGTCCCGGTCCAGGGTTGTGGGCGGATCCCGACTTTATTGTCGTGATCTTGCCCCAGCCTGGAAAAGCTCTGTGACTTCAGCCCACTGTCTGCTGAAAACAGGTCAAAGGAGTGCAGAACAAATTGCACTCCTGCGATCCACAGGAGAAGTACAGCCAAACGAGCTTAGGCTGTACTTCTCCTTTAATGAATTATTGCAGTGAATACTGCTGCAACCCAGCAAGTCTGCCTTCACGGTTATATGCCCCATGTATGCAATGAATTATACCAATCTAAACAGTTATCATACACAGACCTCCACTGTAATCATCTGTGCAAGTAATTCTATCTTTGAACAGTAGACAGACGTGCAGAGACAGCTGTGACTACAGTATGGGCATCTCTTCAATTCTCAATAATGTACAGCCATAAATGCTGCAGTCTTTCAAAATAAGCGTGTACAAGGCTGTGTGCATTGCCTTGCCAACACCATCGAGGCCAGAGCACGCCGCCTCTAGATTTGTCAGTAGACCAGTTCCAGGGCTTGCCAGCAAGATCTGTACTTGTGACTCCCTCTGCGCTGTTTCGCATCCCTAAGAGGTTTATTTATTGGGGGAGAAAGTGTTTTGCAAAACGTTGCCATGTGTTTATAATTCCCAACACCGGGACGCTTTGTGTGATGAACCATCTTCCCACTTCACAGCGGGTTTTCTGGCATTGCGTTGCAAACCGTTTAGCCCTTCTCTGGCTTGCCAGGTTAACCCCTCTGCTACAGATAGGATTCGAGCAATAAACGGCAATAAAAGGGTATTATGAGATGCCAATACACATGGTTCACATAAATCTTCTAACAAATTAAGCCAGATCTCTGTAACATGCCTACTGTTTGTTACCAGAGCTCCGATAGAATAACCGCCAAATATTTATTAAAAGCAGATAGTTTATTACACAGCCATACAGCAACTTTTTATTAGGGATTTTAAAGGCTTGCTTGTTTTTAATGTGGTTTCATTGTGAGCCAAGCAATATTCTCCCTCCTCTTCTCCCATCTCTGCTTTGTGTGCACCCTTTATTTCAGTACAACTGGAGATAGAATGCAGTGGGAGAGTTTGCTTTATATTAAGTCTGATTTACAAGCCATGTGTGGAAGAGAAGAGGTTTAAGAGCAATACGACCCAATGACAAGAGAAACGTTGGGCCATCTTCTGACGGCAACATGACCCCATTATGGACCTGTTTCATAAGCAGTTCTTAAATTGTATCTGCAAGATTGCATACCTCCCAAAATTTTGAGATTGGGAATGAGGGACACCTACTAGCAAATGTATGTAGGCATAGGACACGCCCCTTGCCACACCCCCTTAACAAAAAAAAGTTACCGTATTTATCGGCATATAACACGCGCTGGCGTATAACACGTACCCCAAGTTTAGGAGGGAATTTTAAGGAAAAAACTTTTAGGAGGGAAGTTCAAGGAAAAAAACTTACATTTAAATGCCCATCAATGCAGCCTTGTCAGTGTCCATCTGTAGCCTTGTCCATCATTGCAGCATTGTCAGTGTCAGTGTCCATCTGTAGCCTTGCCCCTGTGTCATTTGCAGACTACTACCGTTTAAAAATGGCGCCGCCGCTCTCGGGCATTCTCGGCGGCTCTCGACGGCTTTCGGCTGCTCTCGGCGGCTCTCAGCCATCCTCGACGGCTTTCGGAGGCTCACGCGGGACTGCAAGAGCCGCCAAAAGCCGATGAGAGCGGCCGAGAGCCACCGAGAATGGCCGAGACGCGCCGAGAATGGCCGAAAGCCTCCAAAAGGCTCACAATCAGCGGGGGATCGGCGTATAACACGCACTCACGATTTTCCCCTGATTTTAAGGGGAAAAAAGTGCGTGTTATACGCCGATAAATACGGTAATTAAATCTACAAGTGCTTTTTTTACCACTACTATTCCTTTATATTGGCTTTTAAAATTTACAAATGCAGCAATTTAGAAATCAGATGAAAGGTTTAGCGCTGGAAAACACTTTTTGAAAGATAAAAAGTGCATTTTATATACATCTATATAGATCAGACCAAAATGAGGGACAAATGAGGAGGAATGAGGGACAGAGGGACATTGCTCCAAATCAGGGACAGTCCCTCGAAATCAGGGATAGTTGGGAGCTATGAGATTGTAAACATTTTCTGGGCAGTCCATAATGTACCAAGTATAAAACAATTTAGGAAACTCTCGTGGGCGTGGAGTTTGGGGTCCATTATCAATAGCCCTAAAGGGGTTGTAAACCCTCAAGGTTTTTCACCTTAATGCATTCTATGCATTAAAAAGGAATTGCAGTCTGCTCACATAATTTGTAATAAAAACCATTCTAAAGCTTCCCTCCAACCACTTTGCATATTATTTTATATATACTGTGATTCTGTACTTGCCAAATATGCTGCAGAAATCTCCCTCCACTGAGTCTGGCTGCAACCATTTTAACTGTGGGAAGCTGAAGCTGCTGCCTGTTCACTTCCTGGATTTACACAGACACACATCTCAAACTCTGCAGCTCTCATTGGCCCTCTTATGACTTATCCCCCTCTCCCTGCCTGGCTAACTCTCACGAGAGTGAGAGAGAGAGAGCTGTGCATGATGTCATAAGCCTAGGCTTTTTACCAGAAAAGAAACAGGAGGTGGTCTGTATAAGGTATTTACTGGCAGAAAAAATGTTTTACTATCCAAAGTTAAAACAACAAGGGCAGAAGATTTAATAGATAGAAAGATAAAAAAAAAATGACTGAAGTTCCGCTTTAAAGTGAAAAACCTTCTGTAGTGCAGCAGCCCCCCAGAGCCCCTCTTTTACTTACCTGAACCCAATCTTTCCAGCGATGGGGGTGAGCACAGCAGCTCCAGTCTCAGGTCCTCATTGGATAGATTGGCTCATTGACTCCCGCTGCTGTCAATCAAATCCAGTGACACGGGAGCCGGGGGCGGGGTTAGGGTTGCCACCTGTCCGGGATTCACCCGGACAGTTCGGGTTTGGAATCATGCGTCTGGGTTTCAGACTGCCTGAAACCCGGACACATTATTCAGACTGGACTTTGGCTTCCCAGCAGGTTTGCTGGCTGCAGTTGTCTAAGCTGAGAGTGTCTGTTACACTCTCTTTCATGCTGCCCAAAGCCAGCACTAACAATTCCCCTCCCCCACACACAGATGGGAGAGGAGAGAGGGCTTGATCTGCACCTCTTCCTCCTGGCCCTACACCTCTGTGTCTGCCCACACGTCTTAGAAAAGGATAGTGGGGGCTGGAAATTTGAAGCCCAGCAGCTTCAGATACATCTGGATGAGAGGTGCTGACTGCCAAGGGGTGAGTGAGCTCACCATCCATCCCTGTCTGTGGCTGAAGTGTCGCCCCTTCTATCTCCTGCCTCTGAGTGAGTACACTAAGGTAAATCAGGGTTCTCAGAGTACCCCTTACATCAGAATGCCCCTTTACACCATAGGCCACAGGTGTTCCCCCTTCAATCAGATTCCTCTCCGTACATCAGAGTTCTCAGTGTTCCCCCTTAAATCAGGGTTCACAGAGCATCCCTTATGTTAGAGTCCCCAGAGTTCTCCCTTACATCAGAGTCTGCAGAGTCCCCCCTTACAGTGAAAGGGAACTCTGAGTTCAGATGTAAAAGGGGAACTCTGGACTCTGATGGATGACTCTTGTTATTAACTTCATATAATTAGAAATGTTATTTAATAGCAAAATATATGTATAGTTTATACTACAAAACAAAATTGCTGTGCGCTGCTAAAGTGTTCTGGTGTGACTTGAAGAAAAGGTACCGGAGCCGGAGCCGTCGGCAGTGGCAGAGGCGATCACGTCCTGTCAGTAGCTATGGAGGCAAGTGAGGGGAAGATAGCCCCCACTCGTCTCCATACTATTGCTGGACGGAATCAACGTCAAAACGTCACTTCCTCCCACAGGGGGCCATTTTTTTTAAATAATTTTTTTAAACTACAATTTTTTTTTTATTATTGCATTATAGTCTAAATATGAGATGTGAGGTCTTTTTGACCCCAGATCTCATATTTAAGAGGTCCTGTCATACTTTTTTCTATTACAAGGGATGTTTACATCCCTTGTAATAGGAATAAAAGTGACAATTTTTTTTTTAAAAAAACAGTTTAAAAATAAAAAATAAAAAGTAAAATAAATAATAATAATTAAAAAAAATGTAAACGCGCCCCGCCCCGACGAGCTTGCGCGCAGAAGCGAACGCATATTTGAGTAGCGCTCGCATATGAAAATGGTGTTTAAACCATACATGTGAGGTATCACCGCGATCGGTAGAGTGAGAGCAATAATTCTAGCCCTAGACCTCCTCTGTTACTTAAAACATGCAACCTGTAGAATTTTTTAAACGTCGCCAATGGAGATTTTTAAGGGTAAAAGTTTGTCGCCATTCCATGAGCGGGTGCAGTTTTGAAGCGTCACATGTTGGGTATCAATTTACTCGGCGTAACATTATCTTTTACAATATAAAAAGAAATTGGGCTAACTTTACTGTTGTCTTATTTTTTAATTCAAAAAAGTGTATTTTTTTTAAAAAAAGTGCGCTTGTTTGGGGGTTCTAAAGTAATTTTGTAGCAAAAAAAAAAACTGTTTTTAACTTGTAAACAACAAATCCCAGAAAGAGAGAATTAAGGGTTAATCTTACCCTTAATTGAAGTTTAGTGCTTCATTGTTCTTCCTATGAGCCATTTACCTGCCTGATCCTGAGCCTTGTTCCTGTACCAGATCCTGTACCTGACTCTGCTCCCTGCATTAGGTACTTCATACCCTGCTCTGCTCCCCTTGTTTCCTGTCTCAGTCTTAACCTTGCCCTGCTCACGTGTGCTCCCTCCATTTATACATAGTTAGGCTGGCCATACACGGTGCAAAGGAAAGAAATTTGCACGACTCCCCCATCAACACAGATAGTGTTGACAGGGGAATCAGCTATTGTCTTCTTGTGATGGGGGCGGGATGGGAAAGTCTTACCCGTCGGGAGAGGACCGCGATTATTGCCAGCAGCTACAGCAGCCCCTAGCGATAATCACAAGAGGGAAATCGGAAGACTGGTTGTACCCAAGTTGGTTGATCGATCAACTTGGTACATTCAGCCTGCCCATTAATGGTTTGAATCTCGGCCAGTTCAGCAGGAAGGAGATTCAAACTGTGTATGGCTGGCCTTAGGCTGTCGTTTGGGTTGCTGCACTTTCACATTTATTTTGTCACTTTACATGGTTTATGATTTACTGATGTTGGTAGAGTGAAATGGAAATGGCTTTTCCATGCCTGAGTATATTGACATTGATGTAAGTGCAATTTTATATATTTTTTTAATAAAACTCGATATATTACACTATGAGAGGCTCCTTTACCTTTTCCTTTAGCAAGTGAGGTATGCACAGAGTCTCTTAAAGGCGCAGGAGTACCATACCTCCCAACTTTTTGAGATGGGAATGAGGGACACCTATCAGCAAAAGTATGCAGGCATAGAGCAACACCCCTTACCACGCCCCCTTAAAGGAGAATTGTACCAAAAAACAAGATTGGTTAAACCCACAAGTGCTTTTTTACTGCTATTATTCCTTTATATTGGCTTTTGGATTTTTTAAATGCAGCAATTTAAAAATCAGGTGAAAGGTTTAGCGTTGGAAAACACTTTTTGATAGATAAAAAGTGCATTTTATATACATCTATATAGATCAGACCAAAATGAGGGACAAATGAGGAGGAATGAGGGACAGAGGGACATTGCTCCAAATCAGGGACAGTCCCTCAAAAGCAGGGACAGTTGGGAGCTATGGAGTACTATTAGGTATATGATGGCGTCCAGTCGTCCATGTGTACAGGATATCATAAGCTGACTGACAACTCAACAGCTGTATACAGGAGTACCCGTTGGGGATACCATTGGGGAGTTTGACCTCCTTGGAGAAAAGAGGTTATATTTCCAGGGAGTGCGTTGTGCTTCTACTGGGAGAAGAGGAAGAGCACTATTTTCTTTGGCGTGACCCTTTTCATCATCTTTGGATGTATTCATTTGTACTAGGCACCTTTTTTGATTCATTATGGGCTTTAAATTTTTGCACAATTGTTTATTGGATATTTTTTGCATTTATAAGAGCACGGTCTACTTTTCAGTTCTTTTTTTAACATCATTGCTAGCTGGATTACCAGATGAAAATAGAAGAAAGAAAGCCTAAAAAAGGAAAACTAATACAGCCATAACATCTAAGAATTGGTAAGCTGCAATATAATAAATGTTTGCTTTTGGGTTTTAAGGCTCCATTCACATTAATACGTCTCCAAAGTTGCACGACTTCCAGTGAGACTTTGGAGCGTGACTTTGATGTGACTTTTGATGCGACTGATCCATAGAATGTAAAGTCGGATCAAAATCATACCCAAAGTCACACCAAAGTAGTGCAGGCACTTTTTCTATATCGCACTGATTTGAACGGGTGACATCGAAAAGAATGGGTGGGATTTGTAATGTGACTTTAGGATGTCCAAAGTTGCGTGACAAATCACACAGGTGTGAATGGAGCCGTATACCGCTTTAAAGCCAAGTTCTGGCTAAAACCTGAATGTAGGAAGGCCATGCAAGGTACAGAGTAATTTATAGGATTTAACTGTATTCAAACCAGGCAAAAAGGATTTCCAGGTTTGATAATACTTCTTACTGGAAGAGGATTTTCTTTCTTTTAGGCAGGTAGGAATCACAGACTCAAAAACCCCTCAATCCTTTAACACCGAGTGCCAAGGGAGCGCCCACCCAGGACCCAGTGTCCAAAGTAAACATACAGGTCATTCCTACAGCTTGTGTTCTGAGTATGGCTCCCAAGTTTTTAATGAGGTTACACCAGTCCGTATACATTGCTTCTGTGCTGGCATTAGAAGTCAGTAAAGGCTTGGTTGAAGAATCGTTGGATAAAATAATACATCATAAAAAAATAAACTAGTTATGCTAAAGGTGAGTTTCTCTGTGAAGGAAAAAAGGTCCATCATCTTTAAGACACTGGCACAAAACCGGGGGCTCACTGGAATTGATTTAACCACTTCAGCCACTTCAGACCATTTGGCTGGCCAAAGACCAGAGCGTTTTTTGCGATTCGGCACTGCGGCGCTTTAACTAACCATTGCGCGGTCGCGCGACGTGGCTCCCAAACAAAATTGACGTCCTTTTTTCCCACAAATAGAGCTTTCTTTTGGTGCTATTTGATCACCTCTGCGGTTTTTATTTTTTGCGCTATAAACAAAAAAAAGAGCGTCAATTTAAAAAAAAAAAAAACACAATATTTTTTACTTTTTGCTATAATAAATATCCCCAAAAAATATATAAAAAAACATTTTTTTTCCTCAGTTTAGGCCGATACGTATTCTTCTACATATTATTGATAAAAAAAAAATTGCAATAAGTGTTTATTAATTGGTTTGCGCAACAGTTATAGCATCTACAAAATAGGGGATGGTTTTATGGCATTTTTATTAATAATTTTTTTTCTTTACTAGTAATGATGGCGATCTGCGTTTTTTATCGTGACTGCGACATTATGGCAGACAGATCGGACACTTTTGGCGCTATTTTGGGACCATTCACATTTATACAGCGATCAGTGCGAATAAAAATGCACTGATTACTGTGTAAATGTGACTGGCAGTGAAGGGGTTAACCAGTAGGGGGCGCTGCAGGGGTTAAGTGTGTCCTAGGGAGTGATTCTAACTGTGGGGGGGAGGGGCTACGTGTGTCACGATACTGATCACCGCTCCTGATCACAGGGAGCTGTGATCAGTGTCCTGTCACTAGGAAGAATGGGGAAACGCTTGTTTATATCAGCATTTCCCCGTTCTTCCTCTCCGTGAGACGATCGCAGGTATCCCCGTGGACATCGAGTCCGCGGGACCCGCTATCACACTCACGGAGCTTGCGGCACACGCACGCCCACAATGTCGCGTCTTAAAGGGCAATGTACAGGTACGTTAATATGCCTGTACATGCCCTTCTGCCAACGTATATCGGCGTGAGCCGGTCGGCAAGGGGTTAATAAAACTGGAGAGTGCAAAATCTGGTGTAGCTCTACATGATAGCCAATCAGCTTCTAACTTCAGCTTGTTCAATTAAACATTGACAAAAAAAAACAGCTGCAAGCAGATTGGTTTGTATGCACATCTGCACCAGATTTTGCACTCTCCTGTTTTAGTAAATCATCCCAACTGAGTGGTTAGGGTTATAAGGAGGTGTCCAGAGGGGAGGTCCCCACTTTCATGGGGAAAAAAATAGTACATATAATTGCGACACTAATCATATTGTAATTGAATATTAAAAATTACCTTTCCTTTTCAATCTGCAGTCAATGTAATTTTCTGAGAAATTGCAATATGGCTACCTGGAGCTGTTCTGTACACAGAGTGTGTACTGACCACTCCCCAGAAACATCATTTCCTGCTTGTGTGATTGGCTCATCAAGTTACCCAGAAGTCTGCCTAAGATACAAATCAGATTTCAGGCATCCCTTGCAACAAAAATGTCATTTTTTGAGAGATAATTTCAATAGGAACACTTCTAAAGGGATGCAGGCCCAGCAGATTTCCTCATTAGTGCTCTGCAGGGATTTCTTCAGAATAACAAAAGGTAGGAATTAGCAACAAAGGTTTGTTATAATCCTTGCAATGTACAGAGATCATCCAGAGGGGAGTGTTTTTTTTCTCAACAAAAGTATAGTTATGCTTTAAGATAATACATTACAGACAGAGAAAGGAAAAATCAATAGTTGTTATATGAATTTAAAGTATAGTGAGTAGTTTCTAAGATACAGCTGTTTGTTGTTGCTTCATGATACAAGGGTATCCCTCAATGTATGAACTTAATTAAAAACTCTAGAGCCTCATACACACCGGCTCATTAAAGTTGGATAAACATGGATATAGTATATGAACATATTTCCCCAATGCAGAAAGTCTTCAATTTGGGAATATGTCAACAGGCTTTCTACCTGCAAAATCCTCATAGTCCATCTTGGGAGTGAGCAAGGGTGGTGGGGGGCTACATTCCTACCATAGAGTGGTGCCATGGAAAAAGAACAAAGACACCCATGGTTCATAGAGCTGTCTGATGTGTCCTCAAACCCAGTGGCAGCTGGTGCTCAAAATTTTTAGGGGGGCGCGAACTGAAAAATACTTAAAAAAAAAAAAAAAAAAACATCAATTGCAGCCTCACTGTGCCTATCAAATTCAGCCACTTTGCCCATCAATTGCAGCCACTGTGCCATCAATTGCAGCCACTGTGCCCAGCAAATACAGCCACTGTGCCCAGCAAATACAGCCACTGTGCCCATCATATGCAGCCACTGTGCCCATCAAATACAGTCACTGTGCCCATCAAATACAGCCACTGTGCCCATCATATGCAGCCACTGTGCCTATCAAATGCAGTTACTGTGCCCATCATATGCAGCCACTGTGCCCATCAAATACAGCCACTGTGCCCATGAAATGCAGCCACTGTGCCCATCATAGGCAGCCACTGTGCCCATCAAATACAGCCACTGTGCCCATCATATGCAGCCACTGTGCCTATCAAATGCAGTCACTGTGCCCATCAAATACAGTCACTGTGCCCATCATATGCAGCCACTGTGCCTATGAAATGCAGCCACTGTGCCTATGAAATGCAGCCACTATGCCCATCATATGCAGCCACTGCCCATCAAATACAGCCACTGTTCCCATCAAATACAGCCACTGTGCCCATCATGTGCAGCCACTGTGCCCATCGTGTGCAGCCACTGTGCCCACCATATGCAGCCACTGTGTCCATCAAATACAGCCACTGTGCCCATCAATTGCAGCCACTGTGCCCATCAAATATAGCCACTGTGCCCATCAAATATAGCCACTGTGCCCATCAAATACAGCCACTGTGCCCATCATATGCAGCCACTGTGCCCATCATATGCAGCCACCGTGCCCATCAAATGAAGCCACTGTGCCTATCATATGTAGCCACTGTGCCCATCAAATACAGCCACTGTGCCCATCAAATACAGCCACTGTGCCCATCAAATACAGCCACTGTGCCCATGAAATGCAGCCACTGTGCCCATCATATGCAGTCACTGTGCCTATGAAATGCAGCCACTGTGCCCATCATATGCAGCCACTGTGCCCATCAAATAAGCCACTGTGCCTATCAAATACAGCCACTGTGCCCATCATGTGCAGCCACTGTGCCTATGAAATGCAGCCACTGTGCCCATCATATGCAGCCACTGTGCCCATCATATGCAGCCACTGTGCTCATCAAATACAGCCACTCTCCCCATCAAATACAGCCACTGTGCCCATCATATGCAGCCACTGTACCCATCATCTGCAGCCACTGTGCCCATCATGAGCAGCCACTGTGCCCACCAAATACAGCCACTGTGCCCATCATATGCAGCCACTGTGCCCACCAAATAAAGCTACTGTGTCCATCATATGCAGCCAGGCGCATCCCCCGGATGTCACTTTAACCAATCCCCTCGTGGCCGGTCCGGCGGCACTTACCGCTCCTGTGGCAGGGCTCTGCTCCTCTCCTGGAGTGACGGGGCTCTCCTTCTCTTCTTCTGCAGTGGCAGGAAGCGGCAACTCCTGTGTCAGCTCGACTCCTCAGGCTTCCTCTGCCGTGTCTCCTCTTCCGCCAAAGCGTTAGGCATCCAATAGGATCGCCTAATGCTTTGGCCAATCGGGAGACAGGTCTCACTGACCACTGGATTGGGCTTTTTTTCTGTGGGGTCGCATATTTGCGTATCTCCCTTTGTGCTAGGAAGCAAGCCACGCGGCGCACTCCAAGCACAGAGACCGGGGTCTCACAGAGAGCCCCAGGCTCCTTACAAACGATCGGGACCTGGATCTCCGATTCCGGGTCACCTGATCGCTGTGATAGCCTCTGATTGGCTATCACAGTGATCAGTCACTGTGAAGCCCACCCTCGTGTTTCCTTTCTCTGTGAATGGACGAGAGGGATATATGGTATCTCTCTCCCTGCAGAGAAAAAAAACTGTAAATAATAATAATAAAAAATACCAAGATCAAGGTTTGATCTAGGTCAGTGTTTGGGTCATGGTCAGTATTTTTTTTTTACAGGGTTTTTTTTTTTTGTGTCAGTATGTTTTAGGTAGGATAAAAAAAAAAAAAAAAAAAAAAAGCAAAATGGGCACTATTGTTTTTGGGCTGTGTATCGAATGTGGTATCACTACGATCATCAGGAGCAGGAGTAGCAAGAATTATACAGCTAAATAAAAAAATTTTTTTTTTACTATTTTGGGCCAGATTTCCTTTTATAATAATAATTAAAAAAAAAAAAAAATCAGGAGATATCCATTACCATTTACCACCAAAGGAAAGCCCAATTTGTCCTGAAAAAGAAATGCGGTATAATCCACCTGGATGCACAAAGTAGTTGTGATATATACAGTTTTACGAACAGATGTCAAAGTTTCAAAATTATGCTTAGGCATTTTGATTTGTTTAACCTTTTGGTGCAAAGGGGTTAAAAAATAAGTTTATGGCACTACTAGGACATGCGCTTCCCTGGTCTGTTTTTTGTTTTTTTTTCTAGATTGTCCACGGTTCTTGTTTTGGCAATATAAGCGATGGCTGCAAAGACCCTGACATAGTGAAGGCTGCAACACTGATTTTGGCTGGTCACACCCGAGAGCAAGAGTTGGATTAATGGTGATCTGTTTGATTAAAAAATGAAATTTTTGTGAAGGTTATTAACCGCTTCAGCCCTGGAAGATTTTACCCCCTACCTGACTAGAGCACTTTTTGCGAATCGGCTCTGCGTCGCTTTAACTGACAAATGCGTGGTCATGCGACGTTGCACCCAAACGAAATTAACATCCTTTTTTTCCCACAAATAGAGATTTCTTTTGGTGGTATTTCATCACCTCTGTGGTATTTATTTTTTGCGCTATAAACAAAAAAAGAGCGAAAAAAGACACAATATTTTTGACTTTTTGCTATAATAAATATCCCCCAAAAATATATAAAAAAAAACTATTTTTTTTCCTCAGTTTAGGCCGATATATATTCTTCTACATATTTTTGGTAAAAAAAAAATCGCAATAAGTGTATATTGATTGGTTAAAAGTTATAGCGTCTACAAAATAGGGGATCGTTTAATGGCATTTTTTATTATTAATTTTTTTTAATGGCATTTTTTATTATTATTTTTTTTTTCTACTAGTAATGGCGGCGATCTGCAATTTTTATCGGGACGGCGACATTATGGCGGACACATCGGACACTTGACACATTTTTGGGACCATTGTCATTTATACAGCGATCAGTGCTATAAAAATGCACTGATTACTGTAAAAATGTCACTGGCAGGGAAGGGGTTAACACTAGGGAGCGATCAAGGGGTTAATTGTGTTCCCTCTCTGTGTTCTAACTGAAGGGGGGAGGGGACTGTTTACACACACAGATCCCCTTATTCGGTGTGTCACCAGCGATCGCGGGAGCGACCGTCGGGCACTCGCACTGGCTCCGGGGGCGAGCAGCCGGCACGCGCGTGCCCCTAGTGGCCACAGGGCGAAGCGACGTTACATAACGTCATTTCGCCCAGCCGTGCCATTCTGCCACAGTAAAACTGCGGCGGCTGGTCAGCAAGTGGTTAAACAGTGGTTAAACATCCAATGGGGATTGGTCCTATGGAAAATGATGATCCTGACTGTTTAAAATCTTCATCATGTTATTCAAAATAAATCATTCAAAATTAATTTAATTGTGGCCTGCAACCAGTCACCAAATCACTGGCCAGCGCTCTTCAAAGGTTGCACACCGTCAGATCACAGCAGCTAAAAAAAAAAAAAAAAAAAAACAAAAGAGAAGAATTTGGAGATTTGGGGAGGCCGAGAGCCATACAAATGACTTTTTTAGCTAAGAATTTATAGAATAGAATTTATTAGATTTTTTTTTTAAAACAAGAGTTTGGTGTCACTTTAAAATATACATTCAGACTACTGTGTAAATTATTGGGGGGGATTTACTAAAACTGGAGAGTGCAAAATTTGGTGCAGCTCTGCATAGAAACCAATCAGCTTCCAGGTTTTATTGTCAAAGCCTAATTGAACAAGCTGAAGTTAGAAGCTGATTGGCTACCATGCACAGCTGCACCAGATTCTGAGTGGATCAGTTTTAGTGAATCTCCCCCATTATGTGCATGATAAGGAGGAATTGTTAAGTGTTAAGCCTATGGCTGGTAGAAGATTCCAAGAGTCATTTAGCCTCAGTCTCAGCAATGAAAATCGCATTACTAACCCCCACACTCTTGTTCCTGGAAGAAAATAGGCAAAGATGGGATAACAAGTACCCAGGCTGAGAAAAGGAGAATGACGTGTGACAAGTGGGTCTCACACGCATTGTTTCTCTATGTAATCTCCTGGGTCAGGTTTTTCTCGGAGGCTCCGCTGTACATGTGTGATGACAGCTCGATAGAACATCTCACTGGCGTCCCGGAGAGACTATTATTGATCGCTAATAGACAATCAGGTGAATAGCTCTTAATGCTGATAATAGCTCTCACACTTCACTGAATTCACCCTGGGGCTTCGCAGGAGTCCTGCCCTTACATCATTTACGCTGATGTCTTTTTCTGAAACAACAACACACGTGTCTCCGATGTCTTACACCCTCCTAAGGGGCAACCACTCGTACTCATAGCATTGGACTCAACCTCTATTTCCTGTCTTAGCATTTAAACATTGTGTGTTCATTTTTGGACTGCAGTAACCCAGCACAATGTATTTGACTTGAGGCTGGGTTCACACTATTGCGAATTGGATGTTGGTTTCTCCGCATCCAATTCGCATAGCAGGAAATTGTGACTGGCTCTCTATGGAGCCGGTTCACACATCTCCGGAACGGCTCTGGTGTGAATTGCACAGGAGCCCTGTGCGTCTTATGGTCCATCTTAGGTCCAAATTCGGCCAAAAATTTAGGCTGAAATCAGACCTAAAACGGTGAATGAGGACGCACCGGACTCCTGCTGTGAGCCACTCCGTGCTGCAGTGAGCACCCAGTCTTACGAAAAAAAAAAAAACTATTACCTATAAACCTTAACCACTTGATGCCCAAGCTATAGCCGAACGACGGCTACAGCGTGGGCTTACATTGCCAGGATGACATACATGGTCGTCCTCCCGTGTTCGGGTGCCGCGCTCTGTGATCACCAAGTCCTTGGGAATCGGCTGATCGGAGTAAAGGGCTGTTCACGACCCTTTACCACGTGATCAGCTGTCAGCCAATGACAGCTGATCACATGATGTAAACAGGAGCTGGTAATCGGCTTTTTTTTCCTCACGCTGAAAAAAATAAAGTCGATTGCCGCCATCTGTAAAAGGGGCATCGATCTCATACAGTCACCACCTGTGCTGCTAACCAGTGCCTACCAGCGCTCCTAAACAGTGCCCATCAATACTGCTAACAAGTGCCCACCAGTGCCACCTATCAGTGGTGCCTAACATTGCCACCCATCAATGTCCATCAGTGCCACCTATCAGTGCCCATTAGTGCCATCTATCAGTGGCCATCAGTGCTGCCTCATCAGTGCCCACCAATGCTGCCCCAACAGTGCCATCTATCAGACCCCATCAGTGCCACCTATCAGTCCCCATCAGTGCCACCTATCAGTGGTGCCTATCAGTGCCACCCATCAATGCCCATCAGTGCCACCTATCAGTGCCCATTAGTGCCATCTATCAGTGTCCATCAGTGCCGCCTCATCAGTGCCCACCAATGCCGCCTCAACAGTGCCACCTATCAGACCCTATCAGTGCCACCTATCAGTGGTGCCTATCAGTGCCACCCATCAATGCTCATCAATGCCACCTATCAGTGCCCATTAGTGCAGCCTCATCAGTGCCCACCAATGCCGCCTCATCAGCACACATCAATGAAGGGAGCGAAATTGACTGTTTGCAAAATGTTATAAAAAAACTACGAAAACTGTTTTTTTTCCCAAAATTTCTGACTTTTTTGTGTTTTTGTTGTAGCAAAAAATAAAAAAAACCCAGCGGTGATTAAATACCACCAAAAGAAAGCTCTATTTGTGTGAAAAAAAGAAAAAAGTTTTTCATATGGGTACAGTGTAGCATGACCGCGCAATTGTCATTCAAAGAGTGACAGCGCTGAAAGCTGAAAATTGGCCTGGGCAGGAAGGGGGTATATGTGCCCAGTAACCAAGTGCTTAAAGTGACACTCGTTAACTCTGGTTTAAAAAAGAAAATTCTTTTTAGGTAAGTATTCCTAACTTTATTGCTCTCATCCTCCTCCAAATCACCAATCTCCTTTTTTTTGCTGCTGTGATCTAATGTCCTGTTAGAGGGTGGCTACATTCGTTCTCCATGGTCCCGCTGTATGTAGGAATGTAGCCACCCTCTCTTGCTTGCTCCCTAGATGGACTAGGTAATATGTACTATGGGATTTGAAGTGCACATGGGAGCAGTACACATGACCACATCTAATGTACACTGATCATTCCAAACCAATAGAAAGGAGGACATAACAGGACAGGTTTGGAAGCTCATTGAAGAAGTCACAAGAAGGCAGAGAAACACAGTAAGAAACCATTCAATAAAAACTAGATTTTAGGGTCATCAAGTAGTGGAATTACTATGTATGGTATGAATTATTTTTGGAGAAAAAGAATATTGATTAGTGGCACTTTAACACTTCTATAAATGCCCCCCCCCCCCCCCACCTTGGCATTTAACCAATTCCCTAACAATAATGGTTTACCTCTAACCTAACCCTGAAAAACAACCTCTAACTCAACACAAAACCCCTAACTAGACACATAAAACGGTCAGTCCACCCGAAATTTGTTTTTCCATTTTTGGTAGATTCTTTAATAGGTAGACATGTGAGATACATTCCACAGAGTGCCCTAATAGATAGCTACTGGTTTAATCACTTGACCTCCATTTTACCCCCTTCATGATGACCAGGCCATTTTTTGCTATTTGGCATGCAACGCTGTACGCAAATGAAATTTGTAGAATTTTTTTTTCACACAAATAGAGCTTTCCTTTGGTGGTGTTTGATCACCACTGGGTTTTTGATTTTTTGCTAAACAAACAAAGGCCGAAATTTTGAAAAAAAAAAAATAAACATTTTTCATATTTTGTTATAACATTTTACAAACAGGTAATTTTTCTCCTTCACTGATAGGCTGCACTCATGGGCAGTGATAGGGTGCACTGATGGGCAGTGATAGGGTGCACTGATGGGCACTTATAGGCGGCACTGATCAGGAGGCACTGGTGGGCACTGATAGGCAGCACTGATGGGCACTAATAGGCAGCACTGGTGATGAGACACTGATTGGCAGCACTGATAGGTGGCACTGGTGTGCACTGATATGTGGCACATTCGGGCGCTAAGAGGACCGATGTCCCTCTAACAGAAGCTTTAGCCTCTTTTTCCTTCACACTGACAGCGTGAAGGAAAAAAAAAAAAAAAAAAACGATAACCGGAATCTTTTTTTTCCCCATGATCAGCTGTCATAAAGGTAAAGGCCTGCTGTGATTGGCCCTTTACCCAATCTATGATCAGCCGAGTCTCATGGACTCGGCGATCGCAGAGCGTGCAGATCATGCACCGAAGCACGACAATGGGCGGACGTCTTATGGATGCCGTCCCAGCAATTTAGGCACACACTGTAACAGTCTTTCAGCTATAGCCCGGGTGTAGCCCGGGTGGCAAGTGGTTAAAAATCAATTTTTTTTTCATGAATTTAAGCCAAAATGAATTCTGCTACATGTCTTTAGTTAAAAAAACATCAAGTTGGCCCCAGCAGGGGGGGCCCAATCAGTGGGTGGGGTGGACTCGATGTCTGCGGGCCACCCACAATTGTTTCTCCACAGTGACAGAATGCCTGTGTAAACAAGGCAAATCTCCATTCTGACAGGGAAGATCATACAGATCCTGTCTTTCTGCTAGGCAGGAAGACGGATCTGTGTGTTTCAGACAATCCCCCATACAGTTAGAACACACAGTGAGGGAACAAATTTAACACCTTGATCGTCCCTGATGTTAACCCCTTCCCTGCCAGTGTCATTAGTACAATAAAAGTGCATATTTTTAGCACTGATCACTGTAATAATGTCACTGGCTCGCCAAAAAAGTGTCAAAAATATCAGTTAGGTGTCCGATCTGTCCGCCGCAATGTCGCAGTCCCACTAAAAATCACTGATCGCCGCCATTACTAGTAAATAATAAAAATGCCATATATCTATTCCCTATTTTGTAGACTCTATAACTTTTGCACAAACCAATCAATATATATCACAATAAGATATATATCTATATCTATCTATATATATCTATATAGATATATATATCTATATAGATATATATCTATCTATCTATATATATATCTATATATATAGATAGATAGATATATATATAGATATATATCTATCTATATAGATAGATATATATCTATATATCTATAGATATATATCTATATATATATTTATCGCAGATCGCCACCATTACTATTAAAAAAAAAAAAAAATATTAATCAAACTTTTGCACAAACCAATCAATATATATCACAATAAGATATATATCTATATCTATCTATATATATCTATATAGATATATATATCTATATAGATAGATATCTATCTATCTATATAAATCTATATATCTATATATATAGATATATATATATAGATATATATCTATCTATATAGATAGATATATATCTATATATCTATCTATATAAATATATAGATAGATATCTATCTATCTATCTATCTATCTATCTATCTATCTATCTATCTATCTATCTATATATATATATATTTATCGCAGATCGCCACCATTACTATTAAAAAAAAAAAAATATTAATAAAACTTTTGCGCAAGCCAATTAATAAACGCTTATTGTGATTTTTTTTTTTTTTACCAAAAATATTTAGAAGAATACTTATTGGCCTAAACTGATGAAGAAATTTGTTTTACATTTTTTTTTCTTTTTTTGACATTTATTACAGCAAAAAGTAAACATTTTTGCTTGTTTTTACAAACTTGTCACTCTTTTTTTGTTTATAACACAAAAAATAAAAAAACGCAGAGGTGATCAAATGCCACCAAAAGAAAGCTCTATTTGTGGGGAAAAAAAAGACATCAATTGTTTGGGTACAGCGTCGCACGACTGCGTAATTGTCAGTTAAGGCGATGCAGTGCCGTATCGCAAAAGATGGCCTGGTCATTAAGGGGGGAAAATCTTCCGGTCCTTAAGCGGTTAAGGAAAGAAAAAGTGAGAAATTAACGCCATGGGAGAGAATTATAAATAATGCCACACTTCAAGGCAGAGTAAAACAGGGGCAATGAGACAAATTTACTAAGAGATTGCAGCTTGATTCATAAATTCCTGCTGTTGGAAAGTAGTACTGAGTGAGCATGTCTTTGCCCACCTACTATGATTATGAGGGTTTTAAGTAAAAAACAGTCTCAGATCTTTGCAGAACTGTTGGCTGTTCAGGATTGCAGACACAGGGGTCACACATACTGTACATCAAACCTACCTTAGATCCTTTGCTACATAAGAGGGAGTCTTATTTGTACTATCAATGAATCGAGTTCTATCAGTAACCTGTTTTAACTGATATTCACAGCAGTCTGTTTAAAAACGTCTTACTAATACAAGATATGTCTATTGAAAGCTTCACTTATGAATCCATACAATAATCCAGAAAAAAGCACATAGATTAGTTTATCAAAAATTGTCAAATTCTAAGCTTAATGAGATAACAGTCTAGACATGATTAAATAGCAGTTCACTGCCTGGAATATTTAATATCCCCTATCTGAGGTATAACCATAGCTCCCAACTGTCGCTGATTTTGAGGGACTGTCCCTGATTTGGAGCAATGTCCCTCTGTCCCTCATTCCTTCTCATTTGTCCCTCATTTTGGTCTGATCTATATAGTTATCAATAAAATGCACTTTTCATCTTTCAAAAAGTGTTTCCCAGTGCTAAACCTTTCATCCAAATTTTTAATTTCTGCATTTGTAAATTTCAAAAGCCAATATAAAGGAATAGTAGTGGTAAAAAAAGCACTTTTGGATTTAAACAATCATTTTTTGTATAATTCTCTTTTAAGGGGGGGTGGCAGGGGGTGTGTCCTATGCCTACATACATTTGCTGATAGGTGTCCCTCGTTCCCATCTCAAAAAGTTGGGAGGTATGTCCATAACTGCATAGCCCACTATGAGGTTTGTGGATATAATACATTGATCCTTAGGCCAGCCTTATACAGGGAAAATTTATTTCCTGCAACCATAGGTTGCAGGAAAGAAATTAGCTTGATTCACCCGTCAACACAGACAGTGTTGATGCAGGAATCCCTCCCGCGGGGCCATTGTCTTCTCCCGGCGGGGGTGCAAGAGGGGCAGGGGAAGCCATCTCCTCCGAAAGAAGACAGTGATTATTGCTGGCGGCTACAGCAACTGCTAGCGATAATCGCAGGTAAAACTCGGTCGCTAAACTTTCAGCCTACCCATACACGGTTCAAATCTCAGCAGATTCGAACCATGTATGGCCTGCCTTAGAGAACCCTTGTGTTCTGGACTCTGCCTCTGCTGCAATGTTATCATTTAGCATTGTTCCTTAGTCCCCTCTGTGGTCTACAGAACACCTCCTGCTATGTTATGAAAAGGAGGAGAGGGGGAAGTGCCTTGTAGGCTGTCCAAGGACGACAGTGCTGCTCCTCTATAGATATAGTACAAGTGAGTGTATTCAACATAGAACAGGAAGTGTGCTAATGGCAGGATCACCAAGTGACAAAGTTAAAAATATATATATCACAGTGGTGTAGTGTGTAGCACTCTCGCCTAGCAGTAAGAAGGGTCACTGGTTCGAATCCCAACCACGACACTACCTGCCTGGAGTTTGCATGTTCTCCCTGTGCCTGCATGGGTTTCCTCCGGGTACTCCGGTTTCCTCCCACACTCCAAAGACATGCTGGTAGGTTTATTGGATCCTGTCTAAATTGTCCCTAGTATGTATGAATGTGAGTTAGGGACCTTAGATTGTAAGCTCCTTGAGGGTAGGGATTGATGTGAATGTATATGTAAAGCGCTGCGTAAATTGACGGCGCTATATAAGTACCTGAAATAAATTTAAAAAAAATATATATATATATATATATATTTATATTAACTAAAACTGTAAACTGCACGATACTACATCGTTTTTCTTGGGATTAGATTGCCTATGTCCCCATAGAAGACATTTCTCTTCTCTTCCTGTTTTGTCTGGTACCCGTCACCTGATCAGCAAATAATGGGAAACCTCTCTCATGGGCACACGACCCAACAGAGGCTCTAAACCTTCCCTGCTGTTGTTGAAAGTTGCTTTTATTGTTGACCCCATGAGGGTCAATTCCCCACACTTTAACCATTTTATGCCCAGGTTATAGACAATGATGGCCGGGCAGTGTCTTCCCCATCTTGATTGGACGTCCTGTCAGGGTTCCGCAGTGGCACAATCTATCACCGGCCGTGTCCACGGAATACAGCCTATGACCGATCAGAGTACCGGCTTGCTGCCGATTCCATGTAACCGCTGTGACGAATCACAGCAGGTCACATGACAGTTGTACACAATATATGGCTTCCTTTCAAGCCATCCAATATGTACAAATGTGTTGCAAGCCCATCTGTACCATGTAATTAGCTTTGACCGATCATTGCTAATCATAACAAAACAGACTGAGTGATTCAGTTTCATTCAGTAAAATGCTTGCTTATAGCAATGTAATACATTGCTATAAGCAAATGAAATGTGTAAAATAAAATTAAAATCCTGATCACTTCCCCAGAGCAGTACAATGTTACTATGGTAACATTATATTGCTCTGGTCAAAGAGTGCAAAAAAACAATGTAATAAAAAAATGGAAATTTTTTTTTTTTTTAAATCATAAATTTTTCTGTTTTTTTTTTTTTTTTTTTTTTTTTAAACACAGTCACCAGTCAGTGTCTCTGATTACTGCCACACCAATTATATGATGACGCTGTACTGCACTGGTGACAGGAAAAGGAAAATGTTTAACTTTTTTTTTTTAATTTCTTCGGTAGCACCCTGATGTTTAGGCAGGGTGGCTACTAAATTTATCTGCCAAGTGATAGTTGCCTTGGCCAACTGATAGGTCAATTGATTTCACCCCAATTCTGGAATTGCTGCACTTCTCTCTTCTGTCACTAGATGGCCGGGTGTCTGGTGACATTAGATAAGTCAAGGCCATTGCAAGGACAGATTAGGAATGAATGAGGTGTCTCAGCCAACGGGCAGGGATTTTCTTGGATTCCTTGGGCTGCTGGGAGAGCCTATTTGAAGAGGTCGAGGCAGGTGGTCAGGGTTCTGTGCTACCTGAATGGCTGTCCGGGTGGACGTGTGTTGTAATGCCCCAGGCTGCTAGGCCATAAGCCTTAGGCCTATGAGGGCCTATCCAGAAGCAAGAGAGCAGCGTAGGGTTGGGACTGCAGCTTGCAGACCAACCAGAAGTAACGATTCCGCTGGCCGGGGAACCTGTTTCGGTCGGAGGTAGAGGGGAAGCTGTCGCCAATAAGGGACCATCCATCTTTCTACCGGAGACCACATGAGTGAGCTGAGGCCAGTACCAGTGCAGACTTCTCGTCAGCCGGGGACAGTGAAGAAGGGGGAAAGCTTCAGCAACTGCCAAGTTAGGGACCCAGCGGGACAGCCAGGTAGCTAATATGTCAGCAGTTTGAAGCTTGAGGAGTATCTGTGAATGCCAAGCCAGAGACTCAGCGGTGAAGCAGGGGTGATGCTTGAGGAAGATACTGAGTGCTAAATTGGAAGAGCTCAGGGGATCCAGTGGCAGTGGATCAGTAAGTCTAGTGAAAGACTGAGGGGTCAGTGGAAGTGAAGTTCTACAATAGGAGATTGTAGAAGAAGTGAAAGAGTTCATTACTATCTTTGATAGAAATTGTTACAAGAGGGCTGCCATAGGAGACAGCGTTCCTACTCATGCAGATGTGGTATCTGGCTAGATACCTTTCCCTGCATGGCTGTCTACCTATAGAAGTCTTGGAGTCCGCCAATTAACAATGCACATGCTTAAGGATGTATGGGCCCCAACCCTCTCTCCCACAGTTCTGTTTAAGAGACAATAAATCTCTTTGCATTCAAGAAGTGTCTGGCGCCCATCAATCTACTTTGCATTACACCCACCATGCCTCGTAAACCACTCTACACAGAAGGATGTCGGCTGCCCCTAACCCTGGAGGTCACCATTAGGCCTCAAGGGCCCCAGAACTTGGCTACACTTCATTTTCCAAAAAATGATGACAAAAAACTTCAAAAAACCAACCATGCCTCTTACTAAATGCCTTGGACGGTCTACTTTCCAAAAATGGTTCATTTGGGGGATATTTGTACTGTCCTGACATTTTAGGGCCTTAAGGAATAAGAGTCAGTACGTCAGGATTGATCAATTTTCAAATATATCCTATAGTTTGTAGACTCTAACTTTCACACAGATTAAATAATATACACTGATTTGGGTTATTTTCACCAAAGAAATGTAGCAGAATACATTTTGGGCTAATTTTTTAAAGAACAATTATTTATTTGCAAAATTTTCTAAACAGAGACGCGTTTTTTTCCCAAAATTTTCAGTCTTTTTTTTGTTTATTTAGCAAAAAATAAAAAAACCCGGTGGTGATTAAATACTACCAAAAGAAAACTATTTGTGTGAACAAAATGATAAAAAATTTAGTTTGGGTACAATGTTGTATGATCACGTAATTGTCATTCAAAGTGCAACAGCACTGAAAGCTGAAAACTGGCCTGGGCAGGAAGCAGGAAGGGGGTAAAAGTGCCCAGTATTGAAGTGGTAATGACAACGTTATATGCAAAAAAAAATTGAAGAAAGATCCTAAACAAGACAGCGATAAAAAGTTCACAGATTTACTAACCCTACTGTGCCCCCCCCAAAAAATGAAGGTTTTGGATGGAGTTGGGCTTTAATATATTTTAGAGCTGACTGTCTCATGGGGGTTGGAGGAAGGGTGGCGGAGGGTCAAAATTGTGTCAGTACCTAACTTGGCAGATTTCTCCAATCTGTAGATCTTGCGATTCTGGGGTTGCTCTTTAAAACGGACCTTTATGCCCCAAATTGAACCTTTTCTCCCTGCACTACCCCCCCCCCCCCCAACCAATATTTTAAAGCTGATTATAATTTTCTAAAAATGTTTTTACTTAAGACACCCCCCCCCCCCCTACTGCCATTCTTGTTTAGGCAACAGTGATGTGTTGCTGCTCCTGTGTGGTAGACTCCCGGGACTTCCTCATTACATATTCCAGGGGGCTGCAGGAGAAGACACACAGCAGCTGGAGGACAGATCTGGTGGCACGTCATCGGGGGCTGGCTGCAGCACTAACTCCACTCCCCTTAGCATCACCTTCTCAAAGTACATTAAATTTAGCTAAAAAAACAAAACAAAAAGCATTCTCGTTTTTCTTGTGCTCATCAAATGCACTCTAATACTTTAAACAGTTGGAGCTAAAGGAATGATGCAACACTCACATATCTTCATCATGAATACTAGACTATACTAGAAGTTTACCCTCATGATAAAATTAAAATCTTGACATATCGGTGTTCAACTTTTGAACAGAGCCTTTTAGCCTCATGGGGACACCTTATTTCTAATCTGCTGAAGGACACATACATCTCATTCAATAAATAAAATTTTCCTTTGATAAAAACAAACTATTTCCACTACAAAATGCACTTACATCTGCATGTTTTCCCTACATACTTAATCAAATTGAGTAAAATTTGTTTTTGATGAACGATTCCCTTTAAAGCCATATTGACAGCATTTTTAATTGCGGTTATTTAATAATCTAGCTACTTTTTTTTTTTTTTTCATGTTTAAATAAATGCGGTGCTAGCTGGGTGGTCACAGTGGCTCATAAAGAGCAATGTTCTGTGGTCACTCTGGAGGTGATGAAAAGACAATTACTTGTGAAAATGAGAAGCAGCTCTGCGAGTTGTGGGAGGACACAAGGAGCTGCTGCTTGGCACTGTCAGGAAACAGACTATTTTCCAGGATCAACTGCTAGGCAAGTGCTGCAGCCCAAGAAGTTGAGCCAGGAACAGCAAAGGGAGGGTGTCAGCGGAACACCAGGGCTCCTGATGAGATGAGCTTCAAGGCTTTGGAGGGAGGAGAAGTGGCATCAGCACAAACTGGAAGAATCGTGCTGGCGGGGGTGATCAAAGGGAAGTGCAGTGGTGGAAAAAATGGGCAGAGAATAGTTCAAACCGCTCCTGTGACACCTTACCAGTGCAATACAGAATACTCTAGGCTACAGAGAGAATGTACTCTATTATGCAGATATGTAGGGTGAAAACATAAATAGAACAATAGCACAATATACAGTAAACCTTGGATTGTGAGCATAATTCGTTCCGGAAACATGCTTGTAATCCAAAGCACTCTTATATCAAAGCGAATTTCCCCATAAGAAATAAAGGAATTAATTACTTTAAAAACCTGTGTACTGCGTTTTATTTTTTACATAGGGTGGGGGGCCGGGATCTGCGGGCGCTTCCAGATTCCGATAAGCCCTCCCACCCGCAGACCCCGACAACCAATGGCCAGAGTTGTCGGGAAGAGGCCCTTGTCCTCATCAACATGAGGACAAGGTGCTTTGGGGTGGGGGGCCCACCCCAAAGCACCCACCCCCCTATGTTGAGGGCATGCGGCCTGGTACGGTTCAGGAGGGGGGGGTCACTCGCTCGTCCCCACCCTCTTTCCTCATCCGTTGGGCTGTGTGCTCAGATAAGGGTCTGGTATGGATTTTGGGGGGACCCCACGCCGTTTTTTCAGGGTAGGGGGTTCCCCATAAATTCCATACCAGACCGAAGGGCCTGGTATGCTCTTGGAGGGGTAACCCATGCTGTTTTTTTTTTTAATTTGGCGTGGATTTCCCCCGAAAGATTCATACCAGACACAAAGTGCCTGCATTGTTGGGATCAAAGTCGGATCCCCATTCATTGAAGTCGGACGGATTTCGGACTTCAAGTCGCAGGGCAAAGTCGGATCCAAAGTCGTATGACTGTCGTGTCGTACCAGTGTGAACCCGGCCTGAAAGACCTTATGTCTGAAACTGGCATCAGCTGAGACCTGAATATCCACCTGGCGTAAGAGAGAAAGCCTGAATGAAGAACCAGGTGGAAGCCTTGCAAACCTGATGCCTGATGCTGAAAAGCCCAAAGAACACTTACTGATCTAGTAAAATGTGCTCTAACAGGAAAAGGGAGGACCTTTTCTTTTTTTTTTTTTTTTTAAATTCCTTTATTTTCATTTCAACAATGCATGTTACAGTGTGATATACATGTTATCAAGATCTATAACATTTAGTGAGTGGTAAAAAAGAAAAAACAGAGGTATGAAGAGGACTTTAACAGAAACTACCGTCGACTAAAGATGTGACACATATACATTCCTCTAGTTTACACGGTCTGTGTAATGAAGGCGGAGCCTGAGTGTATGGGAAAGTCTGATGTAATGATTATCATACTATCCATTTGCAAGCAGTTCCCTGAGATATGCCTCGTTTAAACTAAAGGCTCGTGTATCTATCCTTAGACAACAGGCATATAGATAAACCAAGATAACAAAGAGAGAAGCTCTCCACTGACCGGGGGTGGAGATATTCCTTGCCGATCAGTAGAGCTTTTCTTTAAGCATATAGACTTGAATGATGACCTCCCCAAAGTTGGCAATACGTGGAGCGAAATATGTCCGGTTCAGCAGGAACTGGCTGAATTTCGATTCATGTATGCATGTTCTATCGATCAACTTTTCATGAATGAAACTGCTGTAAAATTTCAGTTCGATCAGTACTGCAGTCAATAGGCTGCGGCACTGATCAGTGTATTCTGACAGCAGGGAGGAGGGGGAGTCTCCTTCCCAGATAGCAAGGATAACTTGCCACAAATTTGTGGCAGTGTTGAATTGTAAATCTGTTAACTCGCTGCACATTTTCCCTGACAAGTTGTACACTCGCAGAGCACTTGAAGCACAATTTCTAGTTGACGCTTTTCCAATTTGTAGCAAATTTGCAGCAAGTCTCTAGCAAGAGCAGTTGAAGTTGTAGTGGTGGGTCTACAGCAAGAGCTCTGCAAGTCTACAACATGAATATTCAGTCACAGTGCCCCCTGTGGTGGGATGACTATTGTACAACATAACTGAACCGGAACTTGCATCAGACTTACAGAATGTTTGCAAAGAAAGTTGATCTGGAGTCATGCAATGTGGACTTGCTGCAATTGTGCAACAAACTTGTGAAGCCTGGCAAGTCTAGCAATAGCTTAGCAAGTCATTTTCAAACTTGCAGCACAATTGCTTGCTATCTGGTTGCTGTCAGTATACAAAGACACAGCAGGGAGGATTCCTGTATATGTGGATGGGGGAATAGAGTCAGTGGGCAGAAGAAAAAAACTGTCCTGTGTATGAGCTGCTTAAGCCATCTAGGCAGGGACCCCTCCGCAATAATGAAAAGAGTGTTAGTCTGTCTGGCAGGGGTAGGCAACCTGAGGCCCTCCAGCTGTTGCAGAACTACAAGTCCCCTCATACCTCTGGGAGTAATTTTAACTACCAGCCTTGCAATGCCTCATGGGAAATGTAGTTCCACAACAGCTGGAGGGCCCCAGGTTGCCTACCCCTGGTCTAATGTTATGTACATTCGGTCAAAGTTCAAATTTAACCACTTGCTTACTGGGCACCTAAACCCCCCTCCTGCCCAGACTATCGCTGTCACTATTTAAATGACAATTGTGTGGTCATACAACACTGTACCCAAATTAAACTTTTATCATTTTTTCCCACAAATAGAGCTTTCTTTTGGTGGTATTTGATCACCTCTGGCTTTTTTATTTTTTGTTAACAAAATTAAAAAAGACCGATTTAAAAAAAAAAAAAAATTACAAAACCGTTTTATATTTTGTTAATAAATTGTGCAAACAGGTAATTTTTCTCCTTCACTGATGTACGCCAATGAGGCTACACTGATAGGCACTGATAGGTTGCATTGATGGGCACCGATAGGCTGCACTGATGGGCAACGATAGGCTGCATTGATGGGCACTGATAAGGCGGCACTGATGGGCACTAATAGGCGGCACTGATGGGCACTGATGAGATGGCACTGATGGGCAGCACTGAAGAGCATTGATAGGTGGCACTGAAGGGCACTAATAGGTGGCACTGATGGCTGGCAGTGATAGGCACTGATCGGCACAGGTAAGTGACACTGATAGGCAGCACTGCTAGGTGGCACTGATGAGGCACTAATTGGCACCACTGGTGGGCATTGATAGGTGGCACTTGTGGGCATTGATAGGTGGCACTGATGTACTGGTGGGCACCGATTCGTGGGACACTGGCAGGCAGTACTTGTGGGCACATATGAGGCGGCTTCGCCTCTCCCTGCTTGGGACCGATATCGATGTCCCTTCAACAGAGGCCGATGATCGGCTTTTTTTTTTCTCCTCACGCTGTCAGCGTGAGAAGAAAAAAAAATTGATTACCGATCTTCTGTTTACATCACGTGATCAGCTGTCATTGGCTGACAGCTGATCACGTGGTAAGGGGTCAGGATCGACCCCTTACTGCGATCTGTGATCACCCGAGTCTCATTGACTCGGGTGAACACAGCGTGCGCCTTTCAGGGGGGCGTGGCCAGTTTGCAAAGGAGAGAACGTCTATTGACGCCCTCCCGGAAAAGCAGATCCATGCTGTAGCCGTCATTCGGCTATAGCACGGATCTAAAGGAGTTAAACTGATTTAGATTAAATTAGTAGGAAGCAAAAAGGTTTTTGTTAGATTGGTATTAAAACATTTTTATAGCAATTTTGTGCTTGTTGCATTAGTATATGCTTTAGTTATTTGCTAAAAAATAATTATATCCAAGATCGATTCTGTGCAAAAAAGAAAAAAAAAAAACTAGTATGAGGCTTGTATCTTTGTCTGAAGGCATGCCTGATAGAAATTTGAATACTATTGTATACACGGGGGCAAAAACACCGGTGAAGTATGTCATGCTATGAAAACATCAATACAATAGGTGCTAAATCATTAGGTCCCTAGGAGGGGACTGGCCTTTACATAATACTTCAAAGATTCCAGTATCACCTCATTGTATTTGAGCTCATTGCTAGGAACGGGGATAAAACATGCTTTCTGATTTATGTCCCTAGGCAAACTTGATCCTTCAGGGATGGCTGCTGGGAGCTCACGTGGTGGCAGACAGCCTGCGTAATAGAAAGATAAATTGTCCTGAGCCCGGTCACAGAAATGACAGATTATTCATCTCCTTCACAGCTTGTACAACCAGCCTGGCTGACACGGGCATTAGAGCTGGAGAGGAGACAGGCCAGCAATGAATTTTCTGTCCGTCTTCCTACAGAATTTTAATAAAGGTCTGAATTATGGCACAGTTGAGGAATGTAATTAGCATGGTGTCCAGATCTCTCCTACAGAGTTAATAAAAAAAGGTCTGGGCCTGCATGGGAGCTAAATAGGCATACCAAGAGGACCCCCCAATGTGCCGGTGGTCCTAAGGAGGCTCCCATTTTATGGCCTAGCTCTCCCTGATAAATACTGATAATTTATGGAGCCCAGAAAAAAAAAAAGAAACAGATTTATAAAATGTTTTACAGTAGAAGCAGTCTGAAAAAGAAGGAATTTCTAAAAACCTTCATTGGTAGCTGATGTAGTATACAAACCAATATTCAAATCTTGTATACGGTGTTGGTAATTTTCTAATGGTTTGTTAAGCGGTTATTTATTTTTCTTCTTATATTTTAGAATCTATTTTGTAATCTTCAGGGATCAGTTTTTTAGGATGTCCAAAATGAACGGTTTGTACCTATGGCAACCATATCCAAACCTTTCATTTGCACCATCAGTACAGTTTTTAATACCACTGATTACAATTGTGTGCATACCCAAAATAGCTCAAATGGGTAGCTCAAAAACCCCATAAACCTTTTCATACATCAATCCTATTTTTTTTTTTTTTTTTTTGGAGTTTGCCTTAACCACTTGACCACTGGGCACTTAAACCCCCTTAATAACCAGACCAATTTTCAGCTTTTGGTGCTCTCACATTTTGAATGACAATTACTCAGTCATGCAACACTGTATCTATATGAATTTTTTGTCCTTTTTTTCACACAAATAGAGCTTTCTTTTGGTGGTATTTAATCACTGCTGGGTTCTTTATTTTTTGCGCTATAAAAGAAAAAAGACCGAAAAATCTGTAAAAAAAAAAATTTTTCTTCGTTTCTGTTATAAAATTTTGAAAATTAGTAATTTTTCTTCATATATTTTGGCCAAAATTTATACCGCTACATATCTTTGGTAAAAATAACCCAAATCGGTGCATATTATTTGGTCTTTGTGAAAGTTATAGCGTCCACAAGCTATGGTGCCAATAGCTGAAAATTGATCACACCTGAAGTACTGACGGTCTATCTCATTTCTTGAGACCCTAACATGCCAGAAAAGTACAAATACCCCCCAAATGACCCCTTTTTGGAAAGAAGACATTCCAAGGTATTTAGAAAGATGCATGGTGAGTTTTTTGAAGTTGTCATTTTTTCCCACAATTCTTTGCAAAATAAAGTTTTTTTTTTCTTTTTTTTTTTCACAAAATTGTCATATTAGCAGGTTATTTCTCACACACAGCATATGCATACAACAAATTACACCCCAAAACACATTCTGCTATTACTCCCGAGTACGGTGATACCACATGTGTGAGACTTTTACACAGCGTGGTCACATACAGAGGCCCAACATGCAGGGGAGCACCTTCAGGCGTTCTGGAGCACCCAGGCCAATTCTGACATTTCTCTCCTACATGTAAAAATCATAATTTATTTGCTAGAAAATTACATAGAACCCCAAAACATTATATATGTTTTTTTAGCAAAGACCCTAGAGAATACAATAGCGGTCATTGCAACTTTTTATCTCGCACGATATTTGCGCAGCAATTTTTCGAACGCGTTTTTTTTGGAGAAAAAAAAGTTTTTTGCTTTAAAAAAAAACAAAACAGTAAGGTTAGCCCAATGTTTTTGCATAATATGAAAGATGAAGTTACGCCGAGTAAATAGATACCTAACATGTCACCTTTCAAAATTGCACACGCTTGTGGAATGGCGCCAAACTTTGCCACTTAAAAATCCCCATAGGCGACGCTTTAAAATGTTTTACTGGTTACAAATTTTGAGTTACAGAGGAGGTCTAGGGCCAAAATTATTGCTCTCGCTCTACCGATCGCAGCGATACCTCACATGTGTGGTTTGAACACCGTTTTCATATGTGGGCGGGACTTACGTATGCGTTCGCTTCTGCATGCGAGCACACGGACAGGGGCGCTTTAAAATTTTTTTTTTTTTTTTTTTTATTGTTCATTTTACTTTATTTATTTTAGTTTGACACTTTTTTCCAAAAAAAAAAAAGTTTTGATCACTTTTATTCCTAATACAAGGAATGTAAACATCCCTTGTAATAGGAATATGGCATGACAGGTCCTCTTTACAGTGAGATATGGGGTCAATAAGACCCCACATCTCACCTCTAGGCTGTGCCTGAAATAAAGAAAAAAAAAAAAAAAAAAAAAAGATCCTGGCTTCGATCGTAGCGGTGAGTCGGTAGAAGCACCGGAGGGCGGCGGGAGGGGGGGACGTCCCCTCTCACCTCCCGTAAGAACGATCAAGCAGTGAAACTGCCGCTATGATCATTCTTATGGTGTAGGGAATCGCCGGCTGAAAAAGCTGATATCTGAATGATGCCTGTAGCTGCACCCATCTTTCAGATATCCCCGCAAAAGTCAAGGACGTCGTATGACGGAAGGCGGGAAGTGGTTAAAACGCTTTTTTTTTTTTAACACAAAGTTGTCCATTTATACAATATTTCTAACACATAGCATGTACATACCAAAAATGACACCCCAAAATAGATTCTCCTACTCCTGAGTACGGCGATACCACATGTGTGAGACTTCCACAGCCTGGCCACATACAGAGGCTGGGTATGGCTGAGCATGGCTGGGTATGGCTGAGCATGGCTGGGTATGGCTGAGCATGGCTGGGTATTGCAGAGTATCCCCGAGTATGACTGGGTATGGCAGAGTATGGCTGGGTATCACCGAGTATTGCAGAGTATGGCTGGGTATGGCAGAGTATTGCGGGATATGGCAGAGTATTGCAGATTTTTGCGGGGTATTGCAGAGCATGGCTGGGTATGGCAGAGTATGGCAGAGTATGGCTGGGTATCACAGAGTATTGCAGAGTATGGCTGGGTATTACGGGGTATGGCAGAGTAATGCGGGATATTTCAGGGTATTGCAGGGTATGGCAGAGTATTGCGGGGTATTTCAGGGTATTGCAGGGTATGGCAGAGTATTGCGGGGTATTGCAGGGTATGGCAGAGTTTTGGGGGGTATTGCGGGGTATTGCAGGGTATGGCAGAGTATTGCGGGGTATTGCAGGGTATGGCAGAGTATTGCGGGGTATTGCAGGGTATGGCAGAGTATTGCGGGGTATTTCAGGGTATGGCAGAGTATTGCGGGGTATTTCGGGGTATTGCAGGGTATGGCAGAGTATTGTGGGGTATTGCAGGGTATGGCAGAGTATTGCAGGGTATGGCAGGGTATGGCAGGGTATTGCAGGGTATGGCAGGGTATGGCAGAGTATTGCGGGGTATTGCAGGGTATGGCAGAGTATTGCGGGGTATTCCAGGGTATGGCAGAGTATTGCGGGGTATTCCAGGGTATGGCAGAGTATTGCGGGGTATTCCAGGGTATGGCAGAGTATTGCGGGGTATTCCAGGGTATGGCAGAGTATTGCAGGGGTATTGCGGGGTATGGCAGAGTATTGCAGGGGTATTGCGGGGTATGGCAGAGTATTGCAGGGGTATTACGGGGTATGGCAGAGTATTGTGGGGCATTGCAGAGTATTGCACAGCATTGCAGGGCATGCAGAGTAGTGGGGATGGCTGAGCATGGATGGATGGATGGCTGGATGTCTCTGTGCAGCGCTGTGGGCACTACACATCCAGCCCACAACGCTGCAGCCATCCATCCATCCCCCTCTCCGCTCACAGTGTACCGATCGGTACACAGGAGGGGAGGAGAGGAACCGGCGTCATCAGATGACATGTTTTACATGTTTACACGTTTACACGCGATCAGCGGCCATTTACCGGGATCTGTGATGCGGCGGGTCCTCTGGACCCGGCGGTCACGGATGCTCTCGAGTGCGCGCCCTAGGGGGAGCGCGAGAGCAGAATTCTGGGAGGACGTCCCTGGACGCCCTCCCAGAGTTAAGCAACCGCCCTGTAGCCGTCATTTGGCTATGGGCCGGTTGTTAAGTGGCTAATATCCCTACCAGACCTGAAGGGCTTGGAATGGACTGGGGGTGGTGGGCGGGGGGGCACAAGCTGTTTTTTTCAATGGTTTTTCATCTATATTACTGGGAGCTGACAATACATTCCAGGCGCAAGCAATTTTCTATGAAATTTTTTCCTTTTATTTATTTCAGGAACTTATATAGAGCCGTCAACAGCGCTTTACATATACATTGTACATTCACATCAGTCCCTACCCTCAAGGAGCTTACATTCTAAGGTCCCTAACTCACATTCATACATACTAGGGAGAATTTAGACAGGATCCAATGAACCTACCAACATGTCTTTGGAGTGTGAGAAGAAACCGGAGTACCCAGAGGAAACCCACGCAGGCACAGGGAGAACATGTAAACTCCAGGCAGGTAGTGTCGTGGTTGGGATTCGAACCAGCGACCCTTCTTTAGAAATTTAATTTTGCTGCGGGACTGTAAAACACATCGGAAAGATGCGATACTTTACAGACAGACTAAGGCCCCTTTCACACGGGACGGATCCGTGTTGATCCGCCCCGTGTTTATCCGCTGCTCAGCGGGGATCGCTCTGTTTTCCCCAGCTGAGCAGGCAGATGACAGGGCTGGACCCGCACACTGTGCAGGGACCGCCCTGTCAGATCTCCGCTCTCCCCTATGGGGGATCGGAGGAACACGGACCGTCTGTCCGTGTTCATCCGATCCGCTCTGCAGACGGATAGAAAAATAGGATTTTCTTCCGTCTGCAGAATTGGACGAGAGCGGAGGCGGACAACATCGGGTGTTAGCGGATGTACATCCGCTGACACCCGCTATCCCATAGGGATGCATGTATGTCCGTATTTCATCCGAAAACGGATGGATGAAATATGGACATACGGTCCGCATGTGTGAAAGGGGCCTAAGGGGGTCCCCCAGGCACGATATATAAAGCAATATTTCATTTTTATTGTTTCACTTTAAGCATTATTAAAATCACTGGTCCTGAAAAGACTGTTGTTTTAAAAACTTTTTTTTGTATTGATACATGTCCCCTGGGGCAGTACCCGGGTCCCCAAACACTTTTTATGGCAATAACTTGCATATAAAATTAGCACTTTTGATTTTTCATGTTCGTGTGTCATAGACTTTAATGATGTTCGCAGTTTTTTTTGCCTGTTCGCATGCTCTAGTGCGAACCGAACACCCCGGGGGGGTGTTCGGCTCATCCCTACTCCCTATAAGCCAACGTTAAATAGAAGAGGAAATGCATTTACGATTACAAAAGTTACATCTAAACAGGTGAAAATATTTTGTCAGTAAAGTGTCTGTGCAATTTATCTAGAGCATCTAATTTAGCAAAATGTCACAGTGCATTTCCGTATAACTTAAATATGCTTATTAACTATACACCTACCTTTCACTGCCACTCAGGCGCTTGTCAAAGGTGTTTAAGTGTCACACTTGCATTTCTGAGTGACAGAATACCTCTAGGGATGTACCAGTTCCTTAACTTGAAAATTACTGTATATTAAGCCTAATACATGCTTGATGTAAGTGCTGGTTAATCGTCGACGTTTTCTGCAGTCGTTCAGAACAAATCAAGTCAGATTTTGGAATACAGATATTGAAGCACCCTGAAAACATAAAAAGGAAACTAAGGTGTATCTTTAGATTAATATTACAATTACTAAAAAAGGTTTACAATCTAAAAATTAACAGTTTAGATATTCTTGCTGTCTCATAGCTTTATTATGGTATTTCAAGAGTTTTTAAAACGGTGATCATCAGAATATCCCAAAATGTGGTTAGTATTCATGCGCAGCTCCATATTCACAAATTATTGTAGATCTTTGTCCTAATTTAGGATACATTTCTGTACTGGTGCATAAATCCTTAATAGCCTGTTTTTAGATTTTTGCAAGATTATGAATGTACAGTGCCTTGAAAAAGTATTCATACCCCTTGAAATTTTTCACATTTTGTCATGTTGCAAACAAAAAATTATTTTATTGAGATTTTATGTGATAGACCAAGACAAAGTGGCACATAATTGTGAAGTGGAAGGAAAATGATAAATGGTTTTCCAAATTTTTTACAAATAAATATGTGAAAAGTGTGACGTGCATTTGTATTCAGCCCCCCCGGAGTCAATACTTTGTAGAACCTCCTTTCGCTGCAATTACAGCTGCAAGTCTTTTTGGGGATGTCTCTACCAGCTTTGCACATCTAGAGAGTCACATTTTTGCCCATTCTTCTTTGCAAATTAGCTCAAGACCTGTCAGATTGGATGGAGAGCGTCTGTGAACAGCAATTTTCAAGTCTTGCCACAGATTGTGAATTAGATTTAGGTCTGGACTTTGGGCCATTCTAACACATGAATATGCTTTGATCTAAACCATTATATTGTAGCTCTGGCTGTATATTTAGGGTCGTTGTCCTGCTGTAAGGTGAACCTCCGCCCCAGTCTCAAGTCTTTTGCAGACTCTAACAGGTTTTCTCCTAAGATTGCTCTGTATTTGGCTCCATCCATCTTCCCATCAACTCTGACCAGCTTCCCTGTCCCTGCTGAAGAAAAGAATCCCCACAACATGATGCTGCCACCACCATGTTTTTCTTGGTGGGGATGGTGTGTTCAGGGTGATGTGCAGTGTTAGTTTTCCACCACACATAGTGTTTTGCTTTTAGGCCAAATAGTTCAATTTTGGTCTCATCTGACCAGAGCACCTTCTTCCATATGTTTGCTGTGTCCCCCATATGGTTTCTCGCGAACTGCAAAGGGGATTTCTTATGGCTTTCTTTCAACAATGGCTTTCTTCTTGCCACTCTTCCATAAAGGCCAGATTTGTGGAATGCACAACTAATAGTTGTCCTGTGGACAGATTCTTCCACCTGAGCTGTGGATCTCTGCAGCTCCTCCAGAGTTAGGCCTCTTGGTTGCTGCTCTGATTAATGCGCTCTGTTTTCGGCCTGTCTGTTTAGGTGGATGGCCATGTCTTGGTATGTTTGCAGTTGTGCCATACTCTATCCATTTTCGGATGATGAATTGAACAGTGCTCTGTGAGATGTTCAAAGCTTGGGATATTTTTTTATAACCTAACCCTGCTTTAAACTTCTCCACAACGTTATCCCTGACCTGTCTGGTGTGTTTCTTGGCCTTCATAATGCTGTTTGTTCACTAAGGTTCTCGAACAACCTCTGAGGGCTTCACAGAACAGCTGTATTTATACTGAGATTAAATTACACACAGATGGACTCTATTTACTAATTAGGTGATTTCTGAACGCAATTTGTTCCACTAGATTAGGGGGCCGAATCCAAATGCACGCCACACTTTTCACATATTTATTTGTAAAAAAAAATTGAAAACCATTTATCATTTTCTTTCCACTTCACAATTATGTGCCACTTTGTATTGGTCTATCACATAAAATCCCAATAAAATACATTTACGTTTTGGGTTGTAACATGACAAAATGTGGAAAATTTCAAGGGGTATGAATACTTTTTCAAGGCACTGTACATTCACAAGAATATAGTCCTATGCATGGGCGTCCACAAATAGGGACAATGCGAGGCATTTGCCCCCCCCCCCCCCCCCCCCCCCGGATTGTCCCTTTGTTCTGATTTTTGTCCTGTGTCCTGGGCACCTTCATTCTGGGACAATAAAGTGTCCCAGAATGAAAAAAAAAAAAAACACACTGCCAGTTCGCCACCCTGATAATCATTTGCCGAAGCAGCTAAACTGGTTGCTAGGCTAGGGCCACTCCGCGTCTAGCAACCAGTGACGTCGGCTGACACGTGGGCAGTGGGCACCCTACGGCTGAGCAGTGCGCCGCCAAGTCCACCCACCTCCTCTCTCCTTCTCCGCCTCCGGCAGCAGCAGCAGAGAGAGAGCAGCCACACCAGAGCGACGAGGCGAGCGTCTTCATTCTCAGTCCTGACTGGTAGTGGCACTGCTGGTAAGCCAGGATCCAGCCTGTGCCCAATCAGCGCCAGTCCCGGGGCTACCATTGCCGCCAACTACTCCCGCAGTCGCTGCAGCACATTGCCAGCAGCACAATTTCTCCAGTTCCCCTCCTGAGCCTCCTCCCGCCCACGAGGGCTGCGAGTTTTGAGCCGCCAGACAAACTTCCAGGTTAGTGTTTGTTGTGGCAGCAAATATCATTCATGGCCAGCTCTAAAATGTGATAAAGAAACTTGCTGGCAAATACGACCTGAGTCTTTACACTTCCCATCATTCTTTAGTCACTATTCAATTTTTAAAATCTGCAGACGCTCCACTTCTGTTATAGTGTGATTACATCTGCTACACCCTCTACATCAAAAAATAACTGCACTTTTTTTTTCCATTTTTTTTAAATTATGCCCCCCACTGAAAAAAGTTCTGCAGATGCCCATGGTCCTACAGGACTGTGATGTGCACTAAATGCTTGTTGTGAAATACTGGCCAAATACATGATGATGAAAGCATTTGATTTTGATGAAAATATTGCGTCAAAAACTGTGCAGACTGATTCTTGCTTTGTTGTATTAAATTGTTTTTAAGCAAAAAATGATTGAAGGGATCAAATCTGCATTCTGTTAAATGGTTGTTGATAGGTTGTATGGCCAGCATAAAAGCCATGGTCACAATAAAATTGTTGGGCGCAACATACACATACTCTCATTTGCCTATCATCTCTTATTTAATATGGTGTGTAGCCTCCTGGCACCTACTACATTCTTCTATGCATACGCAGACAGGGAATAATGGTTGCTCTTTCAGATCACTGCAGAAAAAGTCTAAGGTCTGAAACAGCACCTACCAGTGGTGGCCAGTAGAAGCTTTCTTTGAGCAAAGATTGGTGCAAACATAGCCAGGTTGCTGCTGGAAACTGATTTTATCTTTATTAAAAGGTTTGCAGGAACAAGTACACATGTATTATTGTTTAATTCAAGTCTAGTTAGGTTTCTAGAGACATTGCATTGTATTTTTTGTACAGATTTACAAGAAAAAACAATTACCATTCTCCACTGGCCACAGCAGAAACTTTTAGAGCCTGTATAAGCATCATGGAACATTACAAATAATAAATGAACTGGAATATTTTTCTTGGCAAGGCTAGGATCACACTAGCCTGTGCTTTGAAAAGCAATCCAACGCTTTTCCGAGGGTGCCTAAGCAGCTGCTGTCAGTTGTTAAAGGAAGGAACCCTTCTGCACCCTGAGTGCCTTTTTTTAATGCGGAGCAATGGTTTATAATATGGTTAATGAGCTGGAAACAGGAGCCAATCATTTGACTCTCTATTACGGCGCAGCCTCGTTGACTTTTTTTTACCCGTTTACTATATTTGAGATTTAAGATCTCTCAGATATGATTTGGGTTAAATGAGAGTTCTTTGACCATGAGTGAAAGCTTTAACACAATAACAATAATTTATTGGCGAGAAGTAGAAAGTCTATACTATACACAGCAATCTATCTATTTGTACAGGAAAAGGGTAAAAATCATGGACTACATGAAGGAATACAGAGTATATTCCTTAAAATATTAATCTACAAACAGTAGGACAGAAAAGACATAAGATAAACATATTTAGTTCCAATAGTTACCAAGCTATGACCCACAAAGGTTCCATTCGGGTGACCGCTCAGCCAGAGAGTGTTTCCCTCCCACCTAGTCTGTGCATATCATTACAGGCTGATGCCTCATTGGTTGGCATGGCGTGGCTCTGATTGGTGGGCCTCTCTAATCCTGGGTAAGGACTGGCTACATCTCCAATTCCTATACTAGTTAGCCCCCTTTAATGCAAATCCTTGTCCCGGACTATTTTAAACAGGAAACTTAAGGCGGTTGTATACCCGCAGGACAAAAAATAAAATTACAAAAAAAAACCCTGTAAGGCAAAGCCATAATGAGCTAGTATGCAGTGCATACTAGCTCATTATGAAATACTTAGTACTTAGAACGAGGCGTCGGTATCTTACCCGGTCCACGCCGAGGGAGTTGACATTTTGCCCTCGGCATGTCTTCCGGGTTCGCAACTCCGGCGCTGTGAGTGGCCGAGGCAGCGATCACATCACTCCCGCGCATGAGCGTCTGCCAGACCTTCAGCCAGGCATTCACAGCACATGCGCCGCTGATGTCAGCGGCTGCATGCAAAGTGAATATCTCCTAAACCATACAGGTTTAGGAGATATTAATTTTACCTACAGGTAAGCCTTATTATAGGCTTACCTCTAGGTAAAAGTTAATAAGTTGGGTATACAACCACTTTAACCTTGTAAGTAGATTACATTTTCAGGGAAATGAGGTATACATGGCGGACTGGCCACGACCCCTCATTGCATATTCAAACATGGGATCCTTTGAAGTGAGTTGTTTGATGCACAAGCCTAGGCACCGACTTGTCTGTCTAACAGACTTCTGGAACGCTATAAAAAAGAGGAAAGGAAGTCCCCGCGCAATGGATCATGTACTTTGGAGTTTTATATGTGTATTGGAACTGCTGCCTCTACAAGTTACTTCCACTAGGTGGAGTATAACATGTGAAAGGGAAAAAAGGAGTAGATATGGCGCCGTTCCAGACCTGATGGAGTTCAGGTGTGTGCTGCTCCCTTTGATGGAAGGGAGGTAAGGGGTGAAAGAAAGAAATATATATATATATATATATATATATATATATATATATATATATATATATATATATATATAGTGACTATTGAGTGTCTGTCTACTACCCGAAAACTGATGCTCAAAATAAATAAACAAATAACTAAATAAATTCCTGAGTGTGAAAGGTTGATTGCCTGACTCAAGATAAAGTGCAACACCCTCTTAATGTATATAAGAGATATAAATAAACAAATGTGTGAATAGGTGCAATGTGCCTAATCGTTAATAAACTTGTACAATAATCATATATACAAATCAACCAATATACAAATATAAAGTGCTATTGTGAATAAACACAGGTGTCCATCAGGTCTGGAACGGCGCCATATCTACTCCTTTTTTCCCTTTCTGGAACTCTATGTTACATAGATACAAAGCTAACTGAAATATATTCATAATTACAATATTTTACAGCTATTAATGGAGATTTCACATAAACTCGAATAGGCGAGTTTGACAGGCAACTCAACATGCTGAGTTAAATCTGCCATAGCTGCGGCATGTGAACAGCCTCCTCCGGGTGTATTTTTACTTTAGGTGGGTGATCCCAGTGAAAGATGTTTTAGGTTATTATGTTACCTATGTAGAGGATGCCGCTTAGCCCGCTTGCACACCTCGCCATGCTGCCCGACACAGACAGGCTCTGAGAAGAGCAAGGGAGAGACCGTACGCAAGTGAGAAGAACGGATGCAAGTGAGAAGACCAGATGCAAGTGAAGGGTGCTGCTGCTTCACCATCCGTGCGGCCGTCTTCCCTCCAACAGCTCCACAGTCATCACCTCAGGCTCCCCATCGGCTGTGTGGGTGCTTGGACAGACATCGCTGGGTGCTCCGCTCACCAGGGAGCCAGTTGGGTAACCTGCAAGAGCTTGTTCCAGGACATCTTCCCATCTGACCTTCTGTCACAGGATTGGTGAGCGGGCACGTGTCCATCCTCTCATAACAAAGGACACTGCATGCAGACACCGGTATCTTGTCACTTTAACTAAGCTTGAGATAGACCTTACACTTACTCTTTGCTGAGCAGCGACAGGATTCCTCCTGCTTGCCAGAACTCCACAAGCATACTTTGCATCACCCTGCTGGCCAGGACACCTTAGACATACTTTGTCCCACCCTGCTTATCAGAACACCTAAAGTGTAACACCAAAGAGCTAGCTGAAGATACTGGACATATCCCACTATGCGAACTTCCAAGTCTCTTCTTCATTTAATTCTTCAAGAACTCAGTGTCACACTAATACTCACTAAGGAGGAACTCTAACTTCTATTCTAAAGTTGATATTGTTTTGCATATGGTACCAAGGGCTGGTTGTCTTCTGTGTCTGCCATTGGGCAGCAAATGAGGACAAACCACTTGTGCATGAGTACATGCACAGGACTGCAGATGCCGGGAAGTAGATAAGGTGTACACTGCGCTATGCATGCTGCCACAGGCAGTAAACAATAAATAGGCTGCTAGAAGCAACTTCCTTTGTCCCTACTGCCAAAAATCTCCTGACTTTCTAGCATTTTTTTTTTGGTTTTAATATCATTTATTTAGATTTTTTCAGCCAGATCTTGTTCTGGTTTGTTGGGGGCCTGCTTTCAGAAGCCTGTAGGCAGGTGCAGTCTGTACTCCCCACTGCAGGTGGTGCTCGACTGAAGTGGCAATGCAGAAGGGGAAGGAAGTTGTGAGGAACTTGGTTCCTCTATAAAAGCTGTCCGATTGGACTTTGGTGCCCTACGTGACTTTGGCAGCCAGCTTGCGTCAGGCAGAGCCTATTTAAGCCCCCATTTCCTGAGTTTGGCGCGCTTTATACAAGTGGCTAGTGTAGAGACAGGTTTCCCCATCTGGCAGGGACACTGCAGGGTCTATATCTAAAGCGCTGCGTAAACTGTTGGCGCTATATAAATCCTGAATAATAATAATAATAATAATAATAATATATCTACCTCATTTAAGGAAGCTTCTCCTTTATTTGGCAAGCGTCCTTGTGGCAGTTTCTTGGAACGTTTTTTCCAGCAGAAAAGCTCCTAAACGTTCCTACAAAAAGCTATTACCAGCATTTTTTATCCAGTATTTTTTCCAGCTTCTTTAGCTTAAAAAAATGCTAGTGTGCATAGAGCCTTAAGTCTACAGACCCCTTTTACAGTTCGGCTCAGTATGTTCATGCCTACCTGCCGGGCCTAGTTGTATGGAGTTGACCTTTCTACAATATATTGCTACTGTCTAACTTGGACTCTGTGTGTTTACTGCCGCCACACCATGCTACACCTTGCTCATAAGCCTGTGCTGTGCGACCTCACCTCTGCTTGTTGTACCACCAAGGAAGGTGGTTTGGATGATTGGTAGCAATGGAAAACATCAAAAGCTGGCCATACACTAATGGAAAATCGGCCAGTCCACTTTGATGTTGACAGAAGTTAATTTAATCGACTTTTGATGAAGGGGCATGTTGGAAAATGTATTAATTGATCAATGTATTCTGATTATGGTTGGTGCCACTGTCAGTATACAATGTTATGGTTGTTTGGGCGCCTCCATTCACTTCATTGGTGTGGATGGAGGAATGTTTTTTTTTTTTTTTTAATCAGCTCACAGGCTGAATGGAATAAACTCATAACTCTGTAGCGCCAGCATTTTTGTCTATACTTTACATCAGGCTTTCTCTATGTGAGAGACCGTAAGAAGCATGCAAACTGGTCAGCAAAAAGTGTTTTCAGATCACCAGGTATTTCACCAATAAGGGGTAGTCTGGTGTACCATGTCAATGCCTGGGAATGCACCCTACATTTTCTGTGCACATACTAATGATAAGTATACTGTCTACATTTAGATATTACACAGTACAAAGTAATGGAAGATCAACTGAGTGTGTTGTGATATACCTGGGTGTGTCAAACTGAAGGCAAAGCAGGAGAACACTGGGTGTGAGTTGGGTGCTACCTATTGGCACAAGCATGGTTCATTTAGTAAGTGTTGCCGGCCCGGCAACGCCAGATTGGGAGGGGGCGTGAATCAGCTTCACATCCAGGAAGACATCTCAGAGGGCAGAAGACAACTCTGCATAACCTGTAGAACAAAGAACTGGGTCACTCAGAACAGGAACTAAGGAAGGGAAGCTAATGCTCTGCACACCCTTATTACAGCCTATTAATGTAAACATGGGACTCTGTCCTATTAGTAACACCCATGACAATTACAATAAAAAGCTAAGCTCTGTAATCAAGACTAATCTGAAAGTACAAGTCTTATGTTCGTGTGTTTAAATATCCTTTAATACATTGCACCACATTTTCTCAATTTAGAATACTCTGAGTATTCATTATTTTATTGACAGGAGAGCTGACTGTTCATCAAAAAGGCTTAAAATGTTTCAATTGGCAGCAACTTCACTAATGTTGTGTTTGTGATATTAGAACTTTATCCCTGAGCCAAGATCTTCTGTACATGAATAGCATTACAGCAGATGCTAACCATATTAATTAATAAAGTGGACTGTTTACATAGTCAGAGTAAAAAAGATGTTGACTTAATCCTTTAAAGTATTACTAAACTCACAACAGTAAAATCAGTCTGTATATACAGTAAAGCATGCTTGTTATACTCACTGTGGCACCTAAGGGGTTAATCCTCTGCATTGTGTAAAAAGGTTGTTTGATCCTGTATGTACAGATCCCCCTCTTCTGCCACTGACTCCAAAACTTGTCCGGATAAGAACGAGTTACTGGAGTCACTCTGCGCATGCTCAGTCTGGTGTGTATCGTTAGAGAGTTTTTTTTATCTTGGGAGGGTGCATGTGATCAGCACAGGGCCACTCAGCACTGTCCAGACACAGGTTCAGGGGTCCTGCATCCTAATAGGACAGCCAGAGCAGTATGAAAACTTCTCCTACAAGCTTTAAGCAGACGCTGATAGAAGTCACAAGGCTGCTATATACTGCTGATGAGAAAAGGTATTTAGCAGTTTATATTTACTAAAATAATTGCATTTCCATGTTCTGTGTACTTAGGGTTTCAACCCTCAAGCCAAACCCAAACACTTTAGCAGTGAAATCTTTTATTATTTTTTTTTGAGTATACGCTAAAAGATTGTAAAGACTTGGGACACTTTTGGTGGCCTGAAAGAGAGCAGTAATGTGGCACACGTAGCACGCCATGGTGAATGGTACATGTGTCCGAATTGTGAGTGTTCTGCATGGAATGCGGGGGACAGAAATAATGCACAAAATGCAGGGGTCAGATATGTGCTGGAGAGAGGGCTAGTGCTAGCAGCGTGGTGGGGGGAGTTAGATATGTGCTGGGGCTAGTGTTGGGGAGTCAGATATGTGCTTGGTGGTGCTTCAGGAGGGGAGAGGGTTAGTGCTTGCAGGGGAGGCTGGATAAGTGCTGGGGGGACGCTTTGGGAGGAGAGAGGGCTAGTGCTGGAGGGGGGGTCAGATATATGCTATGTGGTGCTTTGGGAGAGGAGAGAGCTAGGGCTAGTGGGGCAGGCTTGGATATGTGTTGGGGGCTGCTTTGGATGGGGAGAGGGCTAGTGCTTGCGGGGGGGGGTTGGATGTGTGCTGGGGGGATGCTTTGGGAGGGGAAAGGGCTAGTGCTGGAGGGGGTGTCAGATATGTGCTATTTGGTGCTTTGGGAGGGGAGAGAGCTAGAGCTAATGGGGGGCAGGTATGTGCTGGGGGGCGCTTTGGGAGGGGAGAGGCCTAGGGCTAGCAAGAGAGGGTCAGATATGTGCTTGGGCCACTTTGGGAGGGGAGAGGGTTAGTGAAAGATGGGGGTGGGGGGTCAGATATGTGCTGGGGGCACTTCCAGAGGGGAGAGGGCTAGTGCAGGGGGGGTCAGATATGTGCTGGGGGGGGCTTGGGGGTCTAATATGTGCTGGGGGCACTTTGAGAGGGGAGAGGGCTAGTGCAAGATGGGGTGGGGGGGTTGGATATGTGCTGGGGGGTGGTTTAGGAAAGAAGAGGGCATCTGATATGTGCTGGGAGGGTGCTGCGTGAAGGGAGATGGCTAGTGAAAGGGGGTGGGGGTTATATATGTGCTGGGGGGGGGCGCTTGGGGGTATGACATGCCAAAGCACACCCCCCCAGCACATATCCTCTTAACCCCTCAATCACTACACATTTTTTACATATTTCTCCTTCCCAACCACTCTTCCCTGTCCATCTACAGAGCATAGAAAAGTTTGCACAGACCTTGATCGGCATTTGCCTGCTCCCCCTCCTCCTTCTGTGTGTGTGTAAAAAAAGCAGAGGGGGAGGAGGGGGGAGTTTTGATCCACTGACACTCTGCCGCTCTGAAACAGGCTGCCGCCGGGAGGGGAGAAAACACATCAGACTCGTCACTCCTGGTGCAGTCCGGTGCGAATGATGTGTCCGGGTCTGAAAAAGATGGAAACCCGAACACATCATTCAAAAACCGGACTGCCCGGGAGAAAACCGGACAGGTGGCAACCCTATGTGTACTGTGGGAGACCAGATATAGTAAATGCAGGGTTCTGGGTTTAATAACACGTTAAGTAGACACTGTCATCCAAAAAAAGAAAGTTTAAACCTGAACTTCAGGCAAAAAAACCTTTATTTAAATTATATTAGTCAACAGCCATTAAAGATATAAACCTACTTTGGGCACATCAAATTCCCCCACAAACCCAGATATTACCTTGAAACAGTAGTGGTGACATCACAGCTCAGTCTGTGCAGAGAGAAGAGCTGCGGGAGGGACCCAGCAGGTTTCACCCACTACTACTGCCTGCAGAAAACTACAGGAGGGGGCGGAGACAAGACCAGTTATGCACCATGCAACCATGCACACGGAGAGCGCAACAATTACCAGTCTTTATTACAGGAAGCTCCTGCACAGAGACAAAGTTTCATGCTAGAATGATCTGGAGGAAATACACAAAGCAAGCCAGGATTTAAGTAAGAATACACATGCCTCTTGTATTTAGATGGTGCTTGCTGATCCTGCAACTCCGTTTTAACCTTTTCACTGCCAGGCCCTGTGCTCCACTTTTAAACTCAGCTGGCCAGACCATTTTTGCAATTTTTCCATTGCTTTTGTATTTTTTCCCTCACAGCTTTCAGAGTTTGTAAAAGACCCCCCCAAACCATATATTTTATGGAAGCACATAACCAGTAGAATGAAAATAAGGTACTACTGATTTTTAGGTCACAATAATATTTGCGCAAATGTTTATCAAAACAATATTCTCACTAAAAATATACTAAAATCATTATTAGCAGATAAAAACACAGCAAACTTTACAAAATTCCTACTAAATATAAAAGCTAACCTGTATAGAGTTAATAATTAGCAGATTTTAGTAAATTTTAAATTGCGCCTTATTGGGAAATGGTGAAAATTAAACAGACAGAAAAATGTAAACATCCAAATTTCTCTAAGGCCTCTTGCACACGATACCCCTGCTGGAGCATCTATTTTTTCAGCCGTTTTTTTTTTGTATGTATTTTCGCGCATTTTCGTAGATATGCGTTCACGCAATTTTGCGCATTTTCACGCACAAACTTATTCTCACGTTCATTATATGTAAATAGACATTTGTGCACAACTGTGCGCGATTGCAGGCAAATGTGATGAAATGCATGAGGCATAAATTACTGACCAAAAATGCAGATTTTCTTCAATTTTTTTTTTTTACTAAAGAATACACGGCGCTTGTTTACACGCCGGTGTGCATAGGCACATTACAATTAATGGGCTGTATTTTACATCAGTAAAAAAATAAGCTGTACTGAGCTTTTTCAAGCTGCAGTGTGCAAGAGGCCTAACAATCTGGAGGTTTTCATTTTTCACTTACAAAACCATATATTTTGTGAAAGCAAGTGACCTGTAGAACGCTACTGATTTTTAATGCCCTGGAATATTTGCGCAAATGTTTATCAACACAATATATCTGCTCAAAATACTCTAAAATCATTATTCGCAGATAGAAACAGAGCACACATTTACACAAAATTCCTACTAAATATAAAAGCTTAAAGAGGAAGTAAACCCTGATGGGTTTTACTTCCTCTTTGTTTCCCTGCAAAGGTAAAGCATAATGGGCTAGTATGCATCGCATAGTAGCCCATTATGTGTCACTTACCTGACACAGGAGCCTGTGATGTCATCGCTGTCCCCTCTTCCACGAAGCGTCCATCTTTCTTCCGAGTATCGCGGCTCCGGCGCTGTGATTGGCCAGAGCCGCAATGACGTCACTCCTGCGCATGTGCGCGGGAGCCGCCACTAACGGCATGATCGCCGTTAGAAACGGCACGCTCAGTGCGCCTGTGCGCCGTTGTCTACAGCGCATGTGCCGTAGACATCGGTGCCTGTCTTTTGCAAATATCTCCTAAACCATGTAAGGTTCACAACCACTTTAACCTGCATTGAGTTAATAAATAAAAATATTTGTAAATTTTAAATGACGCCCTTTTGCAAAATGCTGACGGTTTTCATTTTTCTCCTACAGCGTTTGTAAAAGACCCCCCCCCCCAAACATTACATCTTCTGACAGCATAGGACCAGTAGTATAAAAGGAAGGTACTACTAATTTTTAAGGCCCTGCAATATTTGCGCAATTGTTTACCAAAACAATAATTTCGATAAAAATGCACTAAAATTTTAAATTGCACCTTTTGGTGAAATGGTAAAAACTAAAGGTGCGCAAAACAGTAAATAAAAACAATTTAATCTAAAAAGCTGGAGGTTACCATTTTTCCTTTACAGCTTTCAGAATTTGTAAAAGACCCCTCAAACCATTGATTTTCTGAAAGCACATGATCTATAGAATAAAAAAAAAAGTGCTACAGATTTTTTGAGCCCCGCAATAATTGCGCAAATGTTTATCAAATCGTTATTTTCACAAAAAATACACTAAAATCATTATTAGTGCTCACAAACACAACATAACTTACAAAATTCTTGTTAAATTGCTACTAAAGCATTGTTCACATGTGGCATACTAAAGTGTATGCCCTTGGAGGGCCATGTTTACCTGCATGGGGAGGTGTTCTGTGCATTCCCGTGCAGGCAGTCCCATTTGTGTCAATTGGGATGCAACGGCTACACAGGCATAGCCGCTGCTACCAATCTGACATCTCTGTGGGTGTGGGTGCACGACCCCGAACGCAAACAGTGTGAGCTCAGGGACATGCACACAGACCTACATGGTTGTCAAATTGGGATCAGCGGCGCTGTTCGTGCAGTTGCTACATCCCAAATGACATTAATGTGTATGCCCTGTGTGAACAAGGTCTTAGGCCCCTTTCACAGGAGCTGGCCGATCGGGTCTACCTGTCAGTTTTTCAGGCAGACCTGATCGGACCACCTATTGTTCTCTATAGAGAGGCGGATGTAAATGGACATGTGCCCATTACACCCGCCCGCATTTGATTCGATCCAGTCTGCCAAAAATGGACGGTTGGGGATCTGTTTCCCATCTGTCTAGTAGATCGAATCTGATGACAATCAGATGGAAATGGACACTCAGTCTGCCTCCATCCGGCCGCCCCATAGAGAACAGCGCGCTGTGCACGTGTCCGCTCTGCATCAGCGGAGCGGACACGCATACCTCCCAACTTTTTGAGATGGGAATGAGGGACACCTATTATCAAACGTATGTAGACATTGGACACACCCCCTGCCACACCCCCTTAAAGGAGCATGCTACAAAAAAATGATTAGTTAAACCAACAAGTGTTTTTTTTTAACCACTACTATTCCTTTATACTGGCTGTTGGAATTTACAAATGCAGCAATTTAGAAATTTTATCACTTTTTATCACTGGGAAACACTTTTTTGAAGGATAAAAAGTGCATTTTATATGCAACTATATAGATCAGACCAAAAAGAGGGACAAATGAGAAGGAAAGAGGGACAGAGGGACTTTGTACCAAATCAGGGACAGTCCCTCCAAATCAGGGACAGTTGAGAACTATGGGACATGGACCGGTCATCCGCTCTGCATCAGCTGAGTGGACACGGACCGGTCATCCGCATGCTCAGCAGGGATGAGTGGACAGTTCCCCTGCTGAGCAGGCGGATCTGCTTGATGGAGTCCGCTCCATGTGAAAGGGGCCTTAATATGTGTTTTTTTTTTATAGTTTTTAACTTTTTATTTTTTTTTACAATTATATTTTTTTCTATTTTGTACTTTTTTTGTCTTTGGTGAGATAAACAGACCCCTGATGTCTCTTTTTTGAGACAGAGAAAGTGACTAAAGACAGTCCTTTTCTCTGCAGCACATTACATGAATGAATAAGGAGTCTGTATAGAGACTCCTATTCATTCATAAACATGGTTTACTATGCTAAGTTATCAATGGACACAGGAGCGATCTGTAGTGATCGCTGTCTGTGTCCATTGTAGTAAAGGGAGAGGGCTGGTAAACACATGTTTACCAAGACCCCCCAGTTCCACTCCCCCCCTCCCCATCGTCCAGCCTGCTGAGTGCCAGCCAGCAGCTGCAGGTGGTGAGAGTGGAAGGAGGGAATGCTACTCAGCAGAGGGGGGTCTGGGATGCGAGGGGGGGTTTCGGAGTGGCGGGGAGGGGACATATTTTGTTCCCCTCTAAGCCCTTGTAGCTCTTGAAGCCAGCGGGAGTGGCAGAGGAGGGGAGCCAGATTCTCAAGGGTAGGTGCAGGGGATCGGTGTGGGGGAGGAAATCAGTGCTAGGGGGAGGAAAGGGGATGAAGGACATAGAAAAGAAGGGGGGAGCCTTTTAGAGGAAGAGGAGCGGTGGAAGGTGGAGAGGCTGGAGACACGGAAGAAGCAGCATGGGGGGTTGTCATATTTGAGGTGAACAGCTTTAATAAGGAGATTGTAATACGCTGATTAGAACTATAGGTTTTGTGACAGACTCACCCGGGACAGAGGCTATTGGAGGGGACTGAACGCTAGCCTCTTGCCAACAGATTATGGGCCCTGGCATTTGGGGGAATGGTGCTCTCTGTGAGCTGTATGCCTGGGGACCCTGGGGTTGGTGTTACTTTGGATTCAGCTCCATGTCCCCCCAAACACACAAACTCTGGGGACCCTGTATTTGCCATAGTAGCAATAGTGACTGCGTCATACTGTTGGGACTCATACTGTGAGAAGATGCTAATGTCATCAACTCCACTCACCTGTCTGATGTCAGCTATAATGTGTTTAATGTAAATGAGTTTAGTCTGGCTTACCACAGGTTCTAAGGGTATTCAACTTCTGTATAAATTTGTGTGAGATCTCAAATAAAGAGTTAGTCCTGACGTACTCCTAGACTGGTGTTGTCTAGTTCTTGGGGGTTCCTATAGCCAGATCCATTGGACTCGTGTTCCAGAACTTAGGAAGCGGTATACTGAGGGAAGCACTCAAGCGGAGTGAGGGACGTTCCGTGACATTGGTGGCAAGCAGCGGGAAAGCTTCCTGCAGTCTGGGAAATCTAAACCTCCACCTGGATCCAAGATCAGCATAGCAGACTTCAGTCACCCCAGCGGAGATATGGACCTGGCATCAGAGTTCCCGGGGCTGCTGCGGATCATCCTTTCAACATACACCAGGACTGTGTCTGAGGATGAATACCTGCTCAGGCAGCAAATTCGGGTGGAGCTCTGGATTGGAGCCCTCCAGCTCGCTGGTATAAAACAGGGCAAGTGCTTTCCAACCCAAGAGCAACGGGCCAGTGACCAACAGGCATTGCGGATGGCATTCCTGGGAGAGCGGCCCCAGGAGCAATGGGTGACTGAGTTGGACATGCTGGTCCAACAGGAGATAGAGCTGGACAATAGTTATCGGGCTCTGCAATGGCACGCAGAGGAGGGATATTTAAGGGAGACAACAGAATGCTCTCCGGAGGGATATGACTTTGGCAGCCCTGGATTGCTGTGAGAGAGCCTTACAGATCGTTTTGTGTTTGGCGATGAAGGGGAACCTACCCTTGAGGACCTGCGAGATTATAGAGAGGCTATGCTCGGTCTTGCAGGGATTTCAGAGCTTAAACCTGATCTGGACCATTTGATAAGGAAGGAACAGCATCTGGAAAGGGCATACAGGAAACTGCTAGAACACGTTCAGCAGCATGCCAGAGAATCGGCAGTGGAAAATCTGGAGATTGCCGTCCCCAAACCTGAAGTGCTGACAACAGGGCAGAGCTCTGCTAACCTCTGCCCAGCACTGATAACATCTTCTGGGTTCCATGGACAGGAGATGGTGAACCTCTATCCCCAGACACCAGTTTTAGAGGTAGGGGATTTAATAGACTTTTCTGCTGAGGAAGAACAACCTGATGAGCCTCCAGCTGAAGATCTGTTAAATGAACAGAGGGTCCAAGACCTCTGCCCCACACTTTTAGCAATTCCAGAGACTGGGGATTTAATAGACGTTTCCGTAGAGGAGGAACCACCTAGCAAACCCCCAGCAGAAGTGCTGGCAACCGGACAGAGGGTCCAAGACCTCTGCCCCACACCTGTGGCAGTTTTGGAGGCTCAGGGTGAGAAGGTGGCAATCACTTCCCAGCAGCAGATACAGGGGGAGAAGGGAGAGGAGATGTTTGTTGTCCCTCCCCAACAGTTGGCCAGGGTGGAGGAAGCAGTCTTTCCTCCCCAGCAAAGATCCGTGCACCTGGGAGACAGTACCATAGACATGTCGTCCCAGCAGCCAGATGAGGGAATGGAAAAGGAAGCAGCCGGCTCCCCTTTCCAATGGCAGCTACACAGTTTGGGAGTGGAGGAAGCCAGCCTCCTGCCCCAACGGTTAGCCGGAGTGGAGGATGCGGAGTCCCCAGCAGAAGTGCTGGCAACAGGGCAGAGTGCTACCAACCTCTGCCCAGCACCGGCAACAACTGTGGAGTTCCAGGGAGCCAGGGCAGTTGGTCCCTCTCTCTGACGACAAGCTGATGTAGTGGAGCTGCTACGCCCAGCTGAATCACTGGCAACAGGGCAGAGCACCGCTGGCCTCTGCCTAGCACCTAGTGTCTCTCTACAGCTTCAAGAAGCAAGGGTGATCGGCCCCTCTGCCCAGCAGCAGACCGAGCCCAGGAATGTTAAAAACAATCCAGCTGAAGCCCTGGCAGCCAGACAGAGAGTAAATGACCTCTGCCCCACACCTACTGAGGTCAACTATTCCTTGCAGCCAAGAATGGAGATCATGCGGGAAGACTATGTGAGTTCACTCTGCCTGACTAACGCATGTCCAGACCAGGTGGAGGTCTGGGACCTTGTTAGTCAACCTTTGATTGGGGAGAAATGTGACAGACTCACCCGGGACAGAGGCTATTGGAGGGGACTGAACGCTAGCTTCTTGCCAACAGATTATGGGCCCTGGCATTTGGGGGAATGGTGCTCTCTGTGAGCTGTATGCCTGGGGACCCTGGGGTTGGTGTTACTTTGGATTCAGCTCCATGCCCCCCCAAAACACACAGACTCTGGGGACCCTGTATTTGCCATAGTAGCAATAGTGACTGAGTCATACTGTTGGGACTCATACTGTGAGAAGATGCTAATGTCATCAACTCCACTCGCCTGTCTGATGTCAGCTATAATGTGTTTAATGTAAATGAGTTTAGTCTGGCTTACCACAGGTTCTAAGGGTATTCAACTCATTGTTGTTTGTTCTAATTAACCCTGTGTTGATGTTTATAGTAATGTGTGTTAATTGAATGAGCTGATCACATTAGCCACCAGCACTGGCTAGGAGACGAACAGTCTAGGCTGAGGAGGGGGGAAATCGTTGTTTGTATTGTTAATTGTAATTAGCTCCTGCTATTGTGTTTATACTACTGTGTGAAGCTTGGTGCCCACAAGTCTGTCCTACAGGTCATGTCTCTGAGTCATCTGGTCTGGGTAAATTTTGTAGTAAATTAGCTCATGTTAATTAGGTTAGCTTTGAGTCATCCTGCTGTATAAATTTGTGTGAGATCTCAAATAAAGAGTTAGTCCTGATGTATTCCAAGACTGGTGTTGTCTAGTTCTTGGGGGTTCCTATAGCCAGATCCATTGGACTTGTGTTCCAGAACTTAGGAAGCAGTATACTGACAGAAGCACTCGAGCGGAGTGAGGGACGTTCCGTGACAGGTTTGTTCACCTGGCCAGCTGGATGCAGTGCTGTAGGTTTATACTGGTAGTGAAAGGGTTAAAGCCCAAGTTTACCTAAAACAAAACAAAAAAATCAAAAGTCAGCACCATGGGCATTCCTTACCTTCTCTGGGATATGTCCCTTGTGCTGCTGTGTCCTCCTTTTGTTAAAATCTTTCTCCATGAATAAAATAGGATCTACGACTGGAGGATGGGCTGATGATTATAGGTCTATTCCTAGATTGTGAGTCCGTTGTTAAAGTAGGCTTCAACATTCCGATACGTCACCCCCCACCACCACCGGGCCAGGGTTGTGGGGAAGAGACCCTTGAGAAGCATGAGAAGAGAAGCATGCTCGGATAAGGGTCTGGTACAGCTTTGGGTGGGGGGACACCTCCATGCCCCCATGCTGTTTTTAGTTCTCAATTTGTATTGCCGGCATCCGTTTTGTTTACATTCAGCTGTCAGTGGGGAACCTCGCTGACAACTGATGAGTCATCTGTTGTTAAGGGCGCGGCGGCTGGCTCACCAGCCTGCTCCTATAACAACCAACTATACCCTTTTTTTCTGCTGATCCTAGAAGCGGTAGCTTGAAAAACGCTTCTAGCTTACAGTAGTGTGCATGGACACATAGGATAACTTTATTTGCTTCTAGGGGCAGTTGATTTCTCAGTTCTAGCTTCTTTTGTGGCCTTGAAAAGGAAGGCTTCACACTCTCTGTGGGATTCTTCATTAGTGTAACAGTAGAGTACATATTGCAGGAAAAAGATTGAGACTCTTCTTGCTGTAGTTAGAGGATTGAGACTACACGTCGGGTAAGACAAAGCTGAGAACTTCAACCTGGCGCTCTCAGCAGTGAAAGCCCATCACATCATATGCCCATCACCAAAGATATGAATTTTGAGTGGATTGAGCTTGCCACTTCCATATTATGGAGCTTGAAGTTTTTTTTTAGCAGCTGCTTATCTCTGGCCGCTTCTTTAGAGAACATGGAAGTACATTTGTCTATCATCAAATCAGGCAGATTTGATATGACCTGGGTGGTGCTGGAGCACAGCTGTTACAGATTTGTATAATAGTTCCTGAAAAGGTTAAGCAGTTCCTCCTGCACCTGCATTTTCCTGTTGCGTGTCTGGCGCTTTTACTGTAACAGAGCCCAGTGCAGGCTGCACTTCCAGGAAATCCTATGCTAGGGAGTATCTTTCATTCATCGGATGATGTGTAATAATGAAGAGGAACTGCTACAGGAGTTGCCATAACCCTTTTCTTTCTTTGTAAAAAGTAACTAATAATTAGTGTTTCACGTCCCAAATGACTTTCTACTTGTGTCCCATTATGATTGGTTTATTACATAGAATTGAGCCCTTGAAACGTGCCATTTTAGTGAATTTATAGAGCAAATAAAGTGCTGCAAACAATCTTACACTACCATTTGCAAAGCAGAGACGAGTCAGACAGGGTTTGCTACTTTTTTTTTTTTTTTCTTTCTCAAAAAGATGAACCAGCACTGGGGCCCTTGACTGCCCAATCAGCCATACACTCTGCAACCTAAGAAAATAAAAAGAGAGAGGGGCGCACCGGCCATGTGCATTATCTTTTGTAAAATATTTATTGAATAAAATTATAAAAGAAATTACTCACAAGCAGTTGTAAAACCGGGTGCAATAAGAGTCAAGCACCAACTAGCAGCAAGCGGTTATTATGATGAGCGAAACCTTCCAGAGGTGACTGCTGAGCCCTGATGAAGAAGGGACGTGCCCTTCGAAACGCGTTAGCAGGTAGTGATGCCTGTATGTTCCTCTAAGACCCCTGGAAGGTTTCGCTCATCATAATAACCGCTTGCTGCTAGTTGGTGCTTGACTCTTATTGCACCTGGTTTTACAACTGTCTGTGAGTAATTTCTTTTATCATAGTTACATAGTTACATAGTAGGTGAGGTTGAAAAAAGACACAAGTCCATCAAGTCCAACCTATGTGTGTGATTATGTGTCAGTATTTCATTACATATCCCTGTATGTTGCGGTCATTCAGGTGATTATCTAATAGTTTCTTGAAGCTATCAATGCTCCCCGCTGAGACCACCGCCTGTGGAAGGGAATTCCACATCCTTGCCGCTCTTACAGTAAAGAACCCTCTACGTGGTTTAAGGTTAAACCTCTTTTCTTCTAATTGTAATGAGTGGCCACGAGTCTTATTAAACTCTCTTCTGCGAAAAAGTTTTATCCCTATTGTGGGGTCACCAGTACAGTATTTGTAAATTGAAAGCATATCCCCTCTCAAGCGTCTCTTCTCCAGAGAGAATAAATTCAGTGCTCGCAACCTTTCCTCATAACTAAGATCCTCCAGACCCTTTATTAGCTTTGTTGCCCTTCTTTGTACTCGCTCCATTTCCAGTACATCCCTCCTGAGGACTGGTGCCTAGAACTGGACAGCATACTCCAGGTGCGGCCGGACCAGAGTCTTGTAGAGCGGGAGAATTATCGTTTTATCTCTGGAGTTGATCCCCCTTTTAATGCCAATATTCTGTTTGCTTTATTAGCAGCAGCTTGGCATTGCATGTCATTGCTGAGCCTATCATCTACTAGGACCCCCAGGTCCTTTTCCATCCTAGATTCCCCCAGAGGTTCTCCCCCCAGTGTATAGATTGCATTCATATTTTTGCCACCCAAATGCATTATTTTACATTTATCTACATTGAACCACATTTGCCATGTAGTTGCCCACCCCATTAATTTGTTCAGGTCTTTTTGCAAGGTTTCCACATCCTGCGGAGAAGTTATTGCCCTGCTTAGCTTAGTATCGTCTGCAAATACAGAGATCGAACTGTTTATCCCATTCTCCAGGTTGTTTATAAACAAATTAAATAGGATTGGTCCCAGCACAGACCCCTGGGGAACCCCACTACCCACCCCTGATAATTTTATTCAATAAATATTTTACAAAAGATAAAGCACATGGCCGGTGCGCCCCTCTCTCTTTTTATTTTCTTTGTCTGCTAGGATTCCCCATCCTTGAGGGCAGCAAGGCCTGTGTCGTATTACCATCTGTCTGGTTGCCCACTTGTGCGCAGGAGTCATTTCTTTTTTTGTTATCGACTCTGCAACCTAAAGCTGGCCATAGACGGGGTGGAAGACGACACAGGCTAGTTTAACAGTGTGCCCTTTTTCTGATAGCTCAGATTTCTTTCTTATTTAAGCCCACAACCCTCTTAAAGAGGAAGTAAACCCTGATGGGTTTTACTTCCTCTTTATTCCCCTGCAAAGCAAAAGCATAATGGGCTAGTATGCATCGCATTATGTTGCACTTACCTGCAAACGAAGCCCGCGATGTCCCCACTGGTGGCCACATCCACCTCCACCCCTCTTCCTTCTGGGGCTGTTGACTCTGGCTCTGTGACTGGCTGGAGCCGATGGTCAGGGCACGGGCCCTATAGAAATGGCATGCGCCAAAGACGTCGGCGCAAGCGTATATGGTAAATATCTCCTAAACCGTGCAGGTTTAAGAGACATTTCCAGTACCTACAGGTAAGCCTTATTATAGGCTTACCTGTAGGTAAAAGTGGTGTGTAACCACTTTAGGCCAGCCATAGATTGTTCAATCTCCACCGACTTGGCAAGGACAGGCTGAGATGCCATGTATGGGTAGGCTGATCGTATCTGAGTTGATCAATCGATCACATTGGGTACAACTAGCATGTCGGATTTTACATGCGATTACATGCGATTATTGCTAGCAGCTATTATAGCCGCTAGCAGTAATCACTGTGTTCTCCCGGTGGGGACAGCTCCCCTGCCCCCCCGCCCCCACCGGGAGGACACAATGGCTCCGCGGGAGGGATTCCCCCATCAACACTGACTGAATCAAGCACTATCTATGGCGGGTTTAAGCGTTCCTGTGTACAGTGGAAGTCAACCAGTATAGTGAGATGATCAGGTTGATGGCCAACTTTAAAAGATAAGTTCACCTTTAGAAAAAAAATAATAAATGCACGTTTTGTTTTTTTTTTTTGCAGGTATTGATTTTTTGGAGCCTATCATGCAAAGCATTGCCATCCTTTAAAAAAAATAAGACAAAAATAAGACACGAACAAGCTTGTTTAGTATGTGTATTCCTATTGGAGATCTGTGTGGGGGACACCAATTTGGAGCAGCAACCTTCTTTTTTGGCAGGAATCTACACCAGAGATAACTAAAGACCTATATAATTTAGATGCAACTGCCTCTCCCTGCATTCCAATACGAATATACATACTAAATAAGCTTGTTAGTGTTTGGAGACTTATGTGAGAGGTGTCAGCGCCAACTCCACCTCCCTCTTTTCACCCCCTGCATGGGGCTATGTCCGTGGCTCCCTGGCTTATGTGCTTGCTTGGCATTTACCATCCATGCCCACCCAGTGTCTGGCTGCATAGAGAGAAATCTCATTTTGGATCTTCCTGAGCTATACTCTATTCACTAATTTAACCCGTTTTCACCCCTTTGAGACCTTGAAGAAGCTGACAAAGGCAAAACGCGTCGCTATTAATTATTCCTCCCTTGTGTGACACTTTATGTATAATCACTGTGTGTATGGTGATTTTAAACATCAATTTATTCTATACTGTGTACATACACTAGGAGGGATCTCTACCTTCAGGGGTGCTGTGGGTTTAAATATGAGTTGTTAACTTTTTATAGTTATAAAAGGGATATCTATGCCCAATATTGCATTTTTAAACAAATTTTATCAAAATAGTTTTTAATCTATTGTTTAATCGATTGTGTATTCATAATCATTCTGAGAGGGGGTTCAACACCTTTAAAGTCCCATTTGTTCTTTTTTGCAATTGTTTCTACCTGGGATGTGGTGTTGACTTTTTCAACCAAGAGTGAGCTTCTTTTTCTTCCATAGAGGTTACAATCTAAACATGCAATATCCATACAATCAACTTTAGATTTACCAAAACTATGTAATAGGAGGACCTACCATAGAGGTTACAATCTAAACGTGCAATATCCATGCAATCAACTTTAGATTTACCAAAACTATGTAATAGGAGGACTAATCAATCTGTATCCAATTAAGGAGACCTTTGCACTATAGATGTACAAATTGTAGAGTGTATGGTGAGCCTAAAGCCTCGTACACACCACTCGTTTTTTTTTTTTTGTTCAACCCAGCGATCCGTGCAGCTGCTGTGCCCCAATAGACAGGAATGGAAGTGCTTACACACAGATGCACAAAAAAAATGTACATTCTGTGTGGGCAAAGATGGCCCATCAAATGGGTGTACAGACAGGTCCGCCCGTGTGAATGAGGACTTATTGGAATCATTATTTGATACTCTGTCATACAATTCTCTACAAACATTCCTTGTGCATAGAAAAATGTTCTTTTCACATTTAACCAAACATTACGGCAAGGCCTGAAACTTGCACATTGTAACTCTTAGGATATCAGTACAATTTGAGCCATTTTTGTCACCTTCACCTGTAAGACACAAGATCCCTTCTGTGTTTTAGACTGAAATATCAGGCAGAACAAGAAGCCAAAATGATGTCAAGTGGCCCACAGCTAACCTCAGTCTTGTTTTTTATTGCCTCAGAGAGAGGGATTGAGAAAATATTTATAGGCCCTAGAAGACGAGTAAAAGTTTGCAGGCATATAGGGATTTAAGTCAATAAACCTTTTGTGTGCCCTTCATGCACCCATAAAAACATAAAGCAGGAATCATATGCTGACAGGCAGTCAAAAATCAAAGCCGTAGCTTTCGTCAGCCAAATTACAGCACCCAGCAGGTGATCCTGCACTTGGTGCCCATCACATATTTAGCTGACCCAGAGATTTCATGCCAGCCTTGTGGGACACCTCATGATGTATTGAGAGACTCTTAAATAAATTAATTTATGCCCTATAACGTGTCTTGTTAATTTACAGAGCTTATGCTATGCCCATACTTCATCATTTGGAGAGACAAATACGTAGTTGTATCCTGTAAATTTTATGTGTACAAAAAACACATAGAATTTATGGTAGAATGTCTTATTAGCACTAAAGTATATTATGTCTTCCTAGTAGTTCTTTACGATTGAAGTCCAACACCCCTGACATGTAAAGTCTGGCCAATTTATAGTTTAGGCTCACACTAACATGGAAGTTGCATGACTTCAGATCCGACTTTGCCCTGCGACTTCATGTCCGACTTCTATGTGACTTCAATGAACGGCATCCGACTTGGAGTCTGGTATGCATCTTGAGGGGGAACTCCATGCCAAAATTTAAAAAAAAAATGTCGTGGGGTCCCCCTCCCCAAGACAATAGCAGACGCTTTGGATTTTGAGGGGAACCCCAGGCAAAAAACCCCCCAAAAAAAGGCGTGCCCTCCCAAAATCCATACCGGACCCTATCTATCTGAGCACACAGGCTAGCAGGCCAGAAAAGGGGGGGGGGAGACGAGTAAGCAAGCTCCCCCCCACCCTCCTGAACCAAACCAGGCCACATGCCCTCAACATTGGGGGTGGTCCCCATGTTGGTGGGCACAGGGGCCTCTTCCTCAAAACCCTGGGCTGTGGTTGTGGGGGTCTGCGGGCAGGGGGCTTATTGGAATCTGGAAGCCCCAGATCCTGCCCCCCCATGTGAATGAGTATGGGGTACAAAAAAAGTGTAGCGTTACAAAAAGACGGTTTTTGACAAGTCCTTTATTAAAAATGAAGAATGTCCCCCATCGTAGGTCCAACGTATATTCTTTCTCCAGTTCTGGCACCAATATCTTCTTCCTCCAGTCTTCTCCTCCGCTGAGGTCTTCTTCCTCCGGTCCTCTGCTCCGCTGATGTCTACTTCCTGCTCCGATGCTGGCTCCTGCAGATATGTCAGCTATGGCATCTGCCAGTTCTTATATAGCTATGGGGCGTGGCCAACTGGTGACATCACCCGCCCCCTTGTGACGTCACCACCCGGGGCATGACCACCACAACCACAGCCCAGGGTTGTGGGGAATAGGCCCTTGTCCCCATGTTGAGGGCATGTGGCCTGGTATGGTTCAGGAGGGGGGGTGTTCGCTCGCCCCCCCCTTTCCTGGCCTGCCAAGCTGCACGCTCGGATAAGGGTCTGGTATGGATTGGGGGGCCCCACACCATTTTTTTTTTGCCACGGGATTACCTCTCAAGATCCATACCAGACTCAAAGGGCCTGGTATAGATCTGGGAAGTTCCCACCCCGTTTTTTATTTTTTCATTTTGGCGTGGGGTTTCCTTTCAAGAACCTCAGAGCACAAGTGGCATGCCACAAGTTGGATCAGTTAAGATGAAGATCCAACTTGGATGCGACTTACATGCAAATCAATGGGCTGAAATCGTGCCCAGGTTGGACCAAAGTAGAGCAGGGAGCATTTTCAAACTCGGACCGACACAAGTCAGATCAGTCAGCTCTTATAGGGAAAATTAATTTATTGAGTTTGTCATGCTACTTGTGCTCTGAAAGCCACAGCGAATGTCGGACCAGTGTGAACCGGCCCTTATCCCAACGTATTGATTGTCTCAAGGTGGGTCTCATGAAATAATTTACCTAGAAAGGAAATTTATGAATGCATGGTATGTCAATGCCTGTATGATTTTGTGTTTGGAGTTGTGCATAATTTGTGTCTTTATATCACTGTTAATGTCTGTTTTTTTTTTTGCGATGAGCATTTTAAGTAGTTATGCCAGATTTGGGGTTGGGCCTACACTATACAGGAGATTTTTATTCCTTGGTAGTCTTGGGTTTTTCTCAAGTGGACAGTCCCCATAGTCTGCAATACTTAGAGAAAGGGATTAGCCTCATGCTACTAAGCAGAAATAGATTTTAGAAATCTGGGGTTACTTCTTTCCCACTGCTCTACATTGAGTGTGCAGCGCAGTGTACCCACAGTTTACATGCTGCTTTTCCGTAGTCTTCCATCAAATCGGGCACTTCTGGTGCATTTTTCTGAAAGCACACCAAAGATGCAGCATGCAGGACTTTTGTTGTGCTTTCAGAGAATGCACCAAAATTGCTGAATGGAAGTCTATGGGAAAGCACAGGAAACCCACACGAAAACCGTGGGTAGACTGCTCTGCACCCACCCTGTGGGAAAAACACAGAGGGGCAGTGTGAAAGGGGACTTACTGGTAAACTGAGGTCATTATGTGAGTTTAGGGGGCATCACTACAGAGCCCTGCACTCACATACGATGCAGAGAGCAGTGCTGATATTAACGCCACCCTACGCTGGTACAAATCAGAAGACTGCGCTGCATAATTGTTGTGCTTCACTGCTCTATTTATGAGTATAGTCAGGTCTGATTGGCTAAAAACAGACATTATGTGGCTGAGACTTTATCACATCAGTTGTTGATCAGGGATTTACAGACAACCAAAGGATGGAGATCCTGATCTGTACGTGTAAAATATGAGCTGTATGTACATATAAAATGTTTCAAAGCTTTAGATGAGGGTTATACTCTGTCAGGTTTTTTTTTCACCATCCACATTCCCCAATGCTGTAGACATGATGTTATTTGGATGGTGAGCTGTATTGGATTTTCGCCAGACATATTGTTTGGTGTTGAGGCCAAATAATTAAATTTTATTCTCATTTGACCATAACACCTTTTTCCATGTGGCCTCGTCAAGGTGTATTTAACGTGGTCAGATGAAACTAAAATTGAATTATTTGGCTTCAACACCAAATGATATGTCTGGCATTAATCCAATACAGCGCACCATCCAAATAACACCATTTCTACAGTAAAGCATGGAGGTGGTAATATCTTGTTATGGGTTTGTTTCAGGTTTGTAGTCCACAAACGGTCACCATCAAATTTAACTGATCTTGAACAGTTCTGCAAAGAAGAGTGGTCAGTTATTGCTGGGTGACATTGTGGACCTCTTCTAGACGGCTGTCATTTTGAGTCACAAGCTTCATTAATTCCTGGAATATGCAGGTCCGAGTTCTGACTTTACCAACTGCATGCCTGTCCTAGGATAGTCAAAAAGTACTGAAAACAGAGGATCAGAATGACAGCTAAGTAATTATCATCTTTAGAAAGATAGGTGAGTAATGGCAGCCTACATATTTGCCTCGTTACAGATTTTTATGAGATTCCTTGGGGACTTCAGTTGAGAGATCTCTATGCTCTGTCCACCTCTGATTAAATGAAACACGAGGGATAGGAAGTCACCTTGTAATGGACAGATAGAGAAAAATGTTAACTGAGAAGAAAAAAAGACAATGGGAACAAAGAGAGGAGACCAATTAGGTTTCAAATTTTAAGCTGGCCACAGATCAAATGTCCCTGGTTCAGCAGGGACTGGCCAAGATTTGTTCTATCTATTCTAAGGATTCTTGATTACTATTCTTGTATAAATGTGGTGAATGATGGGGAGCGCTCAGACCCCAGATGATGTCTTTTCAGACGAAACATGTTGGGTTGACGCTCATCTAACCACTGCGTTTACTAGAGACACACTGGATTGTATGACGTTATGCCCGTTTATTTCCTGCTTGATGTAAGTGCAATATTCCTTTAATAGATAGAATTTTAAATGGTTTTACACTATGTGGAGATCTCTTTACTTTTATGCTTGACCTACCGAGAGATAGAGAGAGAGAGAGAGAGAAGTTTACCCTGCTTGGGTAGAGCTTTTTCTCCCGATGCCTATTTGACTCAGCCTTGACAGCACACAAGTCCATATAATCTGGTAAGCGCATTTAAACCTTCTCATCTGTGGTGGCTTACACACAGGGTGACTTTTTTTTGGATCGGCTTGCTTCCCTCCTATCAAAACTAAAGTTCAACAAATTTATGACTTTCATCTCTAAAGATTTCTTTGTGGATGTCACTTATGGACTCTTTTTTATTTTATTTTAATTCACTGATCAGTGTGGAGATTCATAAGATCATATGATATATTATTCTTTTATACACACATTTTTTTCATTATTGTAATTCTGAAATAAGTCACTTAATATCACTAAATGTAGCGTGGGTCTTTCTAACCTTTTCTGCGATCGTACAAGGTTTTGTCAAATTGTGGTGCCTGCAGCTGCTCAGTTCAAGGGTTAATAGCGCAGTATATTATTCGAGATTACTATCTATGGGCAAGCTGGTTGTACTGAAGTCAATCCATTGATCGACTTCAGTTCAACCAGCCCATCAGATTTTTTTCATGCGATCACTGCCGGCGGCTATGGCTGCCAGCAGTGACCATTCTGTTTTGCCAGCAGGAAAGGCGCACGGGAGGGATTCCCCCAACAACACTGACTTCACTGATGGGGGGAATCAAGCAATTTTCTTTTTCCTTCCACCTGTGGGCTGCTTTAGTCTCTGAATCAGAGAATCAAATTGGTAACTACAGACAACAATTAACTTTTAAATCTTGTTGTCTTTTCTGAACTTTTTTTTTCTATAAAACCATCACCCATATCATATCAAGTTACCATAAGATATAAGTAGCTGCAATCAGTTAAATAGAATTTATTAATTTTGGGGAGGGCTTACTTTTTTAGAGCTCACATTGACGACACATACAACTTTTCATGAACTTACCCTAATGCCGCGTACACACAGCCGGACTTGCCAATGGGCTAAACTCCGTCGGCATTTCCGACGAAAAGATTTAGAACATGTTCTATATCTGAGTCCGTCGGAAATGCCGACAGAGAAAGTCCGATGGGGCATACACACGGTCGGAATGTCCGACCAAAAGCTCCCATTGAGCTTTTTCTGTCGGGAAGTCCGGCCGTGTGTACGCGGCATTACGGCAATGTGTTGTGTGTACAACAAACATGCCAACCCCTCTGCTGTGCATTAAGTCTCATGAACCCCACTCCTCTCCAAGACAGATACAACAAACTGAAAAAAAAAAAGAAGTGAGTGGTACATGTACATTATATGAACTTACCAATTATTTACAAAAAAAAAAATTTAATTAACGTTGGAACTCCGCTTTAACCTAGACCTCTTCTAGAGTCACTAGATATAATTCCTTATCTACGAAAGCAGTGGAGGGCCTCATGTGCATGAACACTCTTCTCCTCTATTCACCTTCCCTCCTCCTTCTCTTTCCTGATACACATTTCCAATTTCAGCCCCCTTTCAAAGGCCATTCATTTCCTTAGCCCCTGAGAATAGCATACAAGGGGTCCCTACACCTCTCAATAAAGGCAGACACACAGCTCGCATATGAAAACCAATTGGCTGTGGAGGATGTGCATAATAGGCAGGGGATAATCCGGGAGTGTATTACTCAGATACCGACTGAAGATGGGATATTATAGGCATTAGTGCACCTGACGCTGAAGTGATTATTTCCTCTGTGTCATATCGCCACCACTAAGGAAGACTAGTCAGAAGATGACAGGGACATGTTTCTGTCATCACCTCATATCATCTAAGCTCAGCTTTCAATATTGCTTAGCACCCTAATGAATGAGATACTGATTTCGGCGCTATAGTTCTGCACTGATACCGAGCTCCTGAAGAGGAATTCAATTAGCTATTTGTGGGTCTCAAGAAAGCTCTCAATATCATGAGAACCAAATATATAAAACATTTCCATAGAAAAAAGGACTTATCCTAGCTCCTCTGACCTTTACCTCTGTGTTGTAAACCTCTCCTAATCCTCACTTCTTGGTTACATAGATAGCTCTTTACTCAGAGTTTAAAACAGCAACACCTCCGCTGGGAGGCTCTTGTGACTCATGCAGTCCTTAGAGGAAGCAGTTAATTTCTCTATTGATCCTCTGACTTTGTAAAAGCATTTGGTCATTGCCGGATTTGGTTGATTTTTAAAGAATTTGAGAGAATTATAGAATAAAGTAATTTCTGCAGTGACCCCAGAGCAGGATTTGGTCACTTGTCGCAAAGAACCTTAAAGGATAAGTTCACTTTTTAGAAAAAAAAAAAATAAATGCAAATTTTTTAGCATATAAAAAAAACGTGCATTTATTATGTTATTTTTTTTTTGAGCCTGTAAAGCAGGGGTGCCCAACCTTTTGAAGAGCAAGGGCCACTTAAGTGACTTGGTAACCGGTCACAGGCCACAATAAGCAGAGCAGGCGGATGACAGATCCGTGTCCACTCTGCAGAGCAGACACAGACACAGCCCACTCTACTCTATGGGCCTTCCGATCCGCCCAGATGGAAGAGGATGGATCCCCTTCTGTTTTTTTTTTTTTTTTTTTTTAGCGGATTGGATTGGAGATAGGCGGGCATAAATGGACACAAGTCTGTTTACATTTGCCGCTCCGTAAAGGTAAATGGAGGGTCTGATTGGGTCAGATTGATCCTGTGAAAGAGGCCTAAGGCTGCTTTCACACTGATGTGCTGTGGTTTACCCGCACCACAGGTGCAGAGCAGTGTACCTGTGGCTTTCCTGCAGGTTAGCTTCACGTTGTCATAGACTTCTATTATATCCTGCAGATGTAGTGCACTTCATGAAACCCGCAAGCAACAACAGAAGTCTATGGCTCAATGCAGGTAACCCGCAGGTGCACTGCACCTGCGGATAAGTTTGGAAACAGCCCAGAGTATCCCGCGCAGAACAGATATGCCCATATATACACAGTGATTTTAGTATTAAAAACTTATCTTTAATAACAGTCTTTGGTTCGGATATCAGCAGCTGTTGCTGTTGAAGGAGGCACAGTGCACTTGGTATCGTTCAGCCTGTGACAGGAGGCGGCGCAATACAGGAAGCATCGGTTCTGCAGCCGCTTTCTTTCTCTACCACCAGCTTCATTCACAACACTGATGCTCTGGGATCGCAGGTCGGGAACCCCTGATCTGGGCTTGCCAACCAGCCATCCCAGAGAAGGAGGTCACAGGCCACCTCAGAGGGCTCCGCAAGCTACATGTTGCCCCTGGGCCACTGGGTGGGCACCCCTGCTGTAAAGCACTGTGCCAGTGATCAGCAGATCGCTGTTGCCATGCAGGTCTCGTTCAGATCTGTCAGGATATCTGTGTTATACATACATCCCGTACAGGCATGCAGATACAATCTGACAGGAAGAATCAATGAACTACCATGGCGCTCCACAGTGCCGTGGTAGTTCATCGAGGACTACAAGCCAACATCTGCAAAGTATGTCAAGGCTTGTAGTTCATTCACACTCAGAGCTGTGTGAGTGAATGAATGATGCAGCCCTGTGGGCGGAGCCGTGCCGATTTAAAAAAGTGACAGCTAGTACGGGGAATTTCTCCCCGTACTGCTGTAACAGGGAGTAAGGGCATCGGGCAGCGGCTGCATCATTGGGAACATGTTACATGTTCCACCCTAAAAACAGGTGGAACATGTAACATGTTCTCAAAGGTGAACTTATCCTTTACGCTTTGGAATCAGGTGGTAAAGTTAAAGTAAACCTGTAAAGTCAGCAGAGAAATAAAAAAATGTCCCTGATGCTGTACAGCAAGTACCTTAAAGTGCTAAATCCTACCATCACAGTACCTTTAAACACAGCTGTATCCTCCTAATTTTGCGCAAATAAGAACTTAATGAAATTCTGTATTTGAATGAGGTTAATGATGCCCTCATTCCCTATGCATTAAAGCTCGGGCCTGGCAATAGCTGGGGCTTTAAAGGTGCAATTGCATGCTGGGAAGCTGCAGGCACTGTGAAGGTAGAATATGATACCTTAGGGTGATATGTTAGCTTTTGCTGCTGATAGCGGCATGGGAAGGGCATTGTGGATTTCAGTGCTGAAAAAAATGCGTTTGTATGAGCACCCATGCCCCTGACCTATAACCTATCCCTAAAAGGTAACTTTATTGTATCACCTTTTGCACACCCTCAACCCAACCCTTACAATTCACCCTTAACATGGTGGATTTCGGTGCTGAAAAACATTTGGTTTTATGAGCACCCATGCCTCTGACCTTATAACCTAACCCTAAAAGCCAAACTTATTGCATGACCCTTTGCACACTCTTAAACTAACCCTTACAATTCACCCTTAAAGCGGGGGTCCACCTATCTATCGTTTTTTTTTTTTTGAGTTCATTCACAAACTTTTCTTCTCAGCATTACATACTCACATATTGTGTGTAATATGTCCGCCTGTGTCAGATTTCGTCGGAAAGAATAACTTATATTATTCACTGCAGGCTGTTTCCATCTTCATTGTGGGCATTTGAAGCCCACAAGCATTTATTTCCTGGATGTGGTGAATGCTGTGCTCCCAGCATTCACCGCTCGTTCCCGCACATGCTCAGTGGCATCCTGGGAAGCCTGAGACTAGCTCCCAGGAGTCTGGGAGAGGCTAGAAACACGCCTACTCCCACGGGAGGAGAACCAGGAAGTGCTAAGAAGAATAGAAAAATAAAAGGTAATTACGGCGATTTAAATTTTTTTAAACGGCATGTCAGCATCTAGGCAAGGAAGAGAATACATACAGATATTGTTCAAAATTTGGGTGGAACCCCGCTTTAATATGAAGGATTTCAGTGCTGGTAAAAAAATGTGCTTTTAGGAGCACCCTGAGCTATAACCTATCCCTTAAAAATAACCTTATTTTATCATCCCTTGCACACCCTCAACCTAACCCTTACAATTGATCCTTAACACTTAACCTACCCTTTAACAGTTAAATACAACCCATAACCTAACTATGAAAAAAAAAAATCGACCCTTAAAGTAGAACCATAGACAAAACTTTTTTTTTTCCTTTTGGATAGAGTAAAGGAGAATTATAACCCCTGTCCGATTTTTTTTTTTTGCAATCTGTGTTCCTTTTGTAGAGATTTCCCTTTATTCACTTCTTGTCCCATAGCCAAACAGGAAGTGAGAGGAAATCCCTGCAAATTAAGGGAATTCCTTGGGGACCCCCAGGTCACCAGAACTAGTGTCCCCATGGGAAGATTTCCATTTTATTACTTTTCTGGGGACAACCCAAAATTTGGGATTTTCTTTTACTTTTACTTTCAATGAGAATGGTGAACAGGACAAATAGAGAGGGTGAATCTCCCTAATGAGAGTACAGACAGCAATAAAAAACTGACAGGTATTCTAATCCATCTCCACTCTATCCAAAACTAAAAAAAAGTTTTGTATTTAGTTATACTTCAACCAATTTCTAACACTTATGTTTTACCCCCCCCCCCCCCCCGATTAAATTGACTCTATTGCCCCAAACCTGTTATACTCGATAATCCCATTGCCTGTGTCTCCAGTCGCAGAGGTACACCAGCCCAAGAATCTTCAGCACCTGCCACACACTCCAGGGGTGTTGGATTTCTGATTCCCCTACTGTGAGTTGTGGTTCGTCCTGATTGGCCACTACATCATTAAAAAGACACCCCAGTGTGGCCAGGGGTAGAACCACAGCACACAATAGGGATCCAGACATCAAACAAGCCCAGGGTGTGTGTTGTATGCTAAAGATTCTTTGACTGCAAAATAGAGGCAGTGGGACTGGTAAAGGTTTTTTTCTTTGGCAACAAACTTACTTTAAAATTTAAAGAATCTATAAACTTTATTATTGATATAGAGTTCTTGTAGGAAACGGAATATAGCTTTCCTATACATCACTAGTACTAGATAGCCCAAACATTATGCATCATGCAGTACCTTCCTTAGTCATACCTGTTAATATCAATAGGCTTTCTGCACTCTGTGTTTTAACTTTGCTAACTTTGTATCTTCCCTTTGCCCCAGCCAATTCCCCACAGGCAGCAGCCCCTTCCAAAGCAGGATTACAAAGTCAGTTTTACACATTAGTGCTGCTCTGAAGGATAAACTCAGCTCTATTCACTGCCAGACGGCTCTTTAATCCCAAAATCACACGTCAATTCCAATTAAGAATATTATTCTCTAGTCCCCCTTGGGCCGATGTTTTACCCAAGTAAGCTTTGCCAGAAACTCGTATCAGATATGGTGAGTGTCAAAAAGTAAGAGGGATGGTAGATAGAGGGCTGCCTTGGGGGAACTCTGTTGTCCCAGACTGAACTCTAACAATTAAATTGTATCCTAATATCTAATTAGCAGACTGTTTCTGCCATAATGTTCTTAATGGGTGATATTATAACTTGCTGAACATGCAGCATCACAAAGTTATTGTCTTGGTTAACTAGATTTTAACAGGAAACTTTGACTGAGAAACTGTATCTTACACTGACTACGTACAATATGATTTCTGCTTGTGATTCATCCGGTTGGAGTAAATCTTTGCACAAGAATGATCCCTTAGAAGCAAGTAAAACCCAACTATTGAAAAATAAAAACTATTATAATAGAGCACATTTCATAACTTTTAGTTCAGCATATGCCATCTTGATTTAATATACACTATATTGCCAAAAGTATTGGGACACCCCTCCAAATCATTGGATCCAGGCGTTCCAAGCACCTCTATGGCCACAAGTGTATAAAATCAAGCACCTAGGCATGAAGACTGCTTCTACAAACATTTCTGAAAGAATAGGTTGCTCTCAGGAGCTTGGTGAAGTCAAGCGTGCTACCAGGATAGGTTGCCACCTGTGCAATAAGTCAATCTGTGAAATTTCCTTTCTGCTAAATATTCCACGGTCAACTGTTAGTGGTATTATAACAAAGTGTAAGCAACCGGGAACAACAGCAACTCAGCCACAAAGTGGTAGGCTTGGTAAAATTACACAGCGGGGTCACCGCATGCTAAAGCGCACAGAAGTCGCCAACTGTCTACAGTCAATAGCTACAGACCTCCAAACTTCATGTGGCCTTAGCGCAACAACAGTGCATAGAGAGCTTCATGGAATGGGTTTCCATGGCCGAGCAGCTGCATCCAAGCCTTACATCACCAAGTGCAATGCAAAGAGTTGGATGTAGTGGTGTAAAGCAGTGGTTCTCAACCTTAGTCCTCAAGTACCCCCAACAGGCCATGTTTGCAGGTTTTCCTTTATCTTGCACGGGTGCTTTAATTCAGAGTCAATGGCTTGGTATTTTGGACAGCTATTTTATCTAAGAGAAATTCGCAAAACATGGCCTCTTAGGGATACTTGAGGACTGAGGTTGAAAACCACTGGTGTAAAGCACGCTGCCACTGGACTCTAAAGCAGTGGAAACGTGTTCTCTGGAGTGACAAAGCAGGATTCTCTGCCTGGCAATCCGATGGACGTGTCTGGGTTTGGCAGCTGCCAGGGAAATGGTACTTGTCTGACTGCATTCGGCCAAGTGTAACCTTTGGTTGAGGGGGGGTTATAGAGTGGGGTTGTTTTTCAGGGGTCGGGCTTGGCCCCTTAGTTCCAGCAAAGGGAACTCTAATGCCCTGTACACATAATCGGATTTTCCGACAACAAATGTTGGATGTGAGCTTGTTGGCTGAAAGTCCGACCGTGTGTATGCTCCATCGAACATTTGTTGACTTTCAACCAAAAAATGTTGGCTAGCAGGTTCTCAAATTTTCCGCAAACAAAACTTTGTTGTCGGAATTTCCGATCGTGCGTACACAAGTCCGATGCATAAAAGTTCACGCATGCTCGGAATCAAGCAGAAGGAGCCGCACTGGCTATTGAACTTTCTTTTTCTCAGCTCGTTGTATGTCTTGTACATCACCACGTTCCCACGTTCGTAATTGTTGGCCAACATTTTTGTGACCGTGTGTATGCAAGACAAGTTGGAGCCAACAACCTTCCAACAAAAATCCACGGTTTTGTTGTCGGAAAGTCTGATCGTGTGTACGAGGCATTAAGGTGTCAGCATACTAAGACATTTTGGACAATTTCATGCTCCCAACTCTGTGGGAACAGTTTGGGGCCCCTTCCTGTCTCAACATGACTGTGCACCAGTGCACAAAGCAAGGTCCATAAAGACATGGACGAGCGAGTTTGGGTGGAGGAACTTGACTGGCCTGCACAGAGTCCTGACCTCAACCTGATAGAACACCTTTGGGATGAATTAGAGCGGCCTTCTTGTCCAACATCAGTGCTTGACCTCACAAATGCACATCTGGAAGAATGGTCAAACATTCCCATAGACACACTCCTAAACCTTGTGGACAGCCTTCCCAGAAGAACTGAAGCTGTTATAGCTGCAAGGGGTGGGCCAACTCAATATTGAACCCTACAGACTAAGACTGGGATGCCATTAAAGGCAGGCATCCCAATACTTTTGGCAATATAGTGTGGATGTAAAGTGTACAATGGTTGGTATACACAGTTATGATGTGTACAAAATTGTTCAATCCTGATGTACTGATGGCCGATCTTATTTCTTAAGGCCCTTTAACCACTTGCCGCCCGCCATATAGCAATATGACGGGGGCAAAGTGGTTTAGTTATCCTGATCGGACGTCATATGACATAATCAGGATAACAAGCTGGCGTGCGCCCGCGGGGGCGTGAAGCGCAGCGATCAGATGTGCTGTGTGTCAGTCTGACATACCGCAACTCTGATCGTGGTATGGAGCCTGTGACAGAAGCTTCATACCACGTGATCAGCTGTGACCAATCACAGCTGATCACCCCGTAAACTAGGAAGTGCCGGTAAATGGCTTTCCTCGGTTCACGCCAACAGGGAGAGCCGATCGGCGGCTCTCCCTGTCAGAGGGGCGGTCTGCGCTGATAATCAGCACATTGATTATCAATGCAGCCCCCATCAGATGTGCCCATCAGCTGCCAATAAGTGCCCATCACCTGCCAGCCTGTGCCACATAATAAACGCCTGCCAGTGCCGTTCAGATGCTACTCAGTCATGCCTGTCAGTAGCTCCTTATCAGTGCTACCTATCTGTGCGGCCTATCAGTGCTGCCTATCAGTCAACGCTGTATCCTGGTCTAGGCCAACAAGGCCCAGGCCTAGGGCAGCACTTTGCAGGGGGGCAGCACAGGGAGTCCCCGCCGGCTTGCGCTACACTGTTAGTGTAGCGCCAGTCTTAGGGGGCGGACTGGACTGAGAGGCAAATTAGTCTAGCGCCCCATAAAGCGGCCGCACTGCTTCAGGTATGCAGGCGGCCGACATTACGCAACTAGGGGGGGCGCTTCTAATTTTGACTGTCCTATCATCCTGGACCACAAACCTTCCTCACTGTGCTATATGTTTTCTGCTGCACCATTGGCATGGTTGTATCTTCTTAGTCCTCTCCATAAAATTATCAGAAATTTGTGCTTAAAGTAGAACTATAGGCAACCGATAGTAGTCTTTCCACTTGTTTATATGAAAGATTCGGCAACCTCTGCAGGAGAGATCATCAGGGGGGGTGAATCGAGATCACGATTTTTTAACGATTAATTGATTAATTGTGCAGCTCTATGTTACAGTGTTGGTTTACATTCATAACAGCTGTGATTACTATTGTGTGTTGTGATTGGCCCACATCAATCACATGGTACAGGGTGCTGTGATTGGCCCAGGTACCATGTGATAGCTGTGGGCCAATCACAGCATCACAATACTAAGCACAGTGGTTAAACACATTCATAACAGTTGTGTTTACATTGTGATCATGTGATTGCACAGTGATCACGTGATACCCCTGGCCACTGCAATCCGCTGTGTCCTGCAGACACAGCAGTCGCAGGAGCGGCGCACAGCATTTCCCGCGCAGCTGGTGGCGTACATGTACATAATCCAGCCTGCCCGTGACACCCTACCACAGTAAATTCACTGTGGCTGGGCGAAAGGCTGTTAAAGTTGAACCCCAGGTAGAAGTAAAAAAGGAAAAAAAACACCATTTAATGTAGTTGCATGTAGTCCCAGTTCACTGAGGTCCCTGCCCACTGCCGCCTGGCTGTGACACTTTACACAACCACCCACATGCAGCAGCTGCAATCACTAACCAGCTGCAATATAATGGAGGAGAAGCCATTCAGGGAAAGAGGAGAGGAAGATTACAGTCCAGCAGCTGTACAAGGATATCCTTATGCACTGAGTTATTAAGAGTGAAATAGGATACAGAGGGGACACTGACACTAGAGGGCTGCATTTGCAGCTCTGGTTACCTGAAGGCCTGCCCACAGCCAACTTATTGCCTGCAGAGCAGCCTGGGAACTGTAAAAGACTGCTGGGAGCCTTTTGGAACCATTGGAGATGTAGTCCCCAGGAGACCGCCTCTATTAAGTGGAGAACTGTATTGAACTTCAATTCCCAGGAGGACACTGTGCAGGAGAAGGGAGGAAAAAAGAAGGCGAAGCCAGGACTTAGAGTAGTCCCACATAGGACGTGAAGGGTGTCTGTTGGAGACGCTGCTGTTGCCAGAGCTCCTTGTGGTTATGTGTCTGAGTGAGCCTGTGCTGCAGCCATTGGAGAGCTCCAGCAGGCTGGAGAAAAGTGATTGCACTGATTTCATGAGAAATTGCTGCTACACAGTCTAGATGTGCCACCAACACCACAAGTTCCGGTTATCAAAGAATAGGAGGAGGCCTCTTACCAGACTGTGTAGAGGTGAGAGGCCAGTGGCCACAACCTCCCTAATCTCATCTTAAAGGGACAGCACCATCCTAACTTGGGACATAATTTGAAGACTTACAACCTTTACTGTGGGATTCAAATAGAACTTCACTCTCCATTGCAGGACATCTGGGCTCCAATGTTTAATACCACACTGGCCAGTAGGAGGTATTTTAGAGACACTCAAGGACCTTTTAGCTTCTAGTACTGCATTTAGGTGCTTTTATTTAGGACTCCCTAGATCTGTGGCTCAGGTACAGAAATACTTATATAATTATTTTTTATTCCTTCTTTTCCAGCCTTGGTGTGTCAGAGGGTGTGACATTGCTGGAAGCCATGTTGTCCTCCAGTATCGGGGACCCATACATCAGTGGCTCCTTCAGGGGTGAGCACTACGCATGTATGCATCCAAATAGTTTAATGTAGTTTTATAAAAGGCCTAGTAGCTATATTTCATTTGATGTCAGCCTATAGTTAATCACATGCACAGCTTGACTTACATTTGAAGAGATATAATCAGTGCTAGGAACCAATCAGACACTGCTGCAGGGCACACGTGCTGACAGGAATACAGAGCAGAATTGATAACTTATCAATGTGTTGCTTTATTGTACAATCAACAAGCTGGAGGTAGGGTGGTGACCAGGGCCGAAACAAGGGGTGGGCAGGAGGGGCGGCTGCCCTGGGCACTGTGGTATCATGTGAGGTGTGGGGGGGCGGGGCATCACAAGGAGGTTGGGGGGGATTTGTGTTGAGAAGGGTAATTTGGGGGGTGGGAGGGGGTAAGAATTGCTCTAGGAGGAAAAATGTAGGTAGGTGTGCTAGGAGTGGTAATTTGTATAAGGTCCATACAATTTGGCATGTCCACCCTGCCCCCAGCTACATCACTAACCTAGTCCCGAAATACCAACCAAGCCGCTCTCTTCGGTCCACCCATGACCTCCTGCTCTCTAGCTCCCTTGTCACCTCCTCCCATGCTCCCCTCCAGGATTTCTCCAGAGCTTCTCCCATTCTTTGGAACTCCCTACCCCAATCTGTCCGACTGTCCCCTAATCTATCCACCTTTAGACGATCCCTGAAAACCCTTCTCTTTAAAGAAGCCTATCCTGCTTCTAACACTGTTTTACTTCCTCCATCAGCTCATCCCCCACAGCTATTACCTTTTATATCAATTGGCCCTTCCTTTTTAGATTGTAAGCTCTAATGAGCAGGGCCCTCTGATTCCTCTTGCACCAAATTGTAATGTAACTGTAACGTCTGCCTTCATTTTTGTTGCGCAAACTGTTGGCGCTATATAAAACCTATATAATAATAATAATATATGACCTTGCCCCGCCACTGGTGGCGACACCCTTGCATCATTTACTGTGACAGGGAAAGTGGGGTCACCTCTCTGGCTGTGCGGTCTAGTAATTTACAAATTGCAAAAAAGGATGGTGAGAATTACAATGGTAGGTAACAGAATGGACAGATGTGTATTTCAACTGTTTATTTCAGCTGTCTATGTACAGTATGTATCCTACTGATGCCATTCGAGGTAGCTACTCAGTCTGGTCAGTGACAGTGAAATTGAAGCCTGTAGCTCACATCTGCTGGCTAGTAGAAGTTCTATTCACTAACACAAACAAAAAAAAGAGAAACCAGCTGGGAACATGGGGATTAATATAATGAGGTAAGGGATTATACAGAAATGGATGAATACAGCTGATAGGAGGAGCAGTAAACTGGCTGTAGCATGTGATGTTATCTGAAATTATATGGAAAACACATACCTTCTGGAAATATTCCAGACAGAATTATTGTTATAACGTTATTATCTTGTCAGATAACCTAGAAATGAAATATAGCCAGAGTCTATAAACTGTGCAATCACAAGTGCAATTTGGTGTCCCTTAAATACCGTAGTTGTTTATGTTTGTTTGTATTTTTTGTCTCTAAAGCTGCCCATACTCTAGATAGAATTTCGTTTTTTAATTGTTAATGGGGTACATTTCTAACAGTGCATAAGGTTTTCATTCGGAAAAACCTTCACCTACAATTACTTCTAAATCAAATCTTACAAGCAAACAACATTATGAAGTGCTTTCGAACAGCATTGGTCAAGTAATCGAATGTACTCTGAATTTTGTCCAAATGTTTGTATGTATATTCGTTATGTAGCAAGGTCCCAGGCCTCCTTCCATCTAATGAGAACCTCCAGGGCCAGAGATAGCTGACATCCTTCTGTATATGGTGGGTTGCATGGCATAGTGGGTGTAATGCAAGGTAGATTGATTGGGCGCCAGACACTTCTTGAATGCAAAAGAGATTTTATTTCTCTAAACAGAACTTTGGGAGAGAGGGTTAGGGCCAAGACACCCTTATGTACTTTCAAGATTAATTAGCAGACTCCGAGACTTCAACAGGAGGACAGCCATGCAGGGAAAGGCATCCAGCAAGATGCCACATCTGCATGTGTAGGAATGCTGTCTCTTATGACAACAGTCTTTAACAGTCCCTAACACAAAGTCCTTCACTTCCACTACAATCACTTCTTGTAATTCTTCAGCCCACTGAGCTCACAGTCTCTCAATAGATTAGATGATTCACTGCCATCGAATCCCTTGAGCTCCTCCAATCTTCGTGGTAGCATCCTCCTCAAGCATCACCCCTGCCTCTCAGCTGGGTCCCTAGCTTGGCACTCAAGATACTTCTCAAGCCTCACCATACTGGCCTGCTCGGTCCCTGGCTTGACACACAAGGCTGCTCTGCAAGCGTCACCTCCGCTGGCTGGGTCCCTGGCTTGACACCCACTGAAGTTTCCAGATTCTTCACCATCCCCGGTTGGTGAGAATACTGTTCCGGTACTTGCTTCAGCTACTCACTGTGGTCCCTGGTAATAAGGTGGTTGGTTCCTTAGTGGCGACAGCTTCCCCTCTAGCTCTGACCTTGACAGGTTCTCCGGCTGGCAGAACCGTCACTTCTGGTTGGACTGCAAGCCGCAATCCCAACCCTGCACTGCTCTCTCGCTTCTGGATAGGTCTTCAGACAGCCTAGCAGCCAGATGTGCCTAGGATAGGCCCAAACTCCAGCCTTGCAGTCCGGGCAGTACAACACACGTCCACCCAGACAGCCGTCCAGGTGGCACAGAACACTGATCTCCACCCAAATATATAGGTTCTCCCAGTAGGCCAAGGGATTTAAGAAAACCCCTGTCCATTGACTGGGATACCCCATATACCCATAATCTGACCTTGCACTGCCCTCCTCATATCTAATGCCACCAGGTACCCGGCCACCTAGCGGCAAAAGAGAGAAGTGCAGCAATTACAGATTTAGAGTGAAATCAATTGATCCTCAACAATTAGCCAAGGTAGCTATACCTGGCAGGTAAATTTAGGAGCAACTCTGCCTAAACACCAGGGTGCAACATCTACAAACATTCGTACATTCGAAAATCTACTGGTGTATAGCCAGCATAAGATCTAGTGTACATGCGCAATTGTGAATTGCTTCTATAATAAATTTGACTTTTCATATGACCTTTCCTGGACGACCAAATATTGTTCGACATATAGTCCAGTATGATAGATGTTGGATCTACATCGTGAGACCCCACACCAATTTTTTTTTTTTCTAAAAGTACATAGGGTTTACAAAAACAAAAAAAACAAAACCAAAACTCAAATCCCTTCAAATTCATACCAGACCCTTATCCAGGCATGTAGCCTGGCCAGCCAGAAAAGCAAGCATGGGCTGCCTCTCCCCTGAACTATACCGGGCCATATTTAGTTAACATTGGGAGAATACCTTGCAAGGGAGACAAAGCTACCCCTCCAGCAAGGCACTATGTCCCAATATTGATGTGGACATGGGCCTCATCTCCACACCTCTAGCCTGGTGGATGCGGGATTATACTTATCAGAATTACATATCGAGTGATACCCATAAACTTGCCATTAGAACAATCCTAGCCCACCACTATTACCGTCACCAATGTCCATTCCCCCGTGCTGCTGGGAACCTAGGTGACGTCATTAACCAAATATGTTTATGACTACATGTGGTCAGTGACATAATTTGGGATCCCGCTGGCTTGTTTACAGTTTGAAACAAGCTGATGGGAATCTTTCATCGGTGGTAGCAGCACCATTGCTAAATCACAGACATCTGGCTGCATCCGCCAGAAGTTTGGGTAGGGGTGAGACTGGCTAATCTGGCCAGTGTTTTCACCCATTCACAGAACTGTGAACAAGCTGGGTTTCGGTGGATCTCATGGTTGACCCAAACCCTAGTGCAAAGCATTGTATTATTACACCTCTGTCCACAATGCTTTACTTTATTTGCAATAAAAAAAAGCAGTAGACATCTTTCATCCACAATTAAAGAAATGTGGCTCAGTATCTGCCATGATATAGTTTAATTATATTTGTAATACCTTTGAGGGCTGAAAATTGGTGCCAATTTCTAAGCACTTACCAGCCTGATAAAAGTACCTTGAAAGCTTGCTGGGGTTTCTACTAAAGTTAGCCATTTAAGGTATAATCAGATGCTACCAGGGGCAGCACGTCCATTAAAGGTGCACAGACACAGCTGCTGCCACCTCCTATGTAGGCACCCGGCCCCTTTCCAGGTGCTGAGCACCTAAATTTCAGAGGCGGGGGTGTTTTTTTGAAGCACCTTTTTTTGAAGTCCCACAGCCCGCTGCTGTCACCCGCTGCCTGACCTGCCACCAAGAAGGGATTGAGTGCTGGCCAGATAGCGAGTGGGTGGGGGTGGGGGTGGGGGGCAGAGTGGCTGCATATGATGGACACAGAGGCTGCAATTGATGGGGTACAGATGCTGCATATGATGGGCACAGAGGCTGCAATTGATGGGGCACAGAGGCTGCATTTCATGAGCACAGTGGCTGCATATGATGGGCATAGAGGCTGCATATGATGGGCACAGTGGCTGCATTTCATGGGCACAGCGGTTGCATTTGATAGGCACAGCGGTTGCATTTGACGGGGCACATTGGCTGCATTTGATGGGGCACAGTGGCTGCATTTGATGGGACACAGTGGCTGCATTTGATGGGACACAGTGGCTACATTTGATGGGCACAGTGGCTGCATTTGATGGGGCACAGTGGCTGCATTTGATGGGCACAGTGGCTGCATTTGATGGGGCACAGTGGCTGCATTTGATGGGGCACAGTGGCTGCATTTGATGGGGCACATTGGCTGCATTTGATGGGGCACAGTGGCTGCATATGATGGGCACAGTGGCTGCATTTGATGGGGCACAGTGGCTGCATATGATGGGCACAGAGGCTGCATTTGATGGGGCACAGTGGCTGCATTTGATGGGGCACAGTGGCTGCATTTGATGGGGCACAGTGGCTGCATTTGATGGGGCACAGTGGCTGCATTTGATGGGACACATTGGCTGCATTTGATGGGGCACAGTGGCTGCATTTGATGGGGCACAGTGGCTGCATATGATGGGGCACAGTGGCTGCATATGATGGGGCACAGTGGCTGCATATGATGGGCACAGTGGCTGCATTTGATGGGCACAGTGGCTGCATTTGATGGGGCACAGTGGCTGCATTTGATGGGGCACAGTGGCTGCATTTGATCGGGCACATTGGCTGCATTTGATGGGGCACAGTGGCTGCATATGATGGGCACAGTGGCTGCATTTGATGGGCACAGTGGCTGCATTTGATGGGCACAGTGGCTGCATTTGATGGGCACAGTGGCTGCATTTGATGGGCACAGTGGCTGCATTTGATGTTTTTGCTTCAGTATTTTTCAGAATTTTTCAGTTTGTTTGCTCCCCCCAAAAAATGTTGATCACCAGCTGCCACTGGCTGCTACTATTGTTGTTATAATCTAGGGTACAATTCCTGATTCATAATTAAATATTTGTAGGAGTGTTTCCTTTGTTACATATGGTTCTAGTTAATTTTTTTATTGGCTTTCTTCTGTATCACTACTTGAGAACATGAAAGTATGGTCGTTTTTACAATTCTGGAAAAGCTAAAAATAAAACCAGTACTCATCTAGAAAACTGTATTTTAATTAAATGAATTATTCAATTCCATTGTTTTAGCATTGTTACGGATAAGGGAAAGAATCTACAAGTGTTTGTATTGCCTCCAAGAGAATCACGTTCCTAAACCCACTAACAAAAATGTATTATATTACAGTTTACCAATCCTTAGATGTAGTGACTGCATTATTTTACTATTTCAGCCTTTTTTTCCCTTTGTTTTCACCTGGTAATCCTGGCAGTAACACATTTCGTCCTAGGGTGACAATGTTCAATCAACGTACTGCATCTATGAAGCAGCAGGCTTGCCACTCTAGGACAGGAGTTATGTTGGGACTACAAAATACCTCCCCCTTTTCTCATCTTCATAATATAAGGGAGGTTCTGTACGCCACAGAAAGGGCAAACAACAAAGGTAACCGATGACATTCAGCAGAGGCATAAAGCACATGAAGTCATCAGCTCATTAGGAGAACCCCATTGGTTAAACCCTGCTTGAGAAGGGGGATCCCAGTGCAAATGTGAAAAGTCAAGTAACCCATATTAACTTGTAAACTATTATGGCTGGTGGAATGCACAGGAGCAAAAAGCAAAAATCTGTGCATGTATTTGATAAATGTATAGAAACACCATAGATCAGTTATAAGATCACAATTTGTAACCATTCTAGAAAGAAATAGTATGTTAGGTTGGTTTCACACTAGGGCAGTGGGGGCGTCGGCGGTAAAGTGGCACTTTACCGTCGTTTTAGCGGCGTGATTTGTCCGCTAGCAGGGCGGTTTTAACCCCCGGTAGCGGCCGAAAAAGGGTTAAAACCACCTGCAAAGCGCCGCTGCAGCGGCGCTTTGCCGGCGGTATAGCTGCGCTGCCCCATTAATTTTAATGGGCAGGAGTGGTGAAGGAGAAGTGAATACACCGCTCCTTCACCGCTCCAAAGGTGTTGCTTGCAGTTTTTTTTCCGTCCTGCAAGCGCACCGCTCCGGTGCGAAAGTCCTCGGGGCTTTCACATTGGAGAGACAGCAGCGGCTGTTTCAGGGCGCTTTGCAGGCGCTATTTTTTAGCGCTGTAGCGCCTGCAAAGCGCCCCAGTGTGAAAGGGGCCTTAAAGCTGAAATCAAGGCCCAAACTATTAACTTACCCAAACACTTCTCTTCATCTTTATCTATAAAGAATTTTACTCCCCTTCCATACGAAAGGTCCAATTGGGTCTGTCTGTCCGTTTTTCAGGACCTGATCAGACCCACCATTCTCCTCTATGGAGCGGTGGATGCAAACAGACTTGTGTCCATTTACACCCGGCTACCTCTGATCTGATAAAAAAACAAATGGAAGGGTCTCCGTTCCCCTCCGGATCAGGTTGGAGGGGAGTCAGGTGTAAACGGCTGCTCTGCTTAGCTCAGAAGGGGATCAACGAATGGAAAAAACGGGATCCGGCCCGTGTGAAAGGGGTTACCTTACTGGGTAAACTCTTTGGAGTAGCCTGACAAAGTCTGGTGGACAGACTTATCAGAAGCTGTGTTAGCAATGATAGAGGAGCAGAGAAGTTCTCTATCAGTCCTACAGTGTGGGACAGATCTGTAACAGTACCAGCTACCACGGCATGGCACAGTCACAGTTGGGGCCAGCGTCAACAAGATTTTGCTTGCTACAGAACTCCTTCTCTCACTTTAAAGGTCTATGGGATTACAGAAATAGGTCAGAAGGCGTGCATTGCCTATCAAAGCCCTTTGACACTACCCTTGAAACTTGCGTTGTGATCACTGCTAGAATAGTTATGGTGTCGGCATGCCCTGTTGCTAACACTGTACTTAGAAGATTACAGGGCTTTTAAAATGAACATACCAGCTGTAACAACAGGGTAGACGAATACCTTGCCTTTGCTAGCAGCAGCTACAGTGCAAGTCTAGCAGTGTCTGTGCACTGCTCTTATACACTCACTGGCCACTTTATTAGGTACACCTTGCTAGTACCAGGCTGGACCCCCCTTTTGCCTTCAGAACTGCCTTTTTTTGTGTCATAGATTCAACAAGGTGTTGGAAACATTCCTATTGATATGATAGCATTACGCAGTTGCTGCAGATTTGTCGGCTGCACATCCATGATGCAAACCTCCTGTTCCACCACATCCCACATCCACAATTAACCATAATAGTTTTTTAATTTAAAAAAATGAATGATGCTCGGATCAATTTAGAAAAAAAAGATAAATAAAGTTTGGCCGTAACTCCGCTTTTTTTTTTTTTTTTAACAGAAAAGTTTTTGATTGACAAATCAGCATTACATCAAAGTCAGCAACAGATTTTCATGTATATTCAAGCATTTTATAACAAAAGATATGAAATACATCCGGAGGTCATTATCCAACAAGTGCAATCGGAACTCCGCTTTAAATCCCCTTTCTTTCTCTTTCTAATGCTTGGTTTGACCTTCAGCAAGTCGTCTTCACTATATCTAGATGCTTAAATGCACTGAGTTGCTGCCATGTGATTGGCTGATTAGCAGTTTGTGTTACCAAGCAAGTGAACAGGAGCACCTAATAAATTGGCCGGTGAGTATCCTTGTGTCAATCACAGGAAGTAAGCATCTTTGAGTGGGAGGACGTTACCCCCCCCCTGTGGTCCAGAGGACGGAGGATGAGACAGATGACCCTGAACATCATGCAGCCATAGGCTATACTTTAAGCGCATACACAGCGGCATGCAAAGACGCGGACGTTGCAGCAAGTAAACCTGAAGAGCTTCCCCGACAAAAGTACGTTTTAAGAATTCAGTGTGTAAAATCGTTTGTTGGATACCTTGTATACCCCTTGAATATCTGACTTCAAAAGCATGTCTTTTTATGGAAAAATCATTGCTGCAGCCAAGACCCATGCCACATTTTTTAGGGCAGCCTTGGATGACCTTTTGGTGGTCAGTATCTGTTATGTAATTTTAGACAGTGACGAGTGCTATTTGTATCTAAAACATGCCAAATGATTTGTACCCTCTACACCCTCCACTTATATCCTTCTTCCCACTTTCTGTTCTCCACTCTTAAAAACCTCAGGATATTGCACAATGATCCAATGTGTCATCTGCTGGGCTGAGCTGGTTTACAGTCAAGCAGGGGGAGGGTAACAGCAAATTCTCGACATAAAGCGATCGTTTTTTTTTTTTTCCTTTTAGTATAACTCTTCTTTTGCTGGGGCTATTTCGCCATTTTGCAGATGGATAAAGCAGTAATCAACACGGTTTGTGATGCACCAAGAAACTGACGAGAAGTTAAATTAGCAGATCTTATAAATATCTTTCCTTCCTCCATTAGATTCCTCAGGAAACAATCGTGAATGTAAGGCCATTGTTTTAAAAATATATCTGTGACCAAAAAATATTCAGTGTTTATGAGCAGTTAGTTGGAAATGCAAAAAAAAAAAAAAAAAGAAGAATATGGTTTAATAAAGGTGTCCCCATTTGGCTCCATTCACACTTGCTACTTTGATGCGACTGATTGCGAGTTTGATTCGACTTTACGCTCTCTGGCACCAAGTGGTATCAAAAGTCACATCAAAGTAGTGCAGGCAACTTTTCAAAGTTGCTTCTACTTTAATATGTTACTAATGCCCAGTACACACGATGAGCTTATCGGACGAATGATCGTCCGTTTTTTTTTTTTTTTTGCTTGCTAATCTTAGATCGAATCTGAAGAGTTTACTAAAGTCACGAAAATTCTCATACGACAGAATAAAAATTCAGAAGTGATGTCATGTGTTGTAATGCATCTGTATTCCATTTTCGAATGACAGCTGTACTGATTAAATGAAAATCGTACGATCTGGCATCGTACGAAAAAATATTTCACGCATGTCCGATCAAATAATATCTGATGAAATGTCCTGATCGGCTCTCGAAAGCTCTGTACTAATGATCCGATTATCGTACGATCACATTCTAAATCTGTAGTTTTCCTTTGATTTTCTGATTGTGCGTACCGGGCATAAACCCACAACAGTAAAATCAGCCTGTATATGCAGTAAAGCATGCTTGTTATACTCACTGTGGAACCTAAGGGGTTAATACTGCTCATTGTGTAAAAAGGCTGTTTGATTCAGTCTTTTCTGATCCTCCTCTTCTTCCACTGTCCCCAATCCATCTCCTAATACAGAATCTTTGGAGTCACTCTGCACATGTACAGTTTGGTTTGTATTGCTAGATTTTTTTTTTTCTTAGGAGAGTGCATGTGATCAGCACAGGGCCAATCAGCACTGTCCAGACAGGGGGTCAGGGGTCCTGCAGCCTTGTAGGACAGTCAAAGGAGAATGAAAACTCCTCCTACAAGCTTTAACCAGACACTGATAGAAGTTACAAGACTGCTATATACTGCTGATGAGAAAAGGTATTTAGCAGTTTATATTTACTAAATAATTGCATTTCCATGTTCTGTGTACTGTGGGAGATCAGATATAGTGAATGCAGGGTCCTGGGTTTAGTAACACTAAGTCGCATCAATCTGAACGGGTGCCATTGAAAACAATGGGCTGCGACTTGTTATGGGACTATGTGTTCAAATTTGCACAAGTGTGAATGGAGCCTTAGCAGACTTGGATTGGGTGGAAGACGACACAGGCTAGTAATGTGCCCTTTTTCTGATAGCTAATCAGATTAGTTTCTTATTTAAGCCTGCAACCCTCTTAAGCCGGCCATAGACAGCTGTGAATCTCAACCAGTTCAGCAGGGACTGGACAAGATTGGAACCATGTATAAGCAGGCTAATTGTACCCAAATGGGCCCATCGATTGACTTGGGTACAACCAGCATGTCGGACTTTTAAGATGTGATTATTGCCAGCAGCTATAGCTACTAGCAATAATCACTGTGTTCTACCAGCAGGGACAGCTCCCTGCACCCCCACCCCCCCCCCACCCACCCACAACCTGTGGCTGCAGGAAAGATAATCGTATCATCTATGGCCTGCCTTAGACACACATCAAGTTAAAGTGGTTGTAAACCCTTTTTGATGAGTTTTACCTATAGGTAAAGCCTCCTTTAGCCTCCTTTTCCTGTCGATGCCTAATACTGAGAAACGCAGCGTTGGGCGGAGCTAGAGGATTAGACGTCACCGCGCATCAGCCAGCTGGCGTGAGCCGCGGCTGTTTTTTTCGCTCTGAAGCGCCTGCTCTTTTTGCATGTCAGCGTTGCAGTGTTACAATAAAGGAAACTTTTTTAAAATGTACTGCACCATGAAGCCCTCCTTTTTGTTTCTATGACCCACCCCTTGGAAGCCCCTATCTCTACTCGCTAAACGGAACCCCCGAAACATATCGGAGCCTGGATTTAGGAGAGGATCCGGATGGACGTTTGAAACTGCCGCCCCTGACTGAGTGTTCCCTCCTGTCTGTGCTCATTAGACCTCTGTAAGAGAGGTCCTACGGTTCTGGTAAGTGGCCATCCGGCATTCTGTAACATTCTTTGGCTATCGTGTGGGACTATATTCAGAAAAGGATGTATTGGGCCTTTCCACTTGAAAAATCTATTTATAATGAACTGTACTGAATGCACTATGGACTTTTTCCCGTGTCTTTGTTAACATCGTTTTTTCTCCCTTTTTTTCTGTTTCAGCACAGGTTTAATTCAGGTTAATGTGTGTATGCTGATGGAATTTTTACATTCATTTTGACATTCATTTTTGACTTCTATTTTGTTTGTTTTTTGCTGTTTCTGGTTCTCATTAAGTTGAGTTTTAAGGGGCACATATCGCACTTTTTTTGTGTGTTTTTTATACACATTGGCATTTTTTGGTTGCACATCTATTTATTACTTTACATACCCATAGGTAAGCCTAGAATAAGGCTTACCTAAAGGTAGTGGAAATATCTCCTAAACGTGCGCCGTCTAGAAGATATATCTCACTTGAAGTGCGCCGATGTCATCATCGGCGCATGCGCTGTAAAAAACAGACCACATGCCGTTTCTTCCCCCAGCATGTGCCATGACTGACGGCTCCTGCGCGCATGCGCGGGAGTGACGTCACGCGGCTCCGGCCAGTCAAAGATGGACGCGGCCTGCTCAGGGGACAGCACGGGCTTCGTTTGCAGGTAAGTGTCATATATTATGGGCTAGTATGCGATGCATACTAGTCCATTATGCTTTTCATTTGCAGGCCTTGCGGGGAGCAAAAGAAGAAGTAAAACCCATCGGGGTTTACTTCCTCTTCAAGGAAACAGTAGAGAACCAACAGAAGGTAATGATAGTCACTGCAAATACATAGTATGTAAAGTGGAGTGCCTATTTATTTACTATGCTCAGATGCAAGCCCCCTTCAACCCCATTATCTGCAACTCCCTGGGATTATACTTGCCTCAATTTCCCTCCCTCAGCATCTAAGAGAGACCACATCTTATGAGGAAGAGGTAGCTGGGCAAGTGAACTGCAATCAGGTGGGAGGCCCTCCACTGTCAGAACTGGCATTCAAGTAGTCAGGCTGGAGACATAGTACTCAGCTTCTCTAGAAGGCCAAGCTACCATGAAGAACTCCTTCCCAGTTATTACCAGAGTACCCCAACTCCAGTGAGGTAGTTATTTGTCCTTCGACCCCTCCAGCTATTCATCTGTGCTTTCAGAGCTATCCTGGGCTGCATGGAACTATGTTTTATTGAATTGTGATTCTTAGCTTGACTCTCTCTTACAATCACAGTTATGTTCTTGTAACCGCACTGGGAAAAAATAACACTAAAAGGTCCAGTTCACTTTTAATTTATTCACATTGTTGTCAATAAAGCCCTGATGAAGGGGGCACTCTTGGCCCCTTAAATTGACACCCTGACTTATGATAAAAAAGTTGTATCTGGACCTCTTAGCAGTTGGGTAGTGCTTCAATATAAATTTTAGTCTCTAATTGGAACTATGCAGGCATGTGTTACCCTGTTTAAACCTATGAAGGGCCCATGTTTTTGCAGTTTTCATAACATGTTTTTCATCATTTTGCAGTGTATGCATATTATACGTTAACCTGCTTTACATTATTGCTTCTATCTTTTCACCCGTTTTAAAAACTGCAAGTAATGCCGCGTACACACGACCGGTTTTGCCGTCGGAATAAACTCCGTAGGTTTCTCCGACGGAATTCCATTCAAGCGGTCTTGACTACACACGGTCAAACCAAAGTCCGACCAAAGTCCGACCATCCAGAACACGGTGACGTACAACACTTACGACGGGACTAGAAAAAGGATGTTCAATAGCCAGTAGCCAATAGCTTCCGTCTCATACTTGCTTCAGAGCATGCGTCGTTTTTGGTCCGTCAGAACAGCATAGAGACGAGCGGTTTTCCCGATAGGAATTGGTTCCATCGGAAATATTTAGAACATGTTCCATTTCTAGGTCCGTCAGAATTTTCAAAAAAAAAAAAAAAGTCTGATGTGGCATACACATGATCGGAATAGACGATGAAAAGATTCCGTCTGACTTTTTCTGTCGGACATGCTCGTGTGTACGCGGCTTTACAGTTAAGCTGGCCATACATGGGTCGAATGCCGAAATAATTTTCTTATGAAAATCGTAACCAAGAATTTTCGTTCGAATTTCGCACCATTAGTGGGCTGCAGCAATGGCCGATTTTCAGGCGGCCATCGAATTTGGCCATGTTTTGATGAAATAACGATTTTCTAATCAATGATGGGAGAATTGTGCGAGAAATAAAATCAAAAAAGAAATGCACATGAGCTGTGACCTGGAAAGAAAAGAAGATTCCCGGCCACAAATTCTGCTAAATAGGTACTTACTCAAATACACTACAGTTTCTCCATTGAAGAGTGACACAATTCTTACAAATTCTTACAAAGTTTCTCCCCAAACTACATTTAGATTGGTAAACCCACATAGAGCCAAACAGCTTAGATGGGTGAAAGCCCATATGTGAATTTAAACCAAACTGCCAAAAGCTACCACAACTATATAAACCAACAACTGTTCACTTGCCATCTTCTGGTTTTTTTTTTAGGAAACTGGTATTCAAATTACCTAACACATGTTGTATTAGAGGAAACCAGTCATGAGGGAGGCACCTACTGTTGATCACGAAATCCGAAAATACCACCTTCCTTGCTGTCTTGTTCATGCATTAGTCTTAATACATTCAATTCGTTTTTCTAGAATGGCTATGGCAATCAAGTGATCCTATTTCGCTTTTAGGGGGGGCAACGGTAGGCAATTTTTTTTTTCCCCTTTTGGATAGAGTAAGGGAGGGTTATAACCAGTCAGGTTTTTTTTTTGCCATCTGTGTCCCATTGAGACGATTTCCCTTCACATCCTGTCCCATAGCCAAAACAGGAAGTAAGAGGAAATCTCTGCAAATTAAGGGAATCCCTTAGGGCCCCCCGGGTCACCAGAACTAAAAATGTTCCCTTTATTACTTTTCTGGGGACAATCCAAAATTTGGGATTTCCTTTCAATGATAACTAGAAACAGGACAAATAGAGAGGGTGAATCTCCCTAACGGGGGCACAGACAGCAATTAAACCTAATAATAGGGATGCACCAATACCATTTTTTTTACAAGTACGAGTACCGATACTTTTTTTTAAGTACTCGCCGATACCAATTAGCGATACCTACCACAACTGTTTTGTTTTCACTTCAGCTGTCAGCAATGGTACAAAGCATTGAAAAGTTATTTACAAATGAAATAAATAGATTTTTGTTTTTAATTTTGCGCTTTTTCAAAGTGAAATATGTAAATATATGTTAACATATATTGCAAAAATATTCACTAACAAAGCAAATTAAAAAAAAAAGTTTTAATTGTTTATCGTTTATAAAATAGACGTGAACAAAAAAAAACAAAAAAGACAAAAAAAAACAGGAAAATAATAATTAAATGGAGGACCATAGGGAGTTAATTAAGGCTGATTAGAGTAAATTAAGGGTTTGTAAGGGGTTAAACAGAGAAACATTTGTTCATCTCTTTGATCTGCAGATGAAGAAACAGAGAGATACAAAAAGAAACAATGTTTCTTTTTATTTTAGTGTTTCAGCAGCTGAGCAATGTTGTAGTTAAATATTGCCAGCTGCTTTTTTTTTCACAGCTCCAATTACCGGACTTCTTTAACACTTTAGCTGTCAACAGGGGAGACCCACTGACGGCTCAAAGACCCGAGCCTGAAAGTATCGCTTTCAGATATCAGTGCATTTGCATGAGTGCCGATACTTGTGCAAATACTCGGTATCAGCACCGATACCGATACTAGTATCGGTGCAACCCTACCTAATAGGCGTTCTAATCCCTCGGTACTCTACCCAAAACTAAAAAACAAAAAAGTTTTGCCTTTAGTTATGCTTTAACTTTTGAAGCTTGCTTTGAAACAATGAGCCAGAGATCAAAGTCAGCAAAGACGGTGTACATCTACTCAGTACAATTTGCGTTCAAGTTTAATTTGTAGATCCTAAACTGGAAGCTGTTGCTCTAATATTCCTGATTCCTTTGCATGTAAGCTGCAAAATAGATGTCTACTTCGTAGGATTTTACCTGACAGTAATTTTCATGTGCATGATATTACAGTTTGGGGCATGATACTTTGTGATGAGGTACAAGAACATAAACTGACAGGACCTAGGCCTTATCAGAGGGGGGCATGGAGGGGAGAAATTTCCACCACATTAGTCCTTAAAATCCCCAATTTGAGTTGCCCTCTAAATATATTGGTTGAAAAATAATTACATTGAAAACATCAGGAAACAACTATAAGTTATTTTGTTTTTGAAAAATGCTTTCCTAGTATAATGTGTTGTGTGCATACACTGGTTAAACATGGGTCAGAGAAATAAAGGGTTAAGTTCCTGTATCTAGTTTCCTCTAGCAAGTCCATAACCCTCGCTTTCATGTCACCGGCACATTTCCAAACCAGCAGATAAAGTAATCGGCGTCGTTACAAGCCTTCTCTGGTGCCACTGCACGTTGCAGGACCCTTATTAAGTTGGAATTACCAGACGTCGTCATGACTACCAACTCTTAATTAATAAATATGTCTCCTTGCTTACAGAGGCTGGGCACAGGTCAGAGGGAGCCAAGGTTCAGAGACTGGCGTGGAAGCGGCACGATAAACCTTTTCATAACACCTACTCCCTCGCGTCTCTCTGTCTTGTGGTTACCCCAAAAAAAGGAGTTATGAGAAGAATCCAGAGGCCCCCGATCAGCCAAGACCTCAGGTCTGAAGGACTAAAGAGTCCTTTAAAGAAAGATACGGGAATGTATAAGAAATCGTGTATACCTACTGTTAAAAATAAAGAAGAAAAAAAATGAAAAAACAAAGCAATGTACAGTATGTTCCAACATATAGATCACAGGACTATTTACAGTAGGGCTAACTTGACATGGATGTTTCCATTGTGCATTCAGGAGCACCTTGAATGACATCAAAATGATGGTGAACACAGTACTGTTTGATAGAAACATTGCACTGCAACATTTAGTTGGCTTGGCTCAACATACGTTCACACCTAGGCGTTTTTGGGCGTTTTTCTGCTGTAACCCTCAGCTCTAAAAACGCCCAACAAGCAAAATCCTATTCATTTCAAAGGCTCCTGTTTCCACATCTGAGCGTTCTGTCACCTGAAGCAAAACGCCCATCGCTCAAAAAAGTACAGGAACTTCTTTTTTGGCAGAATACAGGCGTTTTACTGCTTATACATTGGTGACTTTTAACTTTGAAAACGCCTGTACAAAAACGCTGCAAAGTTCTGCAAAAACGCCTGAAAAAAAGCCTGAAAAACGCCAGTAAAATAGCAATGCCTAGATGTGAACAGAGCCTAATGGATACTTTTGGCAAGTGGTTGTCAAATACCAGTAGGAAATATGGAAAAATACTAAAAAACATAGACACTTCTACACATGCATGAAACCAATAAAGTGAATTTTTTGGTTTTAAACTGCCTCTTGCTGGATTGACAAGACCTAAGTGAAGGCACTATTGCCCAACTTTCTTTTCCTATGCTGCACAAATGGCCTTACATGGAGCACACTGATCATAAACAATTTAAAATATCCATATTTTAAAAATGATGACTGGCTCTGTAAAAAAAAGCACCAAAAACATTTAAACAAGAAATTGTTTTGATTGGTATTGGAAAACTTGACTCTGCAAGGAACTGACCTGAAACCTTCAAGGTTTCAGTGAAGGCAGGATGGTGCCTGGTCCCCGCCCAGCATGATGATGGCACGACATACCGCCCATCTGACGTGTTGCGCCTCATCTCAGCTTTCTGAAAGGTGCCCCTCCCGGGCATTTGAGAATGCCTGGAATGGGCATAACGCGCCAGGCTGGCACAGGATGTCGTATATATAGAGTTCTGGGGCCAGGATTAAGTAACGCACAGAGTTCAGAGACCTAGATTAAGTAACGCACAGAGTTCAGAGACCAGGATTAAAACCCCTTTCCACTGAGTCAGTTTTCAGGCATTTTAGCGATAGAAATAGCGCTTGTAAAGCGCCTGAAAACTGCCTCCCATTCATTGCAATGAGTGCTTTCCCACCCAGGCGGTGCGCTTGCGGGACATTAGAAAAGTCCTGCAAGCAGCATCGTTGGGGCAGTCTGGGAGCGCTGTATAGCGCTGCTTAAACAGCGGTAAAGTGCTGCTAAATCGAGCAGTGCTTTACCGCGAACGCACGGGCGGCCCCAGTGTGAAAGGGCTCTAAAGTGGAGCTCCACCCGATAGGGAAAGTTCCGCATTAAGCACTCCTCTCCCCCCTCCCTTGACATTTTTTTTTCTAGGGGGGCGGGTACCTAGTTTTGACAGGTACCCACTCCCAATTCCACTCAGGTCGCCTAGGCGATCCGAGCGGGAGTTCTCCTCTCCCCCTAACTCCCTGCAGACCGGTGATGTGTCCCCGAAGATTACAACACCATTCGGCAGGCGCAGCAGGCATGTGCAGTGCGCACCTGGCTGTGAAGCCGACAGCTGTCACAGCCGGGTGCCCACAGTTGAAATGCCGGCGCGGAGAGGGAGAGAATCGATGGTTCGGATGACCACATCGCTGGATCATGGGACAGGTGAGTGTGTGTTTATTAAAAATCAGCAGCTACACATTTTGTAGCTGCTGACTTTTAATAAACACAAAAACAACTGGAGCTCTGCTTTAAATAACGCACAGAGTTCAGAGACCAGGATTAAGTAACGCACAGAGTTCAGAGACCAGGATTAAGTAACAAAGAATTCAGTGCCCATGAATAAGTAGTGCATAGATTTCAGGGGCCAGGTCAGGTGAAAGTACATCATAGATTGCAGCTGGTGTGAAGTCACAGGCTGCTGAAGTGGATTGATGCTTGTGCATGGCAATGCACTATGGTTCCAGGGAACAAAATCCGGGGATAACCATTTCTCTGGGACAAACCCCTCACAATGAAGGCCCCTTAAACCCCCCCACCCTAGGTAAAGAGAGCCTTGACTGATGAGGGCACGGCCAGGTTCAGGACAAGGTGGCTGAGTGGTCACCAGGGATTGGTTATGGGGGATGGGCTGGTCCTGAGTTCAGGAAAGTTTTGTTCGAAATTCTGGGTCTTTCGAGGAACGTGGCTGGAAGAGCTGCCCACCCTCCTGCCCATTTTTTCTATGGTATGTCACAACTTGCTGCGGTTTCTTGACCTTGCCAGCATAAAACTGGCTGTAATAGGCTATGCCCTTGATGGAAATCGGAAGTAAGCAACCTGTCCAGCACTTATGGTAAGGACAGGCCCCCTTTGGAATTGTGTGCTCACAGTACAACTGTGACTGGCACTGGTTTAAAATTGTTCACATGTTATATGTTGGATCTTAATAAAGCTGTGGCCTTGCCCTTTCCAACCTAATGGTTGTAAGTGTGTTGATTTAATGGGGTGAAGAGGCAAGGGTGATGGTTTTCTATACATTTATGTTACATTTAATTTGTACCGGGCCCGTTGCGCGTCAGCAGTCATGGGGACCATCTCCAGAAAACAGGGAAGAATGGTAACCTCATGCCTCTATTATTTTTGTGCTTCTGTTCTGGTTTTTAACTGCAAATGAGGTGTTTTCAGAAATGTTTTGTCCGGGTACCCTGGTAAACAGCACTCAGCTTGCTTTCTAAATTCTTCATAATAGTGGTGATCAGTAAACACCTCTTGAGCAATCAGTAAGATAGGGGTATTTGGAAGTCAGGAGAATCAGCTAAATATATTCATGATGTCATTACCGCAATTTGCTACAAACATGTCTAACCTTTTGAACTTTTTCACCTGTCAGTTAAGGTAACACTGCAGACTGCTGCTAATGCAAGTATTGGTCTGGGTATTAACAAAAGTACTGGGTGGGAGAATTTGGCCATAACAATGCCAATACACATGTAGTGGTCGGGCCTGATGGTGACCCCCAGAGACAGGGAAAACTGACATTCCTCCTCAGGGTACAGGTTACTAGGCATAGTGGGTGTAGTGCAAGATGAAAAGATTGGGCGCCAGTCACTTTTTGTAAAAATTAACAAAGAGAGTTTTATTTCTCTTAACAGGAACGTTGGGGAGAGAGGGTTTAGGGCACAGGACACCCTTAGGCAAATGCAATAGCAATTAAGGCAAACTCCATAGCCAAAAAAAGAACTAGGCAGACAGCAATATAGAATGAGGGCCTTTAAGCTGAATGCAGCAATCTGTATCTTGTAGCAACCGCTGTCTCCTATGGCAACAAATTCTCGCTTAGTATCCTACTGTAGATCTTCCAGTTTAACTCACAGTATCCCACTGTAGATCCTTAAGTTCAGCTCACCCTTTTTCACTAGACTTCTTGGACTCTCAGCTACCTGCTAGATTCCCGAGCTTCACCCACAGCTAACCGCTGTACTTTATCTTCAAGGTTTACCTACAGCTACCCGCTGTACTCCTTCAAGCTTTACTCACAGCTACCCGCTGTCTTCCTGGATGAGTCTCTACTGAAGCTTACCTACTACTTCACTGTCCCCAGCTCGTGAAGCATCTGCTCTGGTACTTCTTCAGAACTTCATCCCTTCCAAACTTGCCTCCGGTAACAGGAGTGGTCGTCACTTTGTGGCAACTGCTTCTCCTTTACCTCCAACAAAGAACAGGCTCCCTTCAGACCGAGCCGCTAACAAATGCGGTTCCGCCCCAGGCTTCGGGCTTAACCTTGGCTGCTCCTCCTTTGCGGGAACCCTGAACTGCTGGATAGGCCTTAAGTGGACCTAGCAGCCAGCATGCCTCCTGGATAGGCTTCAGGCCTAGCAACCAGGAGCTTCTCAACACACACCCACCCAGGCCGCAGCCTCGGGTGGGAAGAACCCCGATTACCTGACTCCTCACAAATAAATAGCCTATCCCAGCATACACAGGGATTAAAGTAACTCCTGCTGATTGGCTGAAACAACCTAGTTAACCATTACCTGAATTTATGGTAATCCTTCATTCTAATGCCAAAAGCAACAGTGCCACCTATTGACAGAAGAGAGAGACTACCCCAAACTCAGAATTAGGACAGGAGTCAGTGGATCAACCTACCAATTAGCCAGGCTAGTTACCACCTAGCACAACTAGATTTATTAGCAGCCCTGTTTAGGACCAGGGTGCTACACACATTTTAATAGCTGCAGTAGTAACACTATTTACTTCTTCAGGGAAACGAAAATGAAACTGCAAATGCAATCCAATGAACAATGCCACTGTGCTAAAGTTAGAAATTTTGGTAATCAGGTTTTTCCAGTATAAAAAAGGCAGCAAGGAAAACCCAAAGAATATGTTTGGGAATACCTCCTATTCTATACAAAAAGTAAGCAAAAAGGTATTTCTTAATCTATAGTTTTCTGATAAGAGGGAAAAGCTATACTCCTTGTATGCATTTCAAGGCTTCATTTTCAATTTTAACTTTAAAGTGACACTAAAGATATCCTTATTCTCCAAAAATAACTCATACACAACTACAACTTAACCACTTGCTGACCGCACACTGTACATATACTGTAAAAATGTGGCTGGCTGCACAGTTTATATATACATGATTCTGCTCTTCTGGGTAGGGGCGCATCGCTTGTGCTGTGATTAGTCAATGGGTGCCAGCCAATGGATATCCGCCGCCACCCGCTGATCGGCGAGGAGAAAGACAGCACAGAGCTCTGTCCTGTCAGCAGGGATGTGCTGGATTTTGTTTCCCTACAAAGTAGGGAAAAAATCCAGCACATCCCTTAGTAAAAGCATTTGTGCTTTGTAAAAAATATTGGTGATAATACTCATCAGTGTGAAAATTTACATTTTTCTACGAATTAAAAATAGGTTAAAGTGAACCTTTCCTTTGCCCATGCAAACCACGAGCAAAGTGCAATACCTGATGTGATTCCTTCCTCTACCCTGTGACAGAGTTAAACTGGTTATAAAGCCAATATATTTGTACATTAACACATTCCATGTATTAAAGTAAAAAATGTCCCACTACTTGTATCACCCCATCACTGGGCTGGTTCTTCACAGAGTTTTGAGTCCATGGCGGTGGCACTAAGGGAAGCCGGCAGTGACTCCCTCAATCCAAAGCTGTGCCCACCTGCAGTGGCGCTGGTCTCTCTTCCTCTCCTCACAGGACACAGAGGCAGCAGCGGGAGCCATTGGCTTCTGCTGCTTTTAATCAAATCCTGTGAAAATTTGAGAGCAGGGGGGGGGGGTGGAGCTGAGCGGCGCTGTGTGTCTCTGTGGACACATACACGGCTTGGGAGTGGACAGCATTGGTGGGGGACCCCAGAAAAAGAGGTTCAGGGCTGCTCTGTGCAATACCATTGCATAGATCAGTTAGGTATATCATGTTCATTATTTTAATAATAAAAAAAAAATACCCTTTACAACCACTTTAAGTGCCCTCTCATTGGCCTGCTGCTGCCACATGAAGCCAGAGAAGACATCCATAGCTCTGTGTGAGCTCACGGCCTTTAAACATTGTGGAAAATCAGTGGTGACAGCACAAACGCAGAATGTATGCATCCATCTCATAAGGACATAAGCACTTGCATGTCAGTATGAGTGGAAATGCAGTACAGATTACTTCTTCAGCAGGAACTTGCTGCCAGGAAGACACTGTGTAAATAGTATACAGCCGCAGGGCTGTCTAATGCCATGTACACACGAGTGGAATTTCCGACAGAAAGAGTCCGACGGGAGCTTTTCATCGTATATTCCGACCGTGTGTATGCCCCATCGGACTTTTTCTGTTGAAAATTCAGACGGACTTAGATAGAGAACATGTTCTATATTTTTCCGACGGAACAAATTACTTATTATTATCGGAAAACCGCTCGTAATCAGTGCTAAAAACATGCACTGGTATTGTATTAATGACATTGACAGGGAAGGGGTTAAATCAGGGGTGATTAAGGGGTTAAATGTGTTCCCTCACTGTGTGTTCTAACTGTATGGGGGACTGTGTGACTGGGGAAACACACAGATCCGTCTTCCTGCATAGCAGAAAAACTGGATCTATGTAATCTCCCCTGTCAGAACGAAGATCTGCGATTTTACACAGGCAGATCCCCGTTCTGTCACCGCGGGGAATGATCGCGGGTGCCCAGCAGACATCGAGTCTGCCGGGCCCACTGATTGTCTCCCCACTGGCCAATGGGAGCGCGCACGTGCCTACAAAAGCTACGGTGATTTGCGGGAACGAGCCACCTTGGCGCAGTATAATGACGGCGGCTGGTCGGGAAGCAGTTAAACATATACATTAGTACTTTCAATAAAATCGATTTTAAAACATGCCATAAATCAAAGACTAATCAACACAAAGGAGGGGAGGCAGAAGGGCACAATACAGGTTCTGGGATGCTGCCCAGGACATGGCCATCCTGGGACAGCTTAGTAAGAAGCATAGCTGTCCTGGCCAATCTAGGACAGTTGGCAAATATGATGTAACGAGAGATTATCATGGAGCCCTTGTGCACCTGGAGTGCCCAGGGTTGCCCATGCATTAATGCCCTGTACACACGACCGGTTTTGCCGTCGGAATAAACGCTGAAGGTTTTTACGACAGAGTTCCGCTCAAGCCATCTTGCATTCACATGGTCACACCAAATTCTCACCGTCCAGAACGCGGTGACATACAACACGTACAATGGGACTAGAAATAGCCAGTAGCCAATAGCTTCCGTCTCGTACTTGCTTCAGTGCATGCATCGTTTTTGGTGCGTCGGAACAACATACAGACGAGCATTCTTTTCAATAGTAATTTGTTTCGTCGGAAAAATATAGGACATGTTCTCTAATGCCGTGTACACACGGTCGGACTTTTCAGCAACAAAAGTCCGACATCTTGTCCGACAGACTTTCGACGGACTTTTGGCGGACTTCCAACGGACTTGCCTACACACGATCACACCAATGTCCAACGGATTTGTATGTCATGACGTACACTGGACTAATATAAGTAAGTTGATAGCCAGTAGCCAATAGCTGCCTTGGCGTCGGTTTTTGTCCGTCGGACTAGCATACAGACGAGCGGATTACTGGGTTCAGCGGAGTTACGACATAAAGATTTGAAGCATGTTCCAAATCTAAAGTCCTTCAGATTTGCGACTGGAAAAGTCAGCTGAAGGTCCGGTGAAGCCCACACATGATCGGATTGTCCGCCGGATTTGGCCCGTCAGCGTCTGTCGGACCAGTCCGGTCGAAATGTCCGACCATGTGTACGCTGCATAAGTCCGTCTGAATTTTCAACAGAAAAAGTCTGATGGGGCATACACACAGTCGGAATATACGATGAAAAGCTCCCATCGGACTCTTTCTGTCGGAAATTCCGCTCGTGTGTACGGGGCATTACTGTCACAGACCACGATAAAAGAGTGAGAGAGGTTTTGACTCCTCCCACCTTACCCAAAAATGGAAGAAGTGTTTTAGGTTGAGCTCCACTTTAAGCAATGTTGCTTATTAGATAGTGTTAGGAGTTCTCCAATAAGTACTTGCGCTGCTTTTTAATCATCTCCTTTGCCAGTCACTAGACAAGACCACAACGTGTGTCCTAATCCCACCTACTCTGAGTGCCCATTCTATTTAGAGGTGAGATGGCAGGTAAGAGTTAATGAGCTCCTTTGTGTCAGACAGCAGGATTTCTTGCACAATGCCAGCAGCAGGAGATCGGGAATGAGGGGACATGCCTGCCCTGACATGCTTGTACCTACGTCTCTGGCTGCTAGGTGAGCAGATCTGTGTCAGATACAACTCACGTCTCAGTCTACCAGCACAAAACACCCAAACAGTAATTACACAGGGTACATTTACTGAATTATTACTTAAAGCACAAGCTACGAGCACTCATTTTACCAAATATATCTCCAAATTACACACTGTATAACACTTTATATCTCACATAAACATTATGTTGTAAGCGGCTCCTTGGAACAAATTTTCAATTCGATTTTATTAATGTTGAATCTCAAGGCTCTCAGCTAAACATTAAAAACACTGGAGAGAAATAAACCATCATGTAAATATGATTCCTGGTTTTCTGTACAACTCCTGTAGATCCTAAAATACGAAAATATTTTCCCCCACATATACAGTACTGTGCAAAAGTTTTAGGCAGGTGTAAAGAAATGCTGTAAAGTAAGAATGCTTTAAAATATATATATTTTAATGGTTTCTTTTTATCCACATACACAATTCAAAGTGAGCAAACAGAAGAAAAATCTAAACCAAATCAATATTTGGTGTGACTACCCTTTGGCTTCAAATCAGTTCTTACATTTGCACACTTTGTACAAAGTCAGAGATTTTGTAGGATTGAAATCATGTGTATGATTAACCAATTATACCAAGCAGGGGCTAATGATCATCAATTTCATACATAGGGTGAAAAACAGTCATCAATTTAACTGAAACAAAAAGAGTTGTGTAGGAGGCTCAAAACTGGGTGGGGAACAGCCAAGCTCTGCTACTAAGGTGAAGTTGTGGAAGACAGTTTCATGTCACAGGTCATACACCATGGCAAGACCGAGCACAGCAAGAAGATACAAGGTAGTTATACTGCATCAGTAACGTCTCTCCCCAGGCAAAGATTTCAAAGCAAACTGGAGTTTCAAGATGTGCTGTTCAAGCTCTTTTGAAGCAGCACAAAAAAACAGGCTATAGACGCAGACGCAGTGGTCGGCCAAGGGAACATAATGCAGCAGATGAAAGACACATTATGCTTACTTCCATTCAACATCAAAAGATGTCCAGCAGTGCAATCAGCACAGAACTGATGGAAACAAGTTAGACCCAGGTACGCCCATCTACTGTCCAGAGAAGTCCACGCTTGATGCGCTTCAGACATAGATTGCAAACAGCAACAGTGCGATCTACTGCACGTGTCGAAAAAAGCCCACACCAATTCAATTTTGGAAGTCAGCGGGGAGTCAGCAGCGCACTTCACCTGTGGAGCTCTGTGGTGTGATGCAATAGCGTGGCTGCCCTTAAGCTGACCCCTGGAGGACCTGCCTCATTGGTGTTGTGCCTCCTCCTCCTCTCTTCTCTCAGGCACCCAAGTACAGTCAGTGACTCCATCATCCCCTCCCTCCTTGTCACTGGAGCAAACTTGGCAGTATACTGCAGCTGTGGGAACATGACTGCCTGTTTCTTGTCCTTCTGTGGCACCCCCTCTCTCTAGGGTTACGTTACTCCCTTCCTCAACCTGGGAACCAGCATTGGAGCCTTCAAATTGCTGCGCATCCTCCGGCAGCATATAACCAACACTATGGTCGAATAGCTCTGCTGACTTCGTGCGTGATGGTTGGGCTACGGAAGGAGTAACTGTGGGACAAGGAGCCGGTGGAATAGTCCACTTTGGCAGCTGTGTTGAAAGGCAAACTACTCCGAGCCTGGGTAAAAGAGGATGAGGACAGCTTAATTATCCACTCCACCAACTCTTCTGCATGTTGTGGCTCAATAACGCGACCAGCAGCAGAAAAAAAGGACAAGCGTGCCCCACCTGCAGATGATGCACCATGTCCGCGACCACCACTTTTCACTGTAGACACAGAGGCTGCTTGCCCACTTTTAGTGGCCTGTGAGCGTCTGCCTCTCCATGGTGGCCTACCGGACATGATGGGGATTTTTTTTTTACACCGCACTACACTGTATACCGACTGCACTGTATTATATACTGTGTACACAGCCTGAATTGTATTAGAAACTGTACACACTGTATTATATACTGTGTAAAACACCTGCATACATACATATACATATACACACACACACACACACACACACTAAACTGCCTGCACGCTACTAACTAACCTAATCTAGCTTTAATTCTCTCAATCTCCACGTCACACTACATATGGCCGCTGTGTAAGCAGCCTTATATAGTGTGGGGCGTGGACTTAGCCTCCGGAGCCATTATTAACTAAAGGCACCCTGCCTTTGGCCAATTTTGGCTCTCACAGCATTTCATGCTGTGATTGGCCAAAGCATGCATTATAGGGGGCTCGATTTCGCAGTGCATTATGGGGCGCTCGAATTTGCAGCAAATGCCCCACATGTTCGGTTTGTTTGTGATCAAACTAACACCCGATGTGCGAGTTGAACTAATGTTCGACTCGAACATCGGGACCATCCCTACATATGACCCTGTTGCGTAAAAGATGACACCACGCCTTACAAAGAGAACTGAGTATTCCAGTCTTGCATAACAAAATATAATCAGTTAGTCCATAAAGGGTGTCAACTAAAATTTCACATTTCTGCCAGGATTTTCATTCAGCATTCAGAAATTTGAAAATTTTTTAAACAAGTGCTTGGCATTGCAGGCCGGGCAGAAGAAACCATAAAGCCCCTTCACAGATCATAACCAATTATCTGAAGGGTGTTGTACTGCTCTTGAGCTGCTAACATTTAATAAAATTCTTTCTTCGGAAATGTATCTATTAGGCCCACTACAGGCTCAAGCAGCTGACATAATACCAATATGATGGGTTAAATGTAACGAAGATAAAACCAATTTGAAGCACCATGTATTATTGAAAAAACTGACAGTTTTCTTAATAAAATACATGTTTTCTCTAAATTTCCTCCTTTGTTTTATTTCAGTGCTACTAATCTCCTGCAGCCCTTTTGCAACTACTTGTTGTCTACACGCACTCTCGGGATGGCTGCACATCACTTTTTAAGTTGGGTTTGCTGCAGTCCGGGTGACAGCGCACAAATGGGACCCAAGGACAAAGTTTTATCACTCTATAACAAGAAGGTGTATGAACACTGGCATTTATTGGAGAATCTCCAGTTATTTAATAAAAGCTGCTAATTTAAAAATATTGAAAATTACTTTTTGAACATACATTAACATATTAAAGCTGAATAGATAATTATCAGAGATTTTTAGTGATTGCATTTACATATACTTTTAACCGCTTCCCGACCACCTCATGCAGATATACTGCGGCAGAAGGGCACGTACAGGCAGAATCACGTACCTGTACATTGCCCTTTAAGAGGCGGCTTGCAGATGCGCGCGCCCGCCGGGAGCTTCGCGAGCGTGATCGCGAATCCCGCGGACTCGATGTCCGCGGGGATACCCGCAATTGTCTCACAGAGAGGAAGAACGGGGAAATGCTGATGTAAACAAGCATTTCCCCATTCTTCCTAGTGACACTGTCACTGATCACCACACCCTGTAATCGGGAGCGGTGATCAGTGTTGTGTCACACACAGCCCCCAACCCCCCCCCAGTTAGAATCACTCCCTAGGACACACTTAACCCCTACAGCGCCACCTAGTGGTTAACCCCTTCACTGCCGGTCACATTTACACAGTAATCAATGCATTTTTAATTGCACTAAGAAAAATGAGGGGATTAACTGCGCTAGAGTGAAATACATAAACAATAACAATTATAGCCGCGTTTCATCTATGTAACACAAACACAGTGAAATTAAATAAGAAAAAAAGGGGGGTTGAATTGCGTTAAAACAGATTGGTGATCATACACATCATCACCAAACCAAATATTTAGAACTAAGTGAAGAGTTCCCCTTTAGTGTATACATAATATACAAAACACATGTCAAATGAATAATCAATCCAAAAATAAAATGTTCAAAGTGATAATAAAAAGTCCATGTATAAAAAATAAATCACCCAAGTGATATGAAAGTATCTTAGAAAAGTTCCAAAAAACATAAATTCTTGCTGTGAGAAGAAAAAAGCGTGCTTGCTCCACCACCGTGAAATCAGACTGGCCGCTTACCAGAAACTCATGATCCCCCCGTTACAGAGGATCAGAGAAAGCGGTTTGTTAATACTGCTTCGAACCACGACCAATGGATCAGAGACCTTATACCGAGATGGGACATCAAAGACTGGAGGGTCAGGCTAAAGATGTTCACACTGACAGGTACTCAGACATCAGCCCACAGCATTGCAGATACGGTCATAGAAGTAAAAAAAGGCTCCATATAGTGTAAAATCATTGACTTTATTGGATAAGTAAAAAGTTGGTGCCCCTGGATGATGTGACTCTATCACGAAATGCTGCGTAGAGCAGAGCGACGTGTTCTCGTCACCTCCCATTGCTGCTGTTGTTTCCAGTAGGACGGGCTGTCTGTGAGCTTCCGGCCGGTGCTCCAGACTACACTACATGCCTACTATTGTCTACTAACATGTGAGTTTAACTTTTTACTTATCCAATAAAGTCAATGATTTTACACTATATGGAGCCTTTTTTTCCTTCTATGACCATATCTGCAATGCTGTGAACATTTTATTTTTGGATTGATTATTCATTTGACATGTGTTTTGTATATTATGTATACACTAAAGGGGAACTCTTCACTTAGTTCTAAATATTTGGTTTGGTGATGATGTGTATGATCACCAATCTGTTTTAGCGCGATTCAACCCCCCTCTTTTTCATTTTTAATCGCACTGATCGCTGTATAAATGTGAATGGTCCCAAAATTGCGCCAAAAGTGTTTGATCATAATGTCGCAGTCATGATAAAAATCGCCACCATTACTAATAAAAAAAAATAATTATTACTAAAAATGCCATAAACTATCCCCTATTTTGTAAATGCTATAACTTTTGCGCAAAGCAACGCTTAATGCGATTTTTTTTTACCAAAAATATGTAGAAGAATACGTATCGGCCTAAACTGAGGAAAAAAAATATGTTTTTTTATATATTTTTTGGGTATATTTATTATAGCAAAAAGTAAAAAATAATGCGTTTTTTTTTCAAAATTGTTGCTATTTTTTTGTTTATAGCGCAAAAAATAAAAACCGCAGAGGTGATCAAATACCACCAAAAGAAAGCTCTATTTGTGGGAAAAAAAGGACGTCAATTTTGTTTGGGAGCCACGTCGCACAACCGCGTAATTGTCAGTTAAAGCGACGCAGTGCCGAATCGCAAAAAGTGCTCTGGTCTTTGGCCAGCCAAATGGTCCGGGGCTGAAGTGGTTAAACTCTAGCTAGTTTTGGATAGGCAGGCAAAAAGTAAATACTTCTATGAAATTTTTATTGCTATCCTTGATCCCATCGGGAAGATTTCCCATTACTATCTGTCCCTCTGACAATTTATTTTCATTCCATATTTCCTTTCTGAACCGTTGAACTTAGGAAAGGAATGCAAAAAAATGAACATATTGCATCTTACCAATCCTTAACCACTTCAATACCAAGCACTTTTATCCCCTTCCTGCCTAGGCCAATTTTCAGCTTTCAGCGCTGTCACACTTTGCATGAGAATTGCACGGTCATGCAACACTGTATCCATATGAATTTTTTTTTCCATTTTGTTCACACAAATAGAGCTTTCTTTTGTTGGTATTTAATCACCACAGGGTGATTTTTTTTTTTGTTTTTTTTTTTACTAAATAAACTATAAAAAAATTGCATTTTCTTTGTTTCTGTTATAAAATTTTGCAAGTAAATAATCTTTCTTCATAGATTTAGGCCAAAATGTATTCTGCTACATTTATTTAGTGAAAATAACCCAAATCAGTGTATATAGGGGCGTAACTACCACCATAGCAACCCATGCGGGCGCTATGGGGCCCGCAGCCGAGTGGGGCCCAGTGAGGATAAGAGCACCACCGGCACAGTCTCCCAGCCAGGGGAAGAGAGAGGAAAGGAAGAGGCGAGCTGTCCGTATCAGCAGAGAGCTGAATTGCCCGATGTAAGAGCTTTCATTAGAACTTCCAGTGTTCCCGGGGCTCACGTCACATAGCTCCACCTTTTGGCTCGGTGCCTTTGATAGACAGAACGCCGATCCAATGCGGGACATGTGACGTCATGAAAGGCCTCGGGCCAAGAGGTGGGGCTATGTGACGATGAGCCCCGGGAAGACAGGAAATTCAAATGAAAGCTATTACAGCGGGCAATCCCGCTCTCTGCTGATCCGGGTGGCTTGCCTCTTCCTCTGCATAGGTGGGGCTGTATGGGGCACAGGCAGACCAGGCTGTATTGGGCACAGGTCACGCTGTATTGGGCACAGGTCACGCTGTATGAGGCACAGGTCATGCTGTATGAGGCACAGGTCACGCTGTATGGGGCACAGGTCACGCTGTATGGGGCACAGGTCACGCTGTATGGGGCACAGGTCACGCTGTATTGGGCACAGGTCACGCTGTATTGGGCACAGGTCATGCTGTATTGGGCACAGGTCACACTGTATTGGGCACAGGTCACGCTGCATTGACACTAGGGCAGCTGTGGGGGGGGGGGCTGTTTGCAGGGAGGCCCCATACAACGTTTTGCTATGGGGCCCTGCTATTTCTAGTTATGCCCCTGAGTGTATATTATTTAGTCTTTAGGAAAGTCCACAAACTATGGTATTTAACCTGATCTAATTTCTTGAGGCCCAAAAATGTCAGAACACTACAGATATCCCCCAAATGACCCCTTTTTGGAATGTAGACAGTCCAAGGTATTTAATAAGAGGCATGGTGTCGAGTTTTTTGAAGTTTTTGTCATTTTTTTGAGAAAATGAAGAAATTAAAAAAAAAGACATTTCACAATTTTCTTTAGATTTTTTTACATACTGTCACCAGCACAGTACAGAATCATCATAAAATAGGTGTGGTGATGATCAGGGACACTGACTGGTGACCGTATGAAAATAGTACAATTTTTTTTCTATTTTTTTTTAAATGTATTACATTTATTTTCTTATTTTTCAAGATTTTTTTAACACACTGTGACCAGAGCAATAATTTTATCATAGTAACATTGTACTACTCTGGGTAAGTGATCAGGATTTTTTTCTTTTTACACATTATGATTTGCTTATTGCAGTGAATTTTACTGCTATAAACAAGCACTTTACTGAATGAAATCGATTCATTCAGTTTGTTTTGTTGTGATTAGTTACAGCTAATGGGGTGTGATTGGCCCTGTCTGTACCATGTGATCACTGTGGCAAATCACAGCTAAAAACACAATTGTAACAATGAATGGCATGAAAGAAAGTCATTCATGGTTTACAACTGTCATGTGATCTGCTGTGATTGGTCAGATGACAAGATGCAAGGTTGCAAGTGAGGCTCGTTCTGGGAGGACGTCATATGATGTCCACGCGGATCGACGAATTGCTATAGGCCGGGCGGGGACTGGTTAAAGTATAACTAAAGGCAAACTTTTTTTGTAGTTTTGGATAAAATGGAGAAGGATTAGAACACCTGTCAAGTTTTTATTGCTGTTAGTGTCTCTATTAGGGCGATTCACCCTATTTGTCCTGGTGACCATTATCACCAAAAGTGAAAGAAAATCCTAAATTTTCAGTGGTCAACAAAACAAAAATAGATATGAAATCTTTCGAAAGGGCCATTAGTTCTTTTGACCCTGGTGACGGAGGCTCTTTACCACGTGATCAGCTGTGATCAATCACAGCTGATCACAGCGTGAACCACAAAGTGCCAGTAAATCTGCTTTCCTCGGTTCGCGCTGACAGGGAGTGACGATCGGCGGCTCTCCTGTCAGAGGTGGGTGTGCACTGATAATCAGCACATTGATTATTAGCACAGCCCCCATCAGAGGTGCCCACCACAATAACAATGAGTGCCCACACAAATCCCAATGAGTGTCCAACCAAATCGCCAATTGGTGCCCATCATTAATGCCTGTCAGTACCTCCTCATCAGTGCTGCCTATCAGTGCCATCTATTAGAGCCCATCAGTGCCACCTATCTGTGCCACCTATTAGTGCCCATCAGTACCACCTATGAGTGCACATCAGTGCCACCTATTAGTGCCCATCAGCAGCACCTATCAGTGCCCATCAGTGCCACCTCATCAGTGCCGCCTCATTAGTGCCCATCAGTGCCGCCTCATCAGTGCCCGTCAGTGAAGGAGAAAAGAAAATGTTATAACAGAAACGAAGAAAAACTTTTTTACAAAGTTTCGGTCTTTTTTAGTTTGTGTAGCAAAAAATAAAAACCCCAGTGGTGATCAAATGCCACCAAAAGAAAGCTCTACAGTGGGTACAGTGTTGTATGACCGCGCAATTGTCATTCAAAGTGCGACAGCGCTGAAAGCTGGAAATTGGCCTGGGCAGGAAGGGGCGAACGTGCCTGGTATTGAAGTGGTTAAATGTGGTGGCTACAATAGTTTTCATTTTTTTGGGCTTTTTTAATTTTTCCACCTGTGATCTGGCTAGTAGAATACTTCATGTCTTAGGGTGTCTCCGCTCTGGATGGAGGAGCAACGGAGACATCCGTGGTCAGCACAGATACATTGCCAGTTTACGGAGAAGGTAGTGTTATAGCAGGAATACAAGGTTACAAAATCGACCGTTCGCTCGACCGCTGACCAACGAAACAGCATTTGTTGGTCGAAATCATCGCCAAAATTAACCAATAAAAAAAAAATCTTTAAAAGAGCAATCAATTTCATGCATAGTGTTGACGTCTCCCCTACAAGTGGGGTCGTCTACTAGTTCCGCTCATGCGTGATAATGTTCAAGAGATGTTTTATGGACGACCTTCACGCCAACGAATAGAATATCGTTCGATGCAAGAACACAATTTTTCCAATCGGTCTTTCTCGTTCACAATATCGGTATCGGGTACTACTTGCTGGGCATCAACAAGTAGAAAGTCTGCCGATCCTTTGCAGAACTGAAATTTTCGCCCGATTTTCTTATTGTATATTCCTGCCATTAGATGTACTAGAAGATTTGATGCACATGACTAAAAAAATTAAGCTGAACTACAGCTAACATTTTATAAGCAGTTACAGCAACAGATTTCTTTAGCTTTTGGATAAAGCTGACCATTGTAAGCACCCCTGTTTCAGGGCAGGACTTAGGGTGGTGGGGACCCCTGGACTTGAGTCACTTTCGGGCCCTACCTTCTATACATTACTTTCAACCTTTAGTTTTCTTTTAAGCGCGCCACTCTGATACTGTTTGTCCACCATTACATCACTGTCTAATGCAGACAGGTTTTCTCAATGGCAGTAAACGAGGCACTATGTAACTGTCAATAACCAAACAGCAAACCTCAAGATAAGAGTTTAATGAATTTTAAGGAAAAAAACTATTTAAGGAAAAAACTTACATTTATATGCTCATCAATGCAGCCTTGCACAGCGTCCATCTGCATGCTTGTCCAGTGTCATTTGCAGCCTTATCAGTGTCATTTGCAGCCTTGTCAGTGTCATTTGCAGCCTTGCAGCCTTCTCAGTGTCATTTGCAGCCTTGCAACCTTGTCAGTGTCATTTGCAGCCTTGTCAGTGTCATTTGCAGCCTTACAGCCTTGTCAGTGTCATTTGCAGCCTTGCAACCTTGTCAGTATCATTTGCAGCCTTGCAACCTTGTCAGTGTCATTTGCAGCCCTATCAGTGTCATTTGCAGCCTTGCAGCCTTGTCAGTGTCATTTGCAGCCTGGCAGCCTCCATCTGCAGCCTTGTCCGTGTCATTTGCAGCCTTGTCCGTGTCATTTGCAGCCTTGTCAGTGTCATTTGCAGCCTTGTCAGTGTCATTTGCAGCCCTATCAGTGTCATTTGCAGCCTTGCAGCCTTGTCAGTGTCATTTGCAGCCTTGTCAGTGTCATTTGCAGCCTTGTCAGTGTCATTTGCAGCCTTGCAACCTTGTCAGTGTCATTTGCAGCCTTGTCAGTGTCATTTGCAGCCTTACAGCCTTGTCAGTGTCATTTGCAGCCTTGCAACCTTGTCAGTATCATTTACAGCCTTGCAACCTTGTCAGTCATTTGCAGCCCTATCAGTGTCATTTGCAGCCTTGCAGCCTTGTCAGTGTCATTTGCAGCCTGGCAGCCTCCATCTGCAGCCTTGTCCGTGTCATTTGCAGCCTTGTCAGTGTCATTTGCAGCCTTGTCAGTGTCATTTGCAGCCCTATCAGTGTCATTTGCAGCCTTGCAGCCTTGTCAGTGTCATTTGCAGCCTTGTCAGTGTCATTTGCAGCCTTGTCAGTGTCATTTGCAGCCCTATCAGTGTCATTTGCAGCCTTGTCAGTGTCATTTGCAGCCTGGCAGCCTCCATCTGCAGCCTTGTCCGTGTCCCAGTGACATTGCAGCCTTGTCAGTGTCATTTGCAGCCTTTGCGGCCTTGCAGCCTTGTCAGTGTCATTTGCAGCCTTGCCCAGTGACATTGCAGCCTTGTCAGTGTCATTTGCAGCCTTGCCCAGTGACATTGCAGCCTTGCCAGTGTCATTTGCAGCCTTGAAGCCTTATCAGTGTCCATCTGCAGCCTTGCCCAGGCTGCAGTTAAGCTGCAGTGACTTGTCAGTGTCACTGCAGTTTAAATATGACGCCGCTGAGATACACAGAGCCGGTCCTGTGTATCTCGGCTCCTGTTGGCTTTTCTCGGCTCCTCTCGCAGTCCCGCCCTATGATGGACATAACACAGGTCCAATGGTGGGACTGGGCGTGACTGTGAGCGGAGCCGAGCGCCGCCACCGGAGCTAGCTGAGTGTACTCGGCTAGCTCCGCTCACAGTCACGCCCAGCCCTGTGTTATGTCCATCATAGGGCGGGACTAGGCATGACTGTGAGCGGAACTAGCCGAATATAGCCGAGTACACTCGGCTGGGGCCCGTGGGGCCCCCTTTTGGGCGGGGCCCATGGGCTTGAGCCCAGTCAAGCCCTATGGTAAGTCCGGCCCTGCCTGTCGTGTTAAATGGTAAGTGTCAACCTTCTAACTGCTACTTTGGTGGACAAATTAGATCACCAGGTAAAAATAAAAGAAAAAAATTGCCTAAAAAGTGAAAAATAAAACGCAGCTAAGAATTGGTAAGCTGCAATATAATATATGTTTGTTTTGGGGTTTAGTATTAGCTGTTTTTTTTTTTCTTTTTCTTTTTTATTATATGGTGGGGTGGGTCTAGAATCTCTGTCACATTTTAGATTTGATTGATGTCTCCATCCACACTGGGGAGATCTTACTTCACTCCCTTCCTTGGTGCCACCTGTTACCAGGATAGGCAGTTTGAAAGACATTTTTAACTGTATCCCATCCTCTGGAACTCCCTGCCCCAGCATGTCCGATCAGCCCCTACCCTGTCCACCTTTAGGAGATCCCTGAAAACTCATTTATTCAGGGAAGCCTACCCCACACCCACCTAACTGTCTCCGAGCCACCCCCATCAAATCATTCTCTGCAGCTATTACCCTTTGTACCACCACCCCCTCCCTTTAGAATGTAAGCTCTACGAGCAGGGCCCTCCTGTACCTTTTGTATTGAACTGTACTGTAATTGTGTTGTCCCCCCTATACATTGTAAAGGGCTGCGTAAACTGTTGGCGCTATATAAATCGTGAATAATAATAATAAGTATATACATGTACTCCATTTGTGCATTCTTTGCATATATTTTGCGCATGGCACTAATAATGCTTTGCACAAGACCACCCTATTCTATCACGTGATCACATTCCTGAGACCCCGATAAGAAACTAGCCTGCCTTTGTACTGCTACAGTTACTGCCCGTGTTACCTTAAAATTCCAATGTAATAATAATGTCATACCTAAGTAAACATGTTTATAAATAAAAAAATAAAATAAATAAAAAATTAAACATTAATGTACCAAATAAACAGAACAGTTTTATGGAAAGATACTGTGTGCATGTTTTTGTGTCTGTTCCCTACTGCAATATTTATTAATTTGGAACCACTGATCAATATTAAGACATACCTTCCAACTTTTTAAGATGGAAATGAGGGACACCTATCAGCAAAAGTATGCAGGCATAGGGCACACCCCTTGCCACGCCCCCTTAAAGGAGAATTGTACAGAAAAACAAGATTAGTTAAACCCACAAGTGCTTTTTTTACCACTACTATTCCTTTATATTGGCTTTTGGAATTTACAAATGCAGCAATTTAAAAATCAAATGAAAGGTTTAGCGCTGGAAAACACTTTTTAATGGATAAAAAGTGTATTTTATATGCAACTTTATAGATCAGACCAAAATGAGGGACAAATGAGGAAGAATGAGGGACAGAGGGAAATTGCTCCAAATCAGGGACAGTCCCTCGAAATCAGGGACAGTTGGGAGATATGCAAAAGGTACTATTGCCAAGTGTAGATACAATTTTTTTTTTTTTTTCACGGTCTGGAGTTTTGAGGGCAAAGTAAGAAGACCACATCATTCCCACCACCCCAGAAGCACAGTCACTTTTCCTTGCTCCCGTATTGTTCCATTCAGTCCATGATTAAGATACCAGTTGCCCATTTGTAAAATATTTGAAACAAACAAAAAAAAAAGGATAAATCTATGTATAAAGGAACCCAGGCAGCAACAAAAACCTGAAAAAATGTTCTAATACTTTAATAGCCTACTAAAAATAGTTATTTATATTGTTTCCATGTTGAGGAGATTCCCCTCCTTCCTTTTTCCCATAATGACTGTTACTAAGACAGGAAGTGAAGTAAGATTATAACAAGTAGTGCTAAAGTTTGTTGAAAGACTGGTGTCCTCTTGTTTAACCCCTTCTCGCCGACCGTATGCAAAGATGCGGCCTCGGCTTGAAGGGGTTGTACCGGGATGGTGCCTGTAGCTGCATGCATCTTACCAGTACTGTTTTTTTAGAGTGAACGGTTGGCGTTCTTGGGAGAACAACCAATGCAGCTAAGAAGCCGCTCAGCTGTTATCCCAAGCAGCGAGAGGGGACGTCCCTCCCCTCCCACCACCTTCTGCAGCTCTCCCGTCTCACCGGGAGGCCTGAGCGACCAGCCGGCACGTCTACCGGCTGGCCGGAGACCCAAACGAAGCAGGAATTGGCTTTGATCGAGTTTTCGGATCTAGTAATTCTGAAGCAATGTCATGACATCACTTCCGGTTTAAAAAAAGACCTAAAGGCGCCAAATAAAAAAAATGTCAGTATTCAAAAATGCAGATTTTGGTGTTTTGAATATTTTTAAGTGCAAAGGAGGGATTCGGGGTGTTATAGACCCCCGATCCCCCCATAAAGAGCACCTGTCACTGCTTATTACTGTCACAAGGGATGTTTACATTCCTTCTGACAGCAAAAAAAAAAATGATCAGAAATTTTTGTCCCTCAAAAAGGGACAGTGTAAAAAAAAGAAGAAAAAAAATGTTTTTTTAAAGCGCCCCAATTTAAGGTGCTCGCGTGCAGAAGTGAATGCATACGTAAGTCGCGACCGCAAATGTAAACAGTGTTCAAACCACACATGTGAGGTACTCGCTGCGAAAAAAATATATATATATTTTAATTTTTTTACATTCTGTCACCAGTCAGTGTCCCTAATCACCGCCATACCTGTTATATATGATAGTGCTGTACTGGAATAGCATTTTTCAAAAAATTGTGATGAAAAATTACAACTTACAAAAACTCACCATGCCTCTTTATAAATACCTTGGACTGCTCCTGGTGTTTCCAGGCCTCTAAAATTTAGATTGATTAATTTATAGATACATATACCATAGTTTGTGGATACTATAGCTTTCCTAAAGACTAAATAATACACACTGATTTGGGTTTAATTTCAAAGAAATGTAGAATTTATTTTGGCCTAAATATATGAAGAAAGATTTATTTGGAAAAATGTATAGCAGAAACATGTTTTTATTTCAAAATGTTTGGTGAAGTAATAACAAAAATTCAAAAGAAAATATTTCCTGCATTGGGGTCCCATTTAAAATAAATGGAATTGTTCTTCAATCGCAACTTTGTGTGCCTGGCTTGTACTACTTGAAGCACTGTATACCATGTTTGTATTTTCTTTTATACAAATTTTATAAAAAAAAAAAGTTAATAATAAATTCAGTGGATTGTAGTAACGTATGCATCGCAAGTGTGTTTGTGATTCATATGGTACCATCAACACAACTTGGTTTGATTGGGCCTTCAGGGGTGTTTTACAGCTTCAGGGAAGCCATTGGATACAAACAGCATTTAAGTGGAAAGAAGGATGGGATCTTACTGCTGGGAAGCTTTGGAATATGTATTTTTCCAGGTAAATGTTTTATTTTTTATTGTGATTGTAATGCACAGTATCCACAGCTTTGTTTCCTCTTGATACATGGCCTCCAGACCGACAATCTTTATGAAAAACTACAAAGCATTTTCTGTTTGCTCTGTAGAGCTTCAGTGAAGCTGTTTGAAGATTACTGAAATACTTATTGGAAGCTTAACCCCATTAAACAATTTATACTTGTACCTTGTTCTCGTAAGCTAGGACTCCGTAATCCATCTCTACCAATATTTTCATTTGTCTGCATACCGTCTAGGTCTTTTGGCCTTATTCAATGACCTGAAACATAGGGAAGTGCCCTTAAAACACTGAGGCATTTGTATCCCCTGGAGGGTTCACTCATCTTTTTCCAACCTGCTGTCTGAAGTACAGATGTTCTGCTTTAAGGTCTCTGATCAACAGCTGTGTCCTTGAGAATACCTTCTATGAGAACCATACTCTCAGGCAACACAGTCAATCGTCTTGGGCACCTCTGAGCTTATACAGCAATCAAGTGCCCATGGGCATCCAAAGTAGCTGTAGAAGAGCACCACATGGCCTCACAGAGGGGAGTCTCAGCTAATGCCTAGACCCTGAAGTGCTGCAACTACCAACTGTGGCTGGTCTCTCCAGAACATATGGTGGCTGCCATACACTTCAGTAAAAGCTGTTCCTCTCTGCAACTCCATCTGTTTATTTGTAACCCTTTTACCAGTATTGAAAAGGTTTATGTTCAGTTGTCTGTGCAATCAGAAAAGGCAAATTCAAGAAATATAACCCTATAAAGTCAGATAAAGTCTAAATGGGTACATAACAGACAAGGTTGGAACAGTAAATAAGAGTTTTACTGACTTCAACTTGAAGCAGATCTATATGCTAAATGTAGTTCATCCAAATGATTTTGTGACACGGTACTCTAAAAGCCAAAAGTAAGGACAGCAAATGAAAGTTGTTAACTGTAATCACATTTATTTTGAACAAAAATTATGTACCTTTTTAGGTTTTATTCGGCAGTCATGTGACCACACAGCTTTCCTTAGCATCCCTTTTCCCCATAGCAAGGGGGGGTGTACAGTGGGCAGGCAGAATATGACATCAAACACAGTAGGGAAGTACATCCTACATGTGTATACACTGCAGTTTGGACAGCAATGTTCCTGTGGGGATGTGGCGTGGCAGCAAACCTAACTACAGGAAATTCAGGCACGCCATGTATCTGCAGGATGTCTTGTAAATCCTAGCTGCGAACCCAGGAAGCAGTGGCAGTACTGTCAGGGGCACAAAGGTTGCACTTTCAATTGGGCCGTGGCGTTCTGTTCTGCCACTGTGGGGGGGCCCAGGGCCAGCACCAGCATAAGGCACTCTATACCGAACCCTGGAGCCCAGTGCCGGATCAGGTTACTTGCCTAACAGGGTGAGCTAGTGTGGGCACCCAGTTAACCTTCCCCCATCTCTTGTGGGGTGCAAGGTATTTGGCTCCAATGTTCTCGTGTACACACACAGGAGGTGGAAGAGCCATGGAGGAAGGACATTACAGTGCAAGACCTGCACTGATGATCTGAGGTCTGTGTTTATGGATGTACATAAACATAGAAGGGGGACAGGTAATAAGGATAAACATCTGGAGGAGTGATGGGGGTAAGAGGATATGTCCTGGGGGTGCTTCGAGAGGGGCAAGGACTTGTGTTGGGGGTGTTGTATTTGAAATCCCCAACACCTTCAAAGTACAAGTCCTCTCCCCTCCCAATGAACCCCCCAGCACATATCCTCTTACCACCCCCCTCCCCCAAATCAAAGAGATGCAGCCTGCCACATAGGGGGCAACTGTGGTGTCAGGGACCCCTGGCACCCCTAAGAGATGTGGGGTAAGTGCCCCAGATGCCCATTCTGGCATGCCCCTTTCTGGCCAGTTACTGGAGCTAAGTGCCACAACTTGTTCTGGCACTGACCTCCAGAACTCAGCCTGGATTCACGGTACACCAGGATTTTGTTCAGATCTTGGGAAGGTCCCTCAAAACCTGGTACAGTTAGAAGTAGGGGCGTACATACAGGGGTCGCAATTGTGACCCAGCCCCATGCTCCAGGGGGCCCATGCAGCCCCCTGTACCCCTGGATAGGAGGGACGGCGGGGGCAGCATATAGAGGAACCAATCCCCTCCCATTTTCCTACTGCAGCCTTTCAGCGGCTGCAAGAGGAAAATGGAGGGGATCGGTTCTTCTACATGTGGCCCCTCTTATCCATCTCCTACTGTGATCGGGCTACTGTGGTCTCTCCTGGGCCCCCCTACTGGGGATGTGTCAGGATGGAGAGCGGGGAAGGGGTCAATAAATATGTCATTCTCTAGCCCCTTCCTTATCTGAACGAATAGTGTCAGCAATTGGTACCGATCACTGTCCATTCATAACTGAGGCATAGTAACTTGTGTTCATCAATAACTGTGTTTCCTATGCTTCAGCTTGTGAATGAAGGGGAAGCCCTGTACATAGCTATTCCTGTCCATTCATTTTGTGCAGCGGAGACTGTAGAGATAGGGATTGAAGGCTGTGTCCTCAATCTCCTGTCTATGTCTAAAGGTGGAACATCAGAGTTGTGTTTAGATCCCTGATATTTCCCTAAAGCCCTCCAACGAGGCTCCAAAAAAATTATAAAAAAAGAATAAATAATAAAATTGGAAAAAAGAAAAATATAAGGTAAAAAAAATAAATAAAAAAAAATAAAACAAAGGCTAAACACCAGTGGTGGAACTACAAGGGTTGCATTTGGATCAGGGACCTGGTGCTCTGCCACCATGGGGGGGGGGGGTTAGGAGGGCCCTTTATGGTTTCTTGCACCAGTGTTCTAGTTACACCATGCCAGGAAGCAAGCTAACTCTCCCAGTGCAAATCTGCTTAAATGCTTGGCATGGTCAGTTTTAAATATGAACCAAGGATCACCAGTTATTTATCAACAACATACGAAATAATACAGGCTTCATTTACTAAGAACTATATGGATAACCCAACACATACAGTATATGGTACCCACTTTTTGGGGGGTAACAAAAAAAACATTATAAAGACTTAAATGTCACCTTAATATGCACTTTTTGCAATAATGTTTTGCAATGTAAGCTCCAGGTTACTAACACTGTAATGTTACTTCAATATTTGACTTTTCAATAGAAAATTAAAAAAGCCATTTGTGGGTGTACTTATTCAGAGAAGGTTCACTGCCAATGCTTTATATACAGATGTAATTGTTTGGGAGCAGCCTTGAAGTTGCCTGAGGACTTTTGGGTTACTTGACTTTGCTATAGCACAGCTTTGAATGGAAAACACATTGCAATCAAAGGTTGTCAAGGGTAGACCTGTTCTGGCCATCAGACTAACACAGGCTCTTGAACTACGGAACATAAATTGAAGGGGGGCATGGTATCTGTCAACTCGTCTATTTCCTCCCACAAAGCTTTTCCCATTTCATGGAACTCAGACTGCATTTCAGATTTACTTGTCCTGTGACCTTCATGGGTAAACGTTTCTATGTAAAGGAGAAGCAGATGAGCAAAAGACTGTAATTTAGATCTATGACTATAGGAGTATCCAAACCATTCCCATGAAGATTTTGAGAAAACAAGATATGCTTCAGTGAAGTTCCTGACATTGTACAGATCAGGGATTACTGATTCTCTGAGAAGATTAAACGAAGTTGATAGTGGAGGTAAGCCAAACAAAAAGGTGTCCAGATTTAGTTGCCAGCTACTGGTCATTAAACCTTCACTACTTGCAGTGCTCTAAAATAAATCTGTAAAACATATCTCAATACATTGCGAGTCATGCCACAACAACTCCCCTCAGAGAAATTAAAATTATTGCTGCTCTGTGTGTCCATTCCCCGATAAAGTCCCTCCGAACCCGGGAATAAGTGTCTGCACTGTGTCCCAAGCAAACAATACTGTTCCACCCTATTAGAGTGTAGTGGGGTTTGACTGGCAGCCTCTCACCAACTTCTGGGGTGACAGCTGGTATCCCTCAGTTCTTGGTGGCTCTGTGGCATTCTCCCCAATGATTGGGCAGCAGCACCAATTAGCAATAATGGCATTTCCCTCCCCGAACAATCACACGGTAGCACCAGACAGTGGTGTTCTCTCTAATGATCAAGCAGGAGCACCCAAAATGGTCACCTCCAGGTGACTTCATAGTGGAGCATTGTTCATGGTCTTCCCGATAATGGTTGTTGCAGCTCAGCATTGCAGGCAACTCCTTTGAGCCTCCTTGTGTCACAGACAAGGAGCAAAACTTCCAAACAGTGAAGAGCTGTCATTCCCTGGCTACTGTATCTGAGGATGTAGCTAATTAACCATGATCTGTGCTTGATTAGCTGCAGAGGATGGCAGGGGAGACACTGGGGGTCTAAAACCCTTGATGTCTCCATAAAGCGTACCAGTCACCTAGCCAATGCTATCACATAAGGGGCTTATTAGCCCCCCCCCTGTTCTAGCAATACATTTAAATAAAAATAAATGAAAGTACAAAAACTATAATAAATTGTAGTTTAAATTCAAAACAATTTCATAGCCCTGCACATACCCACAAATGTAAACACAGGGTGTGCACGTGCATGTAAACGGCAATTGGGCCACGTGTTATATATCATTGCAAATACTGGAGTGAGTCCAATAATTCTAGGTCCTACATTTACAGTTTACTCTAAATTAATGAGCTATAAAGGTATTTCAACCTTGTCTATTGATAATTTTGGGTGCCATACGTTTTCTCCATTTTTCGAGCGCACGCAGTTTTGAGGTTTGATCCATTTGGTATCTATTTTCTCTAATATTTTCTCTAACACTACCTAATATTTTGTTTTGTACAAACAAATTGGAAACCAGATTGTGTGTGTGCAAAAAAATGTAATTTTAGTGTATTTTGCCTGGAAATATAGATTTCAGAAACAGTTGCAATTTTTTTGATCTTGCATGAAACTTGCGCAGCTGCCATTGTTTTATTCTATAGGACCTCTACTTAACCACTTCCCTACCCGCCCATAGTAATATGACGCCCGCAGATGGGATCTCCCGTCCTGGGCGGGCATCATATGACGTCCTGGGCTTCCCGGCCGCCTAGGGGGGGCGCGCGCACGCTCCGCCGCGTTGCTTGGGACCCAGTGCGCGTGCCTGGCAGCCGCGATGTCTTCCGGGCACCCGCGATTGCACGTTAACTGAGCAGGACCGTGGATCTGTGTGTGTAAACACACAGATCCACGTCCTATCAGAGGATAGGAGACCGATGGTGTGTTCCCAGTACAGAGGAACACCGATCGGTCTCCTCCCCTTGTGAGTCCCCGCCCCCTACAGTTAGAAACACTCCCTAGGAAGATAATTAACCCCTCGATCACCCCCTCCTGGTTAACCCCTTCCCTGACAGTCACATTTACACAGTAATCAGTGCAATTTTATAGCACTGATCGCTGTATAAATGTGAATGGTCCCAAAAATGTGTCAAGAGTGTCAGATGTGTCCGCCGCAATGTCACAGTCATGAAAAAAAAAAAAAAAAAATCGCAGATCACCGCCATTACTAGTAAAAAATAAACAAATAAAAATGCCATAAATCTATCCCCTATTTTGTAGACGCTACAACGTTTGCACAAATCAGTCAATATACGCTTATTGCAATTTTTTTACCAAAAATATGTAGAATACGTATCGGCCTAAACTGAGTAAAAATTTTTTTTTTTTTAAATTGGGATATTTATTATAGCAAAAAGTAAAAAATATTGTGTTTTTTTTTCAAAATTGTCGGTTTTCTTTTGTTTATAGCGCAAAAAATAAAAACCGCACAGGTGATCAAATACCACCAAAAGAAAGCTCTATTTGTGGGAATAAAAGGACATCAATTTTGTTTGGGTACAACGTCGCATGACCGCGCAATTGTCATTCAAAGTGCGACAGTGGAGAAGACTAAAAATTGGTCTGGGCAGGAAGGGGGTGAAAATGCCCTGTATTGAAGTGGTTAAAGAAAAATAAAGAATTTTCTGGGGGCTTGAAGTAATTTTAGAGCCAAAAATGCAGATTTTAACATGTGCTAAAAAAGGAAGAACTTTGCTCTTGAAGGGATTCAGTTAATTGAGATACCTGTAGGTAGTCAAGTAATTTCAAGTGATTGCAGTATAAATTGGAGGTGTATTGGGAAGGTCAGTTTTGTGGCATAAAGAAATAAAGAACAAATATGGTTGCGCTCTATACCCTTAACCCTATAAACGTGATGATAATTGATGAGTTAATGATAACATAAAAATAGTCCCACAGATGGAAATAAGTGTTCAGTGACAATAAGTCAAAATTCCAATGACAGTCAATCAAACTTCCAATTGACCAATCTCAGCTACACAGACAAGTAATGCCTGTGGCTAACACCCAGCCAGGGCCTTTTCCTCAATGGTGTTCCGGTATCGGTCCAATCATCGCATCTATGGGGGATCATCTGGTCTGGACTTTAACAGAACGAATCCTCCTCTGGGAGCTTGTATACAGCTCAATGCATGATGATGCAAATGTGGCTTATAAAATGAAGACGTAGATGGTCTCCCAGTTAGTCTTCACTAATGGCATCTATGTGGTCTTCATTACAGTTCTGTGGGACCACCATCAATGAGACTTTCACTCCACATAAAGGAGAGTCACTCTAGTCAATCAGTTTTGTGGCATAACCTACAACATGAATATGAAAGAACACAGAGCATCTTAGTGAAAAATTGACTGAAGATCATAGATCAAATACAAGTTACATAGAGGTGAGGGGGTATGGTTGTAAGGGCATGGGCCATCATCCCTAATAGAAATACGCAAGAAAAATCCCCTCAATATAATGGGATTATATAATGGGATTATAGCGGGCCAAAGTAAAAATTTAAGTCATGTGTAAACAGAAATAAATATAAAAAAATATTACAAATTTATTATACCATTTAAAAAAACTGGAAACTGGACAAGAAAAGACTGGTGTGCAATTAAAAAGAACCATAGGTACATAACAAAGATGCATATATTAGCATGATGGTATAGGCATATTACAGCTGGACACAAACTGCTGAAAATCGTGAAATGCATCTTTGTTATGTACCCATGGTTGTTTTTAATTGCACACCAGTCTTTTCTTGTTGTATGTCAGTTTTTTAAAATGTTATAATACATTTGTTATATTTTTTCTATAAATTTTTTGTTCATATATAACTTTTTTTTCTTTGGGCCGCTATAATCCCATTATATTGGGGGATTTTTCTTGTGTGGATAGAATACAAGAACATTTTGTTGCAACCACACACGCTTTGCAGTACAGTAAAATCAAGCATTATGAAATGGAACGAGTATGGCATAGCTGTATATCTGTGAAGAACAGCCCATTCACCGTAAGTGTCTGTAAAAGCAAGAGGCTGATGAAAGAAGCCACCAAAGACCTATGACCATGCCGAAGGAATTATAGGCCTCGATGGCTGAGATTGAGGAGACTATGCATACAACTGTTACCTTGGTTCTTCACCAGCAGAAAGTTTAGAGAAATGTGAAAAAAAGTCACTGTTAACTAAAACATGACAGCTCCACTACAGTTTTCCAGAAAGCACCTGGGAGACAGAAGGTGAGGGGGGAGAATGTGCACTGGGATGATGAGACCAAAATTGAGCTGTTTGTCAATCAGACTAAACGCTTTTAGTGTAATACAAACACTGCACACAAACATAAGTGCACCATCTCCAACAGGAAGCATGGAGTTGGTAGCACCATGCTGTGGGGATGTTCTGTTATATCAGGCCCCGGAAGGTTTGTGAGGATAGAATAAATACAACAAAATACAGGGAAATCCTGGAGGGAAATTATGCAGTCTACAAGAAAACAAAGACTAGGTATAGGATTTGTCCTCCAGCAAGACAATCATCCCAAGTATTACTCCAAAACTTAATATACAACGATCTGAGTCTGAATCTCAATCTAGCAGAGGCTGGATTATGAAATGGCTGTTCTCATGGGCGTCCACAGAACTTTTTTTTAAGGGAGGGGCATCATTTTAAGGTCACCCATGCTCCATCCCTTTTTGACAATGTCATGAAGGGGAGGGGCTTAGTCATTATCACATAAAGCGCAGGTTTGCAGAACCTGATGCAAAAGCTTAATAGAAGGATCAAGCTGCCATTGTCGTATTAGCAAATTTTGAATCTGTTTTTATGTTTACAAAGGTTTCCACTACTGACTTTTCTTTCCAAAAATGCCAGCACCATGACTCTGTTGTTCCAAAACTTATATTCATTAACCTGGAGGAGGTATGCAGATAAGAATTTTTAACTTTCCTTAAACTTTTCTGATGTGCATACAGGCTCTGGTTAAGAAAGCATTCAGACTCAGGGGTCAGCATTACAGCCAGGTAAAGAGCATTTTTAGAAGGTTAGCAATGATATCTCCCGCATATCTATCATGAAATAATTAACTTAACACCTTGACTGCAATTCTACAAGTAGTGCTGTTAGATGAGCTCCAGGACATAGGCTGCCTCACCTCAGGCAGGTGCTGGTGCAGGTGGACAGCTCACACTCAGCTCTTCAGGGATGCTCCCTTCCTTCCCTCAGGCTCTGAGCCATGGTACCTAGAGAAGATGGAGGAGGTGGATGGAGTCAAAATTGACCAGGCGCGAAGGAGGAAGAAGTTCCTCCTCCCCTCTGAATGCTGGGGCCTCGCCTTGGTCTCATTACATGACGTCACTGGTTGCTAGGCGTCAGGCGAATCTAGCAACCAGTGCAGCGGGCAGCAGAGAGGCCAGAGGACGATGCAAACAGAGAGTCTAGGGAGTCAGGGCGGCACTGCTGCTGCTGAATGTAACAGTAAGTGACTGCCCCAGCTTTGGCGCCCCCCCATTTGTTGCAGCCCAGGACCAGCCCTGAGTGGCTGTGTGTGGACACTTTGCTCCTGGGGGGGGCACGTGCCCCCCCCATGCAGACTCCTATGGCTGTTTATGATTCTCATGCAACCAGGCTGCAGAATTTTTGCAAAGAATGAGAGACAATAGAAGTGCACAGGTGTGAAAATCTGATGGATACCTGGTCATACACGGGTTTAATTACTAAAGCTGGAGAGTGCAAAAACAGACTCACTTCTGCATAGAAACTAATCAGCTTCAAACCTTGGCTTGTTCAATTAAACTTTGATAGTGACCCTTGCTGACGAAGTCCCGTAGGATGTAACGCATACAGGGGGAGGAGCTGCTTTGCAGACGTCACACACTGCCATCCTGTGCAATACCACGGAGATATACAAAATTATATTTCTGCCGATTAGCGGTAGTTTACCGCTGCATTGCTTTTATTCATGGCATCCTATGTGAGTGAGCATTTTAGCAATAAATGACATTTGAAGTTTACCAATGTAGAGCACTTAGAGCATGTTTTATTTTCATATATTGGATTGGGCTGACCTCATCTCACTGGAGAGCAAGCGTGTTTGACGTCCTGTTAATTCAGGGGTCCATCAGATCTGGTAAGCGCAATTTATATCAGATGGTGGAGGGTTTACCACAGTGGACTGGATTCATCTTTTCACTGTGTCTTCTTAAATCTTCAGCCTGGGACTTGTGGTTCCTCATTGAATACTACATTTTATGTGTGGACCTTATTTTTATTGTGATTGCGCTGCACTTATTTTTTATCAGTATCTATGCAGAAGTGAGCCTGCTTTTGCACTCTCTAGCTTTAGTAAATAAACCCCACAGACTCAAAACCTATTGCTGGCAAAAGTGCATTTACCATGTACTAAACTGAAGGGGGTTTATACTTATGCAGTCAGTTATTTTGTGTTTTTTGAATTGTTATCTATATCCTTCTACAAAAATTTGTTTTAATTTTAACATTATATATATTTCTGTTGATTATTGTAAAAAAAAAAAATCATTGTGGTTCAATGTTCCATGACAATAAAATATTACTATTTCCAGGGGAGTGAATACTTTATAGATACTGTAAATATGGTGGTTGCACTGATACCGGTATCGGTGCCGATACTAAGCATTTGTATCAGTATTTGTGCAATTGCTTCGATACCTGAAACGGTTACTTTCAACTGACAGTGGGTTTCCTTAAAGCAGTAGTAAACCGCTGACAAAACAAAACAAAAAAAAAAAAAATAAAGACAATAGCATAAAATACTAGTATGCATTGCATACAAGTACATTATGAAATACTTACCTTAGAACGAGGCCCCCGCAGTACGCTCGGTCACTGCTGAGAGGACTGACATGTTCCCTCTGTTTCTTTGGGGTTCACTAGCTCTGAGTGGCATGTCCTCTGTTCCCAGAAAAAGGCTCTGAAGTTCCGGCGTGATCCGCCGAACCTTCAGAACGCATGCGCCGCCATCGTCAACAGGTGCATGCAGGGTGAATATCTCTTAAACCGTGCAGGTTTAGGAGATATTCATTTTACTTACAAGTAAGCCTTACCATAGGCTTACCTGTAGGTAAAAATGACCACGCTGGGTATACAACCGCTCTAAGGCCCCATTCACACCTGAGCTTGGCGTTTTCAGGCAGAAAATCGCACAATTTTACCGCGATTTTGGCGCGTTTTTACCGCGATTTGCAGTGTTTTTTACCACGATTTGCCGCGATTTTGTGCAGGGCAAAAGGTCACCAATGTAAAAAGCAGAAAAACGCCCAAATCTGCCCGATTCGCGCAACAAAAAAGGGTCCAGAACTTGTTTGAGCTTCAGGCGTAGGGCTTCAGGCGTTTTGGAGTGGAGATGTGAACCATCTCCATAGAGAATAATTGATTTTTTCCCCTCCAGCATTTTGTAGCTTCAGGCTTCAAGCTACAAAACGCTCAGGTGTGAATGGAGCCTAAGAACCAATGACTCATTCAGCTGTCAGTGGGATTCCCCTGTTGACAGCTTAAGGCCCCCTTCACACTGGGGCGGTAGGGGGCGTCGGCGGTAAAACAGCGCTATTTTCAGCGCTGTTTTACCGCGGTATTCGTCCGCTAGCGGTGCGGTTTTAACCCCCCGCTGGTGGACGAAAAAGGGTTAAAACCCCTCGTACAGCGCGGCTATAGCCGCGGTATTACCGCGGTATAGCCGCGCTGTCCCATTGATCTCAATGGGCAGGAGCGGTGAAGGAGCGGTGAATACACCGCTCCAAAGATGCGGCTTGCAGGACTTTTTTTACCGTCCTGCCAGCGCACCGCTTCAGTGTGAAAGCCCTCGGGCTTTCACACTGAACAAACAGCGGAGGCTGTTTAGGGGCGGTTTGCAGGCGGTATTTTTAGCGCAATAACGCCTGCAAACCGCCCCAGTGTGAAAGGGGTCTTAGTGTAAACAGAAGTCCCCCAATTGGAGCTGTCAAAAAAAAAGAAAAAGCAGCATGGCAATGTTTATCAACAACATTGCTCAGCCGCCCAGCTGAAAGATAAAAAGAAACACTGGATCAATTTTTTTTTTATATTACACGTTCCTCTGTTTAACCCCTTATTTTTTATTTTTTTTTCCAGGTGGTCACACTGTGCTTTATTTATTCCTCTTTTCAATCCTGAAGCAGTCAGGCATATACTTAAAGGGGGTGAGCTCTGGCAATCCCCCTAATTCTCTCCTTATAGTCCAGCAAACTTTATTGGTAGACATGTTTATCAGCTGCTGCAAAGAGCTGCCCCTTGAGGCGGCGTTTTGATGACGCACGGTTCACGGCGGGCATCTTTCCTGAGGGCGAATAAACGCTGATTTCCTTTTTCCACTGCCCGAATCTAATATGGCGTCGCTCCAGCAGCCAGGGAGGGGGCAGTAGGTGGTGCCAAGCGGGAGAGGGATGAAAGTGGCAGCTTACCAGCAGGGGCAGTAATAGCTGTGGGCCGAGATAGGAAGAAGCCTGAGTAGTGTTTACACGGCAGCTTCTCCCATCACGACCTGCATTCACAGCCGGCTCTAGGGTGTGCTGGCCTGCTAGTTCGTGGCTATTGGACACGGTCGGTCGCTGCTTGGTGAGTAGAACTTGCTGTGCGCCCGCTTTTCCGTGTCACGCGTACTGCCTCCAGCTGTGTGCCCCTCCCGGTGTTCCCAGGCCGCCCCACTTGTTGTGTGCGCACATCCTATGTCTGCGGCTGCCATTCCTTCCAATATCCAGTCCATCCCAGATCAATCCCACCCCACTGATGGACAGGAGAAGGAGATCTCAATGTGCAGCCATTGGGGGAGGATTGAGAGATGAAAATAAAATCTCTTGTCTGATCTGGGAACAGCACACAAATATTGGGGGGCACTTTAGGGAAAATATTACTGCAGGGCCAGGTGGACAAATGAACCCCTTCGTACCGCCTTCCTTTAAAGTTTAACCCCTTATTAACCCATAATTTACTCTAACTCCTTATTCTCATCATTCAGTTATTTTTTTTTCTCCTGATTTCGTTTTTGTTCACTTCTATTTTATGAAAACTATTATTAATTAAAAAAAATTTTGTTTGCTTTGTTCGTTAATATTTTTAAACCTTTAACACATATTTTACACATTTCAAATTGAAAAAGCACAAAATTAATTTTTTTTTTTTTTTTTTTACTTCATTTGTAAAAAAAACTTTTCAGTGCTTTGTATCATTGCTAACAGCTGAAGCATAAACAAAATAGTTGTGGTATGCAGCGGTAATTGGTATCGGTGAGTACTAAAAAAAAAGTATCAGTACTTGTAAAAAAAAAAATAGTATCGGTGCATCCCTAGTAAATATGCAATTAAATAATTACAATATATTCGAAGAAAAGATAAAACAAGTTTAATAATGAATAGACTGAAAAAAATTCAACACAAAACTATAAAAATGTAAAGTACATTCCCTTCAAGAACTTTTTTTCTTTTCAACTTGAATCATTCACTGGTAGGAAAAAATGAAAGGGGAACTGAAAAGTTTTTGTTCAATGGATTATTTGTGAAATCAACCTTCTTTAGAAACAGATATATTGCATACAATTACTTTATACCGTTTTTGCAAAACTGAAAATTTGAATACCATTTCCTTCTAATCATGGCAACGTGATTGTTTTCTATACACTGGTTTTGGCACAGAAGTCTTCTATGGAATTGACTCACTGCTTTTCCCAACAGTTTTTCTATTTTAACAACACAGAGAGTGATCATGTGATTACAGTACACAACCCACCCACTTAGCAAAGAGGGAGGAACAAGAATGGCCTCAAATTTTTTGGAACAGAAGCAGGTAAGAATCTACAATGAGGTTTTCTACACTCCTTCCAATGTATACAATGGGTATGTATTGCTATTTTTCTGACAAAGTGGAATTTAACTTCATGCCTGAAGCTGAGAAGGAACAAATTCAGTAGTGGGCATACCTGACAGGGTGGAAGGGGAAGTAGGCAGAAGGGGTTAACTGTATGGTCAGTATGGACGCTTACCTGATTGGTTGAGTAGACAGGGTGATTGGGAGGAGCTAGAAAGGTTAGTTGCTGGGGAGGAGTGGTTAAGGTTCACTTGCAGTGTAGAAATTATTGAATGAATGTCCCTCCCTCCTGTCCCTAGTTTTTCCGGTAGTCATGTTTTATTAATTTTGTTGTTCTTTGATGGGTTTGGGGTCCTTGACAGGGGTCTAAATCTGGTGCTAATGGGAAATTGGTATGGCCTCCTCTAGTCGGTACGGTTCAATTCAGTGACCAGGTAGTGATAAGACTGGTGGAGATCTGAGGTCAACTGGGGTTGAAACTTGGCTATCTGGTGTCACAAAGTTTTGGTTATATGGTACTGTCAAAGAACCGCAACCATGCTTACCTGGATTGATATGTTTATTGTTATGTTTTGTTATTTAAAAGCTTATGTTTAATAAAAGGCAGATTCGGCCATTTTACTATACTTACGAGTAGTGTGGTCTTTTCCTGAGGGGTTATCGGGAGGTGGAGTTTTGGGATTGTGCGGGTGAGAGGTTAAGAATGAAGGTGAGCTCTGATCTAGTACAAACAGGGCCATGGATAAATCCATGGAAAAAAACAAGCTTAACTTACCGCCAGCTCGCAGACAACCAAAAAACCTGTCTAACAGTATGCGTTCAAAGCAGGGGTTTAGTCTGCACACATTTGCAAATGCATGCATAAGCCACAGAGCTCTGATCTAGGCTTGTCAAGGACCATTCGTACCTTTGAGCCATGTTTTGTTTTTGGTAGAGTTACCTATACCTTATGGAAAGAACACCAAATCTGCTGCTAAAAGCAGTTTATGTGCACACAGTCTAATACATGGTGGCAATCACACTGCAATTCCTAATAAGGATGAGCTTTACAAGGTTTTTAAAAAGAAAGTGAAACCAAAGTAAAACTCACACTGTCTTGCCAGACAGTATAGCCAAGTTGGCAATTTGAATTTAATTTTCTCGGCTAGAGTTAAAGGTGATCAAATAACCTCAAGATCCCCCCCCCCCGTTAGTTTTGAAAAAATACCAATGTAAAATAATTTTCCATATCTAAATACATGGTTGCCTGACACAATGGTTCATGAGTCTTCTGCTCTCCTTACTGTAGAGTCAGAGGGTCCTTCTTATGGTTCCCACAGAGATGCTGGGGTCACATGGAAACATCCTATTGGCTGTCAAGTGTCAAGTTCTTCCCAGGTCCTGAAGTCGGCAGCAGCATGGTGGCATCATGGCCATGGGACCACACAGTGTGGACACTTGCTGTAGGACCCATTTACTGGGTCTCCACTCTTGGAAAAGGCACCGTCGAGAAGCACATGAGTAAAATGTTTTAAAGTATTTTTCTTAAATAATAGTGAATGATCAAAGGGCAGGGATGGGAGGTAGTTTGCCTCTCTGCATCCAAGCCTGTGATGGATCAGTGACAATCCAGCAATAGATTGATTAGGTCATGCTCTGTCCCCCTGTTAGCATGTTCCATTTAAGCATATAGCAATGCAGGCCACCTGATTGGTGCATCAAGTACTGTCCTTTCCTCTCCCAATCTTATTGCTGCTATACAGGCACCAAGTACTGTCCTTCCCTCTCCCAGAATACTACTACACAGGGGATTACAAGAGCCTGAAATCAAGTCAAAATCAAGATTTTATATACCACACTCACACTGCAGGGGTTCAATGCTCTTTTACTATAGGGGATGGTGTAACGAAATGTCCCACACTCCGCTTGAGTGCTTTTGTCATATACCGCTTCCTCCCAGTCTGAATATAGATAGCTACGACTAAGGCTATTGCCGAAATGCGTCGGCTTTATTTTTTTATTGTCACCAATGTACCAATAAAACGACACTTCAAGGATTACAGTTTTGCCGGCTCTTCTTACTACTGAATATAGATATCATAGATATTCCAAACCAATGACAACCACAAACTAGGCAGTACTGGTTTGGTTGCTTAACACAAACTGTTTATTAGAACACAGAATACAGTCCTTTATACATTTGAAGAGGAGGTTCCTCCCACCTGCTCATAACAATACACCTGTAACCAGAAACATAAATTAACATGAGCTAATTAACTAATCATTTCCAGACTAGGTGATTTAGAGATAAAGTCAGGTCCATACATTTTGGGACATTGACACAATTCTAATCTTTTTGGCTCTATACACCACCACAATGGATTTGAAATGAAACGAACAAGATGTGCTTTAACTGCAGACTTTCAGCTTTAATTTGAGGGTATTTACATCCAAATCAGGTGAACGGTGTAGGAATTACAACAGTTTGTATATGTGCCTCCCACTTTTTAAGGGACCAAAAGTAATGGGACAGATTAACAATCATCCATCAAATGTTCACTTTTTAATACTTAATTGCAAATCCTTTGCAGTCAATTACAGCCTGAAGTCTGGAAAGCATAGACATCACCAGACACTGGGTTTCATCCCTGGTGATGCTCTGCCAGGCCTCTACTGCAACTGTCTTCAGTTCCTGCTTGTTCTTGGGGCATTTTCCCTTCAGTTTTGTCTTCAGCAAGTGAAATGCATGCTCAATCGGATTCAGGTCAGGTGATTGACTTGGCCATTGCATAACATTCCACTTCTTTCCCTTAAAAAAGTCTTTGGTTGCTTTCGCAGTATGCTTCAGGTCATTGTCCATCTGCAAAGTGAAGCGTTGTCCAATGAGTTCTGAAGCATTTTGCTGAATATGAGCAGATAATATTGCCCGAAACACTTCAGAATTCATCCTGCTGCTTTTGTCAGCAGTCACATCATCAATAAATACAAGAGAACCAGTTCCATTGGCAGCCATACATGCCCACGCCATGACACTACCACCACCATGCTTCACTGATAAGGCGGTATGCTTTGGATCATGAGCAGTTCCTTTCCTTCTCCATACTCTTCTCTTCCCATCACCCTGGTACAAGTTGATCTTGGTCTCATCTGTCCATAGGATGTTGTTCCAGAACTGTGAATGCTTTTTTAGATGTTGTTTGGCAAACTCTAATCAGGCCTTCCTGTTTTTGAGGCTCACCAATGGTTTACATCTTGTGGTGAACCCTTTGTATTCACTCTGGTGAAGTCTTCTCTTGATTGTTGACTTTGACACACATACACCTACCTCCTGAAGAGTGTTCCTGATCTGGCCAACTGTTGTGAAGGGTGTTCTTCTTCGGTCATCCACCACAGTTGTTTTCCATGGTATTCCAGGTCTTTTGGTGTTGCTGAGCTCCCCGGTGCGTTCTTTCTTTTTAAGTATGTTCCAAACAGTTGATTTGGCCACATGTAATGTTTTTGCTATCTCTCGGATGGGTTTGTTTTGTTTTTTCAGCCTAATGATGGTTTGCTTCACTGATAGTGACAGCTCTTTGGATCTCATATTGAGAATTGACAGCAACAGATTCCAAATGCAAATAGCACACTTGAAATGAACTCTGGACCTTTTATCTGCTCCTTGTAAATGAGATAATGAGGGAATTGTCCCATTACTTTTGGTCCCTTAAAAAGTGGGAGGTACATATACAAACTGTTGTAATTCCGACACCGTTCACCTGATTTGGATGTAAATACCCTCAAATTAAAGCTGAAAGTCTGTAGTTAAAGCACATCTTGTTTGTTTCATTTCAAATCCATTGTGGTGGTGTATAGAGCCAAAAAGATTAGAATTGTGGCAATGTCCCAATATTTATGGACCTGACTGTATGACCTTTCAAGTTCTAGCCTTGTTGTCTCCTAGCTCCCCAACTACAATACACGTTATCATAAATATCAACACAGAACTCCTTCACACAATAGCAGAGTTAATTACCATAAATAACAATGGGTGAAAGACCCTCCAGACTAGTAGACAACAGGAGAACCAATGCTTTCCAGATCTCATTAATCAGCATTCCTTTCACATACACCTGCTATGAGTCCCACACTAGCAGAGCCCATTATGGCCTCCATAATAATGTCCTTTTGCATTAGATAACAGAATATCTTCCTAAATGCTTGTAACTCCCTCAAATGCCAGGGCTCATAGTCAGGAGGCAAGAGGCTAGCATTCAGTCCCCTCCAAAAGCCTCTGTCCCGGGTTAGTGTATCACAGAAGGTAAGAGCACTTTTACTGATCCTTCACCCCCCTGGCAAACAGCGTTCTCCTTCCTGTTTCTTGAAGGATCCTCATGACAGACACCAGCTTGTAGGGCTGGGGAGGAGTCCTGGGTACCCTGTGCAGGGGAATTACACCATCCTAGACTAAACAGGCAGTTATTCATGAATTTATGGGAGGTGGAAAAAAAGTGTACCCTATTCAATTTTTTTCGTAGCTGGGGCACAACGGACACGTACTTCTATTTTATTTGTGCCCTATAATAAACAATTCCCACTATACGGTCACTTACTTGTGACATCACAGAGCCATTCCAAGCTCTCGAAGGATTCCAACCATATTGTCAAGATCCACCCAAATGCCTGACTGTCATTGTGCCGCTGCTCCCACCCCCTCTCTGGTCCGATGCTCCAGTGAGCATTGGAAGGACAGAGCAGAGAGTGGTGACTGACAGTCTCTGCTCTATACTCAGAGCAGACCAAGAACTGAGTGATCAGTGGTCATGTAATTGCTCCATTCTTGGGCATGGATGCCAGCGGAAACAGCTGCAGCATCAGTCTGATGCTGCAGCATGGAGGTGAGCAAGTTAATTTTTTTTTTTTTATATTCCCAAACTTCTCCTTTAACCTTTTGCCTCTAGTAAAAAAAAAAAAAAAAAAAAAAAAAAAAGAAATAGGGATTTGTTACTGATTTAAATACAGTGGGTGGAGTCACACAAATATTTGCAGGTTCTGTTGAACCGCTGTGACTCCAGAACCACTAGTGAATATCAATGAACCAATCATAAGACCACATACCAAACTGCATACATCTGTTTCAGGCTAGTTGATCATCATCAGGGTAATGTATGGCCCATCTCACCAGAACCTGATTGGTTATTACCATACTAATACAAAATCGGTGGGACTTTACATGTACCTTGTAGGGTCTGATGAATACAAACCAGGGAGATTAAAAAAATAAACAAATTTTTATTCTACATATACAAAGGGTTTGTTTTTAAAGGTTGAAGATAAAGCTGGTTAAAATCACAGTTGTGTGATCGGATTGTGTGTGGGCTCTATTGGACTTTTTCCGTCGGAATTTCCGACACAAAATTTGAGAGGATATAAAATTTTCCGACAACAAAATCCGATCATTTAAATTCCGATCGTGTGTAGACAAATCCGATGCACAAAGTGCCATGCATGCTCAGAATAAATTAAGAGACGAAAGCTATTGGCTACTGCCCCGTTTATAGTCCCGACGTACGTGTTTTACGTCACCACGTTCAGAACGATCGGATTTTCCAACAACTTTGTGCGACCGTATGTAACTTGCAAGACAAGTTTGGCCCAAAATCAGTCGGAAGAAAATCCGATGGATTTTGTCGTCGGAATGTCCGACCATGTGTACAGGGCATTACAGTTAAGTTATCCAGGGTGTCGTTGTCCTGGCTGTAGAATCTGGAAAAATGGCCTACGCGTTTCGCAGGGTAACCCGCTTCTTCGGATTATAGTACAAATTGTATATCTACTGTAATGATATACAAGCATGTTTATATAGAAATTGGAAAGAGAATTTATTGGATATTCCAACAACGTTAACTGACAATGTCACATCTAATTTTGAACAATTATAAATGAATATTCGAAACTTCACCTGTAATAATAACCATTAATCATTTTTCATGCTTAAAACATGTTTTAAATTTAGGCATATTTTACAACATAGGTTACATGTGCATTTTGCCTCAAGTGCTCACCCTCTCTTTTTCTCTCACACTTTGTGATGATGTATACAACAAGCTTTATCATAATCTAATTGGTAGACTTATTATATTAAATTATAATTAAAAGATGAAAATTAGATGTGACATTGTCATTTAACATTGTAGGAATATCCAATGAATTTTCTATACAATTTCTATATAAATTCTTGTGCTAACAACATGCTTGTATATCATTACAGTATATATACAATTTGTACTATAAGCCGAGGCTCTGATGAAGCAGGTTACCCCACGAAACGCGTAGGCTATTTTTCCAGATTCTACAGCCAGGACACCACCACCCTGGATAACTTAACTGTAACTGATTTTAACCAGTTTTGTCTTCAACCTTTTAAAACAAACCAGTTCTATATGTAGATTTGTTTATTTTTTTAAATTTCCTTGGTTTGTGTATTCATCAGACCCCACTAGGTACATGTAAAGTCCCACACGATTTTGTTCTAGTATGGTATATGCCCTTTATGAGATGGTATTTTTTTGTAGGGTCAAAATTGTCTCACACTCATCCCCCGTACCCCTTTACCACTGATTGGTTATTAGACTCATGTCCATAGAGTTCAGAGAAAGGCAAAAAGAAAACTCCTCCGTAACAGTTTCCAATTTTGCCACATGGAAAAAAATCCTGACCCACCAAGGACAGTCAAATTAATTTTCTGGATCAAAATATTCTTTCCAGTCTATTAATAATTACAACAATGGTTTTTATTATTTGAAAGAAATTCATCTAGTCCTTAAAATTTCATTGATTTTGGTATTACTGCCTTGTGTGGTAAAGCATTACGCTTTTACTGCAAAGATCACCTACCCAAACTGATAGTAAACTGATGGCATACTCACTATGTTTTGAGAGTTCCAATTCAGTTTCTTCAATGTTCCTTCACAGTAAGATGAGAAGAGGGAAAGCTTGGTGCTGATTAAATGCATATCACGAAAGAGCTACGTCCAGTCACACAGCAGCACAATGACTATTGATCTTGTGAGAGAATTATCTCTGCTGGCAGACTGGGGAGATGTGACGCCGAGCCATATTAACATAATGTTAGCTAAGATACGAGCGTTTAGCTTCACACAAGCACATCTGAAATAAACGGTTATTGTGCAGATTAATACTCCAATATTCATCGCAGCAGAATGAAAAGCGCAATTTCCTCTTTACTACAGATCAATGGTTTCCCCATTCACTTATACTGGTGTAATAATTGCATTACACTCAAATACTTCTTAATGGCTTCTTTGTGCATATGTGCCTGCAGCTTTTATAGCGGAGAACTGGGGCGGGCTGAAGCGGCACACAATGGTTTAATCATTAAAGTGGCTCTTGAAGCTCTGGACATTTTTTTACATTCTGTAATTATTGCTAAAGAATCTCTGCTGTGAATGAGATAAGTGAACCTGCTGTAACAAAATAGACAATTTCTGGCATAAAGAATAGGTAAAACCATTGATCACAGGCTAATGCATACTTTAAAGTAACAAAAAATATGTCGTAACTTATTAGAGTGAGTATGGATCTTGTTTGCTCATCTCTCTTTTTTTTTTTTGGAAATGATGTCCCATTGAGCTAAACTTCAGGCAAACAAACAAAAAAATACGATCTAAAGTCCAATCCTTGACTGGTCCCCTATATTATTTATCCGATCATCTTCCATCCTATTATACGACATCTTGAGGAAGATTTACTAAAACGTGCACACAGAATCTGGTACAACTGTGCATAGTAACCAATCAGCTTCTAACATCAGCTCGCTCAATTAAGCTTTGACAATAAAACTTAGAAGCTGATTGGTCACCATGCACAGCCGCAGCAGATTCTGTGTGCATCAGTTTAACCACTTAAAGACCAGCTGCCGCAGTTGTACTGCAGCAGGTTGGCTCTCCTGGGCACAACGCCGACATTGAAAGTCGGCAGCTTTAAGACCACTAGGGGGCCCGCGACGCCGGAGCCGATGCACGTGGCCAGCGGCCGCGATGTCCGCCAGCCACCCCCAATTGCTCCTGAGCGAGACAGAATGGGGATCTGTGTATGTAAACAGACAGATCCCAGTTCTGTCAGGGGAGGAGAGAGAGATCTGCTGTTCCTAGCGATTAGGAACAGCGATTTGTCTCCTCTTCCAGTCACTACATTCCTCCCACAGTTAGAAACACCTCCCTAGGGAACACTTAACCCCTTGATCGCCCCCTAGTGTTAACCTCTTCCCTGCCAGTGACCTTTATACAGTAATCAGTGAATTTTTTAGCTCTGATCGCTGTATATGTCAGTAGTCCCAAAAAAGTGTCAAAAGTGTCCTGTCTGCCCCAATGTCGCAGTCCTGCTAAAAATCTCTGATCACCTCCATTACTACTTACTACTAGTACAAAAAAAATAATAATAACAAAAAGGCTATAAATCTTTCCCCTATTTTGAGACGGTATAACCAATCAATATATGCTTATTACGATTTTTTTACCAAAAATATTTAGAAGAATACATCTCGGCCTAAAAAATAATTTTTTTACATTTATTGGGGGGATCATTTATTATAGCAAAAAGTAAAGAAATATTTTTTTTTTTCAAAATTGTCGGTATTTGTTTATTGCGCAAAAAAACAACAACGCAGAGGTGATCAAATACCACCAAAAGAAAGCTCTAATTGTGGGGAAAAAAAAGGACATAAATTTTGTTTGGGTACAGCATCGCACGACCGCACAATTGTCAGTTAAGGCAACGCAGTGCCGTTTCGCAAAAAATGGCCTTGTCATTAAGGGGGCAAATCCTTCCAGTCCTTAAGGTTAAGTAAACCCATTGAGTCCTCTTCTTCCTCATGTGGTAGGCAGGTTCTGAATGTTGCAGAGACTGGCACTGCGTCATTAGGTGGAGCAGGTCTCTGTTGCATTTTCTTGTAAACTCGATGTGGCTTGAGGACATAATCCCAGGGCACACTAATGTCTTGGGTCCAGAGGAAGTGAGTGTAAGAATGCTGAGTTTAATTTAACTGGGAAGAGAACCTGAACTGGATCACAGAGTTTGGCCAAAAATTAGCAGGAAACATCCAATAATAGGTTAAATTAAGACCCGTACACACAATACAAAAATCGGAAGTAAAATTTCGTATGACGAACGATCTGACGATTTTCGGATCGTTAGTATGGTGCTTTCAACAGCCAATTCAGATTTTTCGGATGGCAAAAGCTGGATGTGCAGACTATAACATTTTTGTCAGATGTGAACACAACGTCCGATTTTTGCTTAATTAGTGATATGGATGAGCGAATTTGGGGTGGAGGAACTTGACTGACATTCCCATAGACACACTTCTAAACCTCGTGGAGAGCCTTCCCAGAAGAGTTGAAGCTGTTAAAGCTGCAAAGGGTGGGCCAACTCAATATTGAACCCTATGGACAAAGACTGGGATGCCATTAAAATTCATGTGCGTGTAAAGACAGACGCCCTAATACTTTTGGCAATATAGTGTATTTCCTGATCTGAATTGTGAGTGGATACTTGTATGGAAATAAATACTTTTTATTAGCGATTTGCACTATGGTTCTTTCCCCTTGCCTCCTATATGATTGACACCACACTGAGACCAGCTGGGAGCTACGGATTTGGAGCGTACAGCCAGTGGGAGCGATGCCACTTATAACACTGCAAAGAGCATACAGACCTCCTTTAATTAGTGAGGTCCATTCAAGCAGGTGGGAAGACACCCATAGGTGGGGTGAAGGGCACTGTGGTGATCAGAGGCAATTACTGAAGAGTTTTTGGTGTATGGGACTGCAAAATTTTTTTTTTCACGGACATTGAATCAATTATTTATGGACTGCATATATGCTTAAAAGAAGAGATGGACTAACATAAATGTTTTATATATGGATGATTTTTACACGGTTTTCAGATTTTAAATTAATGCACTATATTGAAGGTAACCCTTTTCGTGAAAAACAAAATAAAAAATATTGAAGGAGAGCGCTGCACTTTTTTAGTGACTATATATATGTAGCACCCTGTGGTTTAGTCAGGGAGCTCCTTACAAATTTACTTGCCAGGAGTAGTTATCCTGGTTGATTGATAGAGATCCATTGATTTCTCCCTAAGCTTGGCCTGGTTGTACTTCTCTCTTCTACCACTAGGTGGCCAGGCACTTGGTGGTATTAGATATGAGAAGGACAACTCAAGGTCAGGTTATGGGTATATGGGGTATCTCAGCCAAAGTGCAGGGGTTTTCTTGAACCCCTTGGCCTGCTGGTAGAGCCTATATATTTGGCTTGAGTCAGGTGATCTGTGTTCTGTGTCACCTGGACGGCTGTCTGGGTGGTTGTATGTCGTGTGCCCCAGGCTGCTAGGCCGGAGATTGGGCCTATCCCGGGGGCATCTGGCTGCTAGGCTGTGTGAGGACCTATCCAGAAGTAAGAGAGCAGTGCAGGGTTGGGATTGTGGCTTGCAATCCAACCAGAAGTGCCAGTTCTGCCGGCCAGAGAACCTGTCAGTGGTCGGAGGTAGGGGGGAAGCTGTCATCACAAAGGGCCCAACCAACTTATTACCAGGGACTACAGTGAGTAACTGAAGTACCGGAGCAGCCGAGCGGGCACGGTGGAAAATCGGGAAGCTTCAGGCGGTGATCAGGTCAGGGACCCAACCAGCGGAGGTGACACTTGCAGAGCAGCCTTGTAATTCAAGCCAGGGAGGCTGAGGAGGTCAGCAGGGCTGAAGCTGGAGAAGTATCTGGAATGCCAAGATAGGAGGATCCAGTAAGCGTGGGTGACGCTTGAGGGAGATACCACCGCAAAGATTGGAGGAGCTCAAAGGATTCAGAGTCAGTGAATCTAGTGAGAGACTGGGAGATCAGTGTTGAAGAACTACAAGAGGCAGTTGTAGTGAAGCTGAAGGAACTGTTACGTTTCAGTTAGGAACTGTTAAAGACTTTTGCCATAGGAGACAGCATTCCTGCACGAACAGATGTGGCACCTCGCTGGGGCATTTCCCTGCACAGCTGTCCTCCTATTGAAGTCTCGGAGTTTGAAAATTGACTTTAAACTACTTAAAAGTGTACTGGCCCTAACCCTCCTTTCCCCAAAAATACAAAAAGGACTGTGAAAAAAAAATAAAACCTCTTTACATCCAAGAAGTGTCTGGCGCCCAATAACTTTGTCCACCTTGCACCCACTATGCCTCACAACCCACCACATACAGAAGGATGTCAGCTATCTTTGGCCTGGAAAGTTCTCATCAGACTGGACAAGGCTAGAGACCTTGCTACATACAGTATATTCATTGTATTTTGTACAGGCGGTTGGATGCATAGTGGTGTAAGCTGCCTCCTATAGTATATAGAGTTGTGTAATAGGTGGTTTATATACAGGGATAGCGCGGAAAGTTTTTTCACATTCATATACAGTTTTGCATGACTGCGTAATAACCAGTTAAAGTAGCACAGTGCTAAATATAAAAAAATGGTCTGACCATAAAGGGGGTAAAAACTTCCAGAGCTGAGGTGATTAAAGCGGCGTTCCACCAAAAAGTGGAAATTCTGCTTATCTGTCTCCTGACCCCCTCTGGTGCCACATTTGGCACCTTTCGGGGGGGGGGGTACCTGTTTTTGACAGGTACACAGTCCTCCCCACTTCTGTCGGACCTTGTTGCAGTGAGGTATGTCAAAATCCGGCCTCCTCCTCCCCCTTCCCCTGCTGTCGGGCCAGGCGCATGCGCAGTAGGGACCTGGCAGTGAAGCTGAAAGGCTTCACTGCCAGGTTCCCTTAGCAGCAATGGCGGCAGCAGCACCCGACAGCCGATTGAAACATCAGCTGCGTTGCCGACATCACTGGACTCCAGGAGAGGTAAAGTAAAGGCCCGTACACATGTTCTGACTTTCTGATGGGAAATGTTCGATAACAGGCTGTTGGCGGTAAATCCAATCGTGTGTACGCTCCATCGGACAATTGTTGTCGGACTTTCGGTGGACAAATGTTGGCTAGCGGGTTTTCAAATTTTCCGCGGACCAATGTGTGTTGTCCGATTTTCCGAGCGTGTGTACACAAGTCCATCGGACAAAAGTCCAAAGTACAAACACGCATGGTGAGAAGCAAGGATGAGCCAGAAGCGGTCTGTCTTTAAACTAGCGATCGTAATGGAGAATTAACGTTAGTGACGTGGCAAATTATGAAATCTTGAAATGCAGCGCACAATTCTCTTCTTCTTTAATGGGATAATAATGAAGCTGCTTTGCTGGTGATACTGATGGAGTTGTTGCAAACTAATTTCCAAAGGCTTTTTTTTTTTCTAGTGATATCAAGAATAATATTATTATGCTATTTTTATTTGGGCAAGTTACCACAACACCATTATCCTGTAGTTTTTAAGATCAAAGATACAACTATGTTGGTGTCCCTTGTCAATTTTACATTGTATTTTTTTTAAATGTAATTGCCTACTCCCAAACTATCATTTGAAGTAAAACACATAGCCAAGTATTATTCTCCACAATTTTTTTTATTGTGCATTAAAAAAAGAAAACAAGTAAAATTAGACATGCTATCTGCCAATAGAACTTAACCAAAAAGTACATTCTATGCATCCAAAAATATAGAAAATATAACAAATCAAATCATTATTTAACCAAAAAAATAACGTCAAAGCAATAACTCCAAGGCCAATAATAAATTAAACGTTATCTCCTCCGATTCCGCAATATGGCTGGTTAAAGAATGGCCCTTCAGAAACTAACTGAAAAGCGCAAACTGAAAAGCGCGAAATGCAAAGTGCGAAAAGAAAAGCATGAATCAACCCTCACCAAACATCTACTAACACGAAATTAGCAGAAGGAGCCCAAAGGGTGGCGCTACAGAGCTGAAAAACAACGTAGTACGTCACTATGTTCGTAATTGTTGGCCAACATTTGTGTGGCAGTGTGTATGCAAGACAAGTTTGGGCCAACGCCCTTCGGACAAAATTCCACGGTTTTGTTGGCCAACAATCAGATCGTGTGTACGAGGCTTTAACCCCTTCCCGCCGACCGAACGCACATATGCGTACTCGGCTTTCCGGGGATATACCGGGATGATGCCCGCAACTGCAGGCATCATCCCGGTACCGTTGTTTTCAGCGGGCGATCGGCTACCCGAATATAACAACCGATGCGGCTAAAAGCCGCTTGGCTGTTATACCGGAGGAGCGGGAGGGGACATCCCCCCCCTCCCGCCGCCTCCCGCCGCTGTTACCGGGCCTCCCGTGCGATCGGGAGGCCCGGTGTCCATTCGGCTGCCTTCGGCGGCTGGGGGCGGGCTGGAACGAAGCTGCGAGCGGCTTCGTTCCAGTCTTCTTGTTGTAAATGCGGAAGCGACGTCATGACGTCACTTCCCGTTTACTCGGCTGCCAATGGCGCCGAATTTAAAAAAGTACACAGTATTCAGAATCGCCGTTTTCGGCGATCTGAATACTTTGAAGTGTAAAGGAGGGATGGGGGGTCTTTTAGACCCCCCATCCCTCCATAAAGAGTACCTGTCACCACATATTACTGTCACAAGGGATGTTTACATTGCTTGTGACAGCAATAAAAGTAAAAAAAAAAAATTTTAAACACAATTTATAAAGTACAAAAATAAATAAATTAAATTAAAAAAAAAAAAAAATTTTAAAGTGCCCCTGTCCCCGCGAGCTCGCGCAGCGAAGAAAACGCATACGGAAGTCGCGCCCGCATATGTAAACGGTGTTCAAACCACACATGTGAGGTATCGCCGCGATCGTCAGAGCGAGAGCAATAATTCTAGCCCTAGACCTCCTCTGTAGCTCAAACCTGGTAACCGTAAAAATTTTTTAAATCGTCGCCTATGGAAATTCAAAAGGTACCGTAGTTCGTCGCCATTCCACGAGTGCGTGCAATTATAAAGGGTGACATGTTTGGTATCTATTTACTCGGCGTAACATCATCTTTCACATTATACAAAAAAATTGGGGTAACTTTACTGTTTGGATTTTTTAAAATTCATGAAAGTGTCACTTTTCCAAAAATTTGCGTTTAAAACACCGCTGCACAAATACCGTGTGATAAAAAATATTGCAACAATCGCCATTTTATTCTCTAAATTCTCTGCTAAAAAAATATATATAATGTTTGGGGGTTCTAAGTCATTTTCTAGCAAAAAATACGGATTTTAACTTGTAAACACCAAATTTCAAAAATAGGCTTAGTCATGAAAAAGTCCTAATATTATAAATATGGAGCTGCTGACTTTTTTTTGAGGGGAAGGCAGAACTCCGCTTTAAAGAATACGGATCTTTTTCTAAAACAGTATCCCATTTACAATTAACAGAATCATCACTCAAATCCTTCTACAGAAGTGCTTCTTGCTATGCACATTCCTCAGTGCCAGCATAATCTTATGCTTGCTCCTTTGGATTCTTGTCTGTTCATAGGCAATGCCTGCACATTTACAGAATGACCTGTGCACAGAAGCCATGATTTACTCAGACTGATGTCAGAGGAGAAGTGCTCTGACACTGTCAGTCTCTGGAGTGGTATTAGGGCTACTCGAGCACAGATGACATGGCGCTGACAGCCCCTCGTGCCATTGTGAAGTTAAGGTCATGCCACATTGACTTCGGCAAACAATTCTCAGCCTAGCCACTGGCATCCATCACCCGCTAACTTCACTGACTGAAATGGTTTAAGTCAAATGGCACATAATTCTCCTCTGCAGCATTAACCACAGCACAGTGCTGCAGAAGCGAGGAGGACATTAATCCACTCTCAGAGGCCCCTCGAATGAGGGAAGCTAAAAAGAAAAATAACAGAGACCCCAATAACAGACTGAAAGGTCACCTTCCTATCATCTTGTAGACCTTTAGTCCTAAGCCCTATGCTATTCTTCTAGTTTAAATGAAAAAACAGTATTTACTAACTGCATCACAAGTCATGGAATGCTATGGAGTTCAGTAAATGCAAAAAAAAAAAAAAAAATGCCTCAAAGGTTTTGTGTCCAGCTGTGCAGCATTTTATCTTGGCAGCACCGGCACTTGGCAAATAATCAGAATGGAATGAACGCGTAGGCACATATAGCAGATTGCTAAGAAAAAGAACAAGCTATTGCGATCTTCAGAATGGCTTTGTGGCCTTGCCTTGTGAAACAGGCCTGGCATGTTTCAGAGCTTGAAGTCAAGCCCAAGGGTGAGTCCACGCAGAGGTCACTTATACTTATTTTTGTAAATTTCAATGCATTTTGTTTTTTTTTGTTTTTTTATCCAAGACCGCTTTTCCATTCGCTTTTTGTAAGCGGTGGTTAGCTCTTCCGCCTAGCAGCACTAGGGTCATTGGTTCAAATCACAACCACGGCACTACTTGCCTTGAATTTGCATGTTCTCCTTGTGCCTGTTTGGTTTTCTTCCGGGTACTCCGGTTTCCTCCCACATTCCAAAGACAATCTGGTAGGTTAATTGGCTGCTGTCTAAAGTGGCCCTAGTATGTGTATGTTTGAATGTGAGTTAGGGACTTTAGATTGTAAGCGCCTCTAGGGCAGGGACTGATGTGAATGTACAATATACATGTAAAGCCCAAATAATTCCACAGTAGCGCACTAATCAATCTACAAACCTCCTAAATATTAACATTGTGATAAAAATCAACATAAAAGGCCCATACATAATAAAAAGTGTCCTTACAGCATATCCAAAATATATATGCCAACATATGCAATTCAATATGGTAATACAGTCCAACTTAAATTGATGAAAAAATATTGTGAAACAATAGTGAACCAAAATCTGTTTGTTCCACCAAAATTCTTCACCAAAGTGATGTGTGCCACTTCCACGCCTTAAGATTAAAGCTCACCAGATGCTGTTGCCATTCACTCTCGTGTCTGGCAAATATCGCCTTATTAAATGTTATTGAAATGTTATTATCTCCATCCAGATTAATAAAGACATTCTCCACATGTGGGGATAGAAATTGAGACAGAGCCTCCAATAGTGTAAAAACACCTTAAAGGGGTTGTAAACCCTCATCCTATGCATTAAGGTGAAAAAAATGCCTGGCAGTGACCGTCCCCCCTGTTTTACTTACCAGAGCCCTGGAATTTCCAATGGTGAGGACTCGCTGTCCCTCTGCCCGGGGTTCTCGGCACTTGATTGGATAGATTAATAGCAGAGCAGCCATTGGCTCCTGCTGCTGTCAATCAAATCCAATGCCGCAGGCCCCGGGAGGCGGGGCCGAGTCATACATTCGGCGGCTATGGACGCCGAATGCTGGACTCGGGAGCACGCCCACAAGGTAACCCCCCCGGGAGAGCGCTTCTCCTAGGGGGGTATCTGATGTGGGGAGGAGCCGTGAGAGCCGCGGAGGGACCCCAGAAGTCTGTGTTCGGGGCCACTCTGTGCAAAACGAACTGCACAGTGGAGGTAAGTATGACATGATTGTTATTTAAAAAAATATATATATATTTGAAGCTTTACAATCACTTAATAATAAATTGGTCATTGGTTTATTAAAGTAATGCACTTACATCATAAAAGATTCAAATCGCCTTGTTAAAATTACAAGCATGCCAGGTCTTCTCATAGCTTACTTTACACACATGGAGTCACTGTCTCAGCGTGGCCGTGTAGCCACGCCCCAACGCGTTTTGTCACTTCCGCCCTCGTCACAGGCCCCCTGTATACATGTAAAGCGCTACGTAAATTGACCGCACTATACAAGAACCTGTAATAAATAATAATTAAATAAATAATAGTAAAATGGATAGGTCATATCTGTATGGTTGTAAAACATGGCAGCATGACTTCGGTATAGTCTAACGTAAGCCTGAACCTTTAGTGCCTTCCCGATTGGATATAAATTGCCTGGATACATTAGGTAGCCATACCTCCCAACATTTTGAGATGGGAATGAGGGACACCTATTAGCAAACGTATGTAGGCATAGGACACACCCCTGCCACACCCCCTTAAAGGGGAATTAACCCAAAAAAAGGTTAATTAAATCCACAAGTGCTTTTTTTACCACTACTATTTCTTTATATTGGCTTTTACAATGTAGAAATGCAGCAATTTAGAAATTGGATGAAAGGTTTAGCACTGGGAAACACTTTTTAAAAGATAAAAAGTGCATTTTATATACAACTATATTGATCAGACCAAAATGAGGGACAAATGAGGAGGAAAGAGGGACAGAGGGACATTTCTCCAAATCAGGGACAGTCCCTCGAAATCAGGGACAGTTGGGGGGTATGGGTAGGTCCTCATATTGCAGGTTTGGCAAGTCTAAAGTTAATTGTACCAAGGATGTTTGGTCAGATTGTAATGTGTACGGCAACCCTAAGACTAGATTTGTAATTATGTACCTCATTTTAAACCCTAATGAAAGTGGAGTTCTGCTGCTCCCCAGGTTTTTGATGTGTTTTTGTCAATTGACGAAAATGTGAGCTCTTTTTTGTTTTGTTTCCGTCACTGCAAATATGCCGCTGACGAAAATGATGATAAAAATGTTTTCATCAACAAAATTAACACTGACCCTTCGATGGAGTCTTGTCCTAAATTAAAGTGATTGTAAAGTTTTTTTTATTTTTTTTTAACAACAAATGTCATACTTACCTGCTCTGTGCAAGGGTTTTGCACAGAGCGTACCCGATCCTCCTTTTCTGGGGTCCTCTGCTGGCGCTCCTGGCTCCTCCTCATCGAGTGCCCCCACGGAGAGCCGCTTTTCCATGGGGGCACTCGTGCGGGCACGCTCATGAGTCCCGCTGCTGCAATTATTGACACAGACAGCAGGACTCGGCTCCTGGGTCACTGGATTTGATTGACAGCCAATGGCTGCGCTGCTATCAGTCTATCCAATGAGGACCCGAGACAGCGGCTGGAGCTGCTGGGCTTGTTCTCTTCGCTGGAACGATCGGGTTCAGGTAAGAAAAAAGGGGGGGTCTGGGGGGTGCTGCACTACAGAAGGTTTTTCAACTTAAAGTGGAGGTCTGCTGAAAAAAAATATTAAAAGCCAGCAGCTACAAATACTGCAGCTGCTGACTTTTAATATATGGGCACTTACCTGCCCAGGGAGCCCGCGATGTCGGCAGCCAAAGCCGATCCGTCCTTCGGCTCTCGGCTGCTGCCGCCGCCATCCTTGGTAAGAGAGTAAGGAAGTGAAGCCGTGCGGCTTCACTTCCTGGTTCCCTACTGCGCATGCGCGAGTCGCGCTGCACATCCTCTCAGGTCCCTGCTGTGTTCTGTGTCTCCCAGAATACAGCGGGGGAGGACAGGGTAGGCGCCAGAAGTGGCATAGGTCACCACAAGCGCCCCGGTGAGCTATGCCAGGAAGTGGGAGCAAATACCTGTATTAGACAGGTATCTGCTCCCTCCTCCCCCCTGAAAGGTGCCAAATGTGACACCGGAGGGGGGGAGGAATCCAAAAAGTGGAAGTTCGATTTTTGGGTGGAACTCCACTTTAATGCATAAAGGTGAAAGACCATAAGACTTTACAACTCCTTTAAGTCAAGAGTCGCTTCAATTATCCAATCGTGTGCAAAACAAATCCCTGTTTAGTTCATCTGCACATATGAGGATATGTAAAATTACAATTTAGGACCTCTTTATCAACCTCTTTAGTAAATCATCCCCATGTATCTTCTCACCTCTCTGATGTACATACAGCATTTAATGGTACAAACGCCAGACAAAAATACTCTTTGTTTACTCAGCTATTTCCAATAACCAAAGACTATGTCCAGGTAAGGCAGATAAATACTTAGTTTACAAATCTGGTGTAAGGTAGGGTAGGTCAGTAAAAAAAATAAAAAAATTATATATACACACATACATACATCTGTGTTATCAATTAGTATTTTATGTGTATACATGTGTAAATCATACCCTTAAAAAGTGTTTTTACCTGCTCTGTGCAATGGTTTTTGCACAGAGCAGCCCCAATTCTCCTCTTCTCGGTTCCCCTGCCAGTGCTCCTGGCTCCTCCCCCTGTTGACTACCCCCATAGCAAGCCACATGCAGGTATCCATTGACACACACAGTGCGGCTCGGCCCCGCCCCCTAACTCTTCAATAGCCTATGGCTCCTGCTGCTGTGTCTGAGCCAGTGAGGATAGAGAGATCAGAAATGCAGCTCGTGTGCACAGCGCTGGATGGACATTAGGGTGAGGCAAGCATAAGGGGGGCAGAGGGGGAAGCTGCGCACAGAAGGTTTTCTACCTTAATGTATAGAATGCATTAAAGTGGTTGTAAACCCTTACATATACCCAATTAAGTGACTGGCCTCTGGTTATACACAGAGAAAAAATCCTCTTACTATGTTATACCTGTCTATTTGCAGCCATTTTTCCTCTACGGCCTTGCAAAATTCAGAGATGGAAAGGATTTTTCACAGACTCCTAAAGCAGGAAGCGGGGAGCTGCAGTTACACACTTTGCAAGAGCTCCGAGCCCTGAGGGGAGGGAAGGGAAGGGAAGGGAAGGGAAGGGAAGGGAAGGGAAAGGGAAGGGGAGGGGAGGGAAGTGAAGGGGAGGGGAGGAAAGTGAAGGGGAGGGGAGGGAAGTGAAGGGAAGGGAAGGGAAGGGAAAGGGAAGTGAAGGGAAGTGGAGGGGAGGGAAGTGAAGGGGAGGGGAGGGAAGTGGAGGGGAGGGAAGTGAAGGGGAGGGGAGGGAAGTGGAGGGGAGGGAAGTGGAGGGGAGGGAAGGGGAGGGGAGGGAAGTGGAGGGGAGGGGAGGGTTAGGGAAGGGAAAGGGGGAAGCGGGAGAGGAAGGGGGAGGGGAAGGGACACCCCCCACCCGCTTCACACAGCACATATTAACAAAGCTGAGGCTGTCAATCAGCTGAAGGTCCCTCCCCTGTCACCTTTTTAGCTCTTGGTGTCAGGAAAACCTGTCAGAAGTGACTCATGCCAACAGAGGAACGAGACAGCAGACAGAAATGATACTTTGTGCTTTACAGAGAGGCAAGTAAACACTATAGAAATATGTGCTTTGTTCAGATTTCATGTCTGGGGTTTACAACCACTTTAAGGTAAAAAAAATCTTTTGCCTTTAGAACTACTTTAAATAGTAAACTATATTATATTATAGCTGGAAGAATTATTATGTACATATATGCTTGTAAACAGGAGCGCTATATGGACCATAATGTGTCAGGAAGACCTGGCGTTTTTACATTAGTACCCTGTGCAGGGACCCCAATAGGATTAAGAAGTTAGTTACCTCGAATACCACTAACATACTTCCTGCCCTGGGGGGAAAACTGATAACATTGTGTGAGATCAGTTCAAAGGAAGTTACAAGGACACTGGAATTATGGCAAGACTATAAGTATTTTATGTCCTTGCAGAAAATATTCATTAGCCTAAAAAAACAAAACTAAAGCGTCCACCACATCTGCAGACTTTTAGGCTGCAAAGCATTACATTTTTTGTTCTTGGAATCGAATATCCTCAAAGTTTGCATTATTTTCTGTATGTGATTCACTTCCGAAATATATAGCCTTAAAGTCATAATGATGATAAAGAATGATGTAAAGTGTACTTTAGATTAAAGTTGTTTACATCAAAGCAGTCAAGAAAGGGGTCAGCTTTTGATCATATATGCAGCGAACGAGTTACTAGCCTGATCATTCTCCAGCTTTTCACCGATTCCCAGAAATCTTAGGAATGGGATTTAATCACCAGTGAGCAGAGCAGCTGTACAAAGGGATCCTTGTGAGCCGTAATGTGTTTCCCAAATGGAGTGCAGAAGCCGAGATGGGAACAGGATGCGTGGGGAGCAGGTCCCTGCCCAGGTATCCACTGCTGTACGTGCTGCAGAAATTTGGGTGTGCTGGCATGGGAGACAAAATTCGCACAGGCTGAACACCAGTCAACTCATGTGGTTCAATAGACACACATTTCCAAATTATTCACCTAGCAGAATTGTAAAAACAATACATATTATGCTATTATATAATGCACAATGCAGGTAAAACCATATAGAATACTTGCTGAAGTGTCCAGTCTTGCTGGTCCAAACTTTCTTAAAGAGAAACATCACTCTTATTTTAAAAATTGCAACAAAAGGCATCTTTAGATACTGTATAGGTATAGAAAAGAATCACCCCCTTTAAAATAATCACATTTTGTTCCTTTGCAGCCTGAAATGAAGGCAAACACAGTTTTTGTTGTATCTAGCTGTATTTACTCCAGCTGTTGTATCCAGCTGTGCAACTTATAACATCCAAGTGAACGATAAAACACCAACATGTCAGAAAAAATTTTAAAAAAATTCAAAACCAGAATCACCGAGTTGCAAAAAGGATCACCCCTTCTAAAAATGACTCAATTGGGTGTAGCTAATCACCTTCTCAATGGCACACGAAGCCATTTGACTTTCAACTGTGATCAGCTGTGTTCATTTTGATTAGCTCAGCATGAAAAGAGCTTTCCAGAAGCATTTCAGTCCCTGGTAGTGCAACCGAAGCAAACGATCAACTATGGATGGCAAGGCACTTTCAAAAGATCTCTGGGATAAAGTTGTGGACAGGCACAAGTCGGGCATGGGCGTCCGCAAATAGGGGCAAGGCGGGGCAATTGCCCACCCCCCCCCCCCGGATTGTCCCTTAATTCTGATTTTTGTCCTGTGTCCCGGGCACCTTCATTCCGGGACAATACAGTGTCCCGGAATGAATAAAAAAAAAAAAAAAACACACCGCCAGTCCGCCACCTTGATAATCATTTGCCGAACTGGTTGCTAGACTAGGGCCGCCCCGCTTCTAGCAACCAGTGATGTCGGCTGACACGTGGGCAGTGGGCACCCTACGGCTGAGCAGCGTGCCTCTGAGTCCACCCACCTCCTCTCTCCTTCTCCGCCTCTGGCCGCAGCAGCAGAGTGAGAGAGAGCAGCCACACCAGAGCGACGAGCGTCTTCATTCTCAGTCCTGACTGGTAGTGGCACTGCTGGTAAGCCAGGATCCAGCCTGTGCCCAGTCAGTGCCAGTCCTGGGGCCACCGCCGCCCACTCCCGCAGCTGCTGCAGCACATTGCCAGCAGCCCAACTTCTCCAGTTCTCCTCCTGTGCCTCCTCCCACCCACGAGGGCCACGAGTTTTGAGCTGCCAGACAAACTTCCAGGTTAGTGTTTGTTGTGGCTGAAAATATCATTCATGACCAGCTCTAAAATGTGATACAGCAACTTGCTGGCAAATACGAGTCTTTACACTGATGGGTGTCCATAAAATTATGTCACCCCCTAAAAAAAGTTCTGCGGATGCCCTTGAAGTCAGGAGATGGATACAAAAAAAAAGTCAAATACTTTATCAATACCTAGAGGCACAATGAAGTTTATTATTAAAATTTGGAAGGTAATTGGTACAACACAGACCATCCCAGGATCAGGACATTGCTCCAAACTGGATGAAAGAGCCAGGAGGGAACTGGTCAGAGAGGGTACCAAAACAAAAAGTGGTCATTGTGTGAATGTGACAATAATATCACAAATTCTCCACAAATGTGGCTTGTATGGGAGGGTTGCAAGAAAAAAGCCACTCCTCAAGAAAGGCCACATGCAGTCACGACTGAGCTTTGCCAAAAAGCACCTTAAAGATTCTGAGGCCACATGGAAAAAGGTGTTATGGTCAAATGAGACTAAAATTAAATTATTTGGCCTCAACACCAAACAATATATCTCGCGGAAATCCAATACAGCTCACCATCCAAATAACGCCATTCCTACAGTGAAGCATGGAGGTGGTAATATCCTGTTATGGGGGTGTTTCTCTGCAGCAGAGACTGGAGCACTTGTCAGGATAGTAGGAGAAATGGATCGGGCAAAATACTGTCAAATTCTTGAGGACAATCTGCTGCTTTCTGCCAGAAAGTTGTCAATGGGAAGAAGGTTTACATTCCAACATGAGAAATGACCCAAAGCACACAGCAAAAATGACCACACAGTGGTTGAAGGAGAAAAAGGTGAATGTCCTTACATGGCCTAGTCAGAGCCCCCCATTGAAAATCTGTGACTTGAAGACTGCAGTGCACAAATAGTAACCATCAAATTTAACTGAACTTAAGCAGTTCTGCAAAGAAGAGTGGGCAAATATTGTGTAGATCTGCAAAGTTAGTAGAGACATATCCCAACAGACTAAAGGCTGTAATTAAAGCAAAAGGTGGTTCAACATAATACTGACACAAGGGGGTGATCCTTTTAACAACTCAGTAATTCTGTTTTTGAATTATTGGTATTACATTTTTCACTTGGATGTTATAAGTAAATACAGCTGGATGTATTCTTGGCATACAATTCTTTTGCTTTTCCTTCCCATTCTACTCATGAAGGCCAATAAGGGCAGATAAATCCATCTCCACTTTACTTCCTGGAACTCTACATGCAACTTTGGGTCTGCTGCCAGGGATATTTGACAGCACACATCATCTGAGGGGAAGACACTGGTGATGATGCCTTTCTAAGCCGCACCGGTTGGGCCAGGGCTAATTTACCAGTGCCTCGCTCAACCGGGAAGTGTTAAAACAGAAATTGTAAGTAAAAGCAAAACATTTATTTATGTTTAATAATAATAAGATGATTTCATATCAGAATGCAGAGCTACATGCTCATGTGATTTTTATTTAACGTTCCCAAATGTATGTAATGTAACTGACAGCCACAAAGGAACCGATTCATAGCTGCAGCTTGTCTTAGCTGTGAGCACTTTCCCGATACAAGCAATGGCAAGAGGAATTAGAGGAATGTCCCTTTCCCTCTGCATTCCTCTTGTCGTCACTTGTCTCAGGAAAGTGTTTACAGCCGCAACTACGAATTAGCCGTCTCCTTCATAGCTGTGGTCAACTGGCTGCAGCAGAAGGGGGGCAGGTCAGACCTCATAACTAGGGTTAGGAAGCACTTAGATTCATGGAACAAAGTACTACATGTACTTTATCCCATAGGGTACAGAACTGTGAAATAAAAATGGTAATGATAGATCTTTTTTTTAAATACACTGGATCCCATCTAGGACTTAAAAGAGAAGTATGTTTTTTTTTTTTAAATGTAAGAATTATACTTACCTAGGTGGATGCAGCATTGGTCTGATGATGCACCTGTCCCCCGGCACCTCTAACACGGAGAACCGAGTAATCTAACACCCACCGCCGAACGATCGGATCTGACAGCTCCCCAAGCAGAGAACTGGTGACGGTCAGTCAGGAGCTCCCTGCTCTGCCCCCCCCTTCCGTGTTCACTTGAATGCTGGGCTATGGAGGGGGGCCAGAGCGGCCAGTTCAGGCTCTCAGCAGCTTGAGGAGAGTCTGACCTGCGTGCCGGTGTTTTGCCGAGAAAGTTCCCCCGGCGGATAAGGACCCCCCTGTACTGCGCAGGCGCTGCGCTTGCGCAGTACGAACGACTAAGAGCCACCGAAAATAGCTGAAGCTGAAAAACTTCAATCAGCTGTACACGGCGCCTGCGCCCTGGGTCCAGGTTGAAGCCCCACCATCCAAGTGGACCTAGAGGGAGAATAAAGAAGTGCCGAGCGAAGCGAGGCCGTGCCCGAAGCGTGGCGAGCGAAGCGAGCCCGCGAGGGGCCCTCTTACAGGCGCCGTGTACAGCTGATTTCTATTCTATTCGGCTATTTCCACCGGCTCCTACTGTGCAAGCGCTGAGCCTGCGCAGTAGAGGGGGTCCTTATCCGCCGAGGGGAACTTCCTCGGCAGAACACCGGTCCAGGCATGTGGGAGGATCCCGACTCCATTGTCGCGATCTTGCCTGAGCCTGGACTGGCTCTGTGATGTCAGCAGACTGCACTCCTGTGATCCACAGGAGAAATACAGCCAAACAAGGTATGGCTGTACTTCTCCTTTTATTGTCTGTATATCCATAATGAAGGCCTCCTTGACCCCATATGGATGGCTAGGATTGGGGTGTGGTATCACACAATATGTAAAGTGGTTAAAGATGATTGGCTATTGAGAAACTGCGACTGGAAGGGTTGCCCTATATGTGGTCTGTCACAGCTTTATCAGCAGTTTTTTTGATCTTGCTAGTGATAAAAGGTGCCTTAATGGGCTATGCCCTTGATTGGAAGTTGGAATTAGACTAATGTCTGTGCAGCAATTCTGGTAAGGGCAGGCCCTTTAGACTTGGTTAACCTAATGTTAAAATGCGCTAACAGTACAACTGTGACTGGCACTGGTTAAAATAGTTTACGTTGGAAAATTGCCCTTCCCAACTAAATTGTTCTACATGTTGTTTCTTTTATGTGGGCAAGGCTTACTGAATTAGCAGTTGGGATTTAAGCCTCTGCTCCTCAGCAGTCATGAATCCTGTTTGGCACCGAAAAAATTAAAGCGGTAGTTTTTATTTTTTTTAAACCTGCAAGGCAAAGTTATAAGGTGCTAGTATGCATTGCATTATGTGAAACTAACCTTATTCCCGCCTCAACCCTGGGATAGATGTCTGTCTCGATGCTTCCATCTCTCCTCCCAGCCGCTGAGCCCAATTATTTGAGTCTACAAGTAGCAAGGCTACCCGTTTTTGACATTCTCCCTTCTACAGGTGGAGAATAATACATTACATCTTCCCCCTTTTTTTATAAACTTACATGAGACTATTATTTGTATTTATATTCATAGACCTCTTGTTGCATCAAACTCCTGATGTGTGGACCCTACTAGGATTCACGAAACGCGTAGAGCTCCATGGATGCAACAATATATTCGCTCATGCACAGATCAATTGTGTACCCTACTATGATACTTTATGAATATTACCATATGTGTGGTGTTTTATCATATATGGATTTCCTGATGACTACTTTACTGTACATGTTTGTACGATTTTTGCATACCTTTTTAATGTATTTTTTTATATCATGGAATTTATAATAAATCGTTAATTGTATCCAAGTTGTATTTGCTTAGTGACCTACCTCATTTAAAGTCCCATGATCATTTCCTGTTTTTATATTTATATATTTAGACCCCTTTCATTCTGAGCCACGGGCTGTGTTAGCAGTAAAGCGCCTTTAGTTTTAGCTGCACTTTACCGTCGTTTTAGCGGCACTATTCGCCGATAGCGGGGCGCTTTTAACCCCCGCTAGCAACCAAAGAAATGGTTAAATGGTGCAGATCATTTCAATGGGCAGGGGTGGTGGAGGAGCGCCACTCCGAAGATGCTACTTGCAGGACTTTTTTAAAATGTTTTGCCAGTGCAGCGCCCCAGTGTGAAAGCGCTCGGGTCGGGCCACCTGCAAAAAGTCCCCCCATCTAGGTTGGGCAAGGCTCCTATGGGCGGCGCCTTCCATCGAATCTCCCCCTCCTCCTGTGCATTACGACGACTTCCACCGTGCGTCTTGTCCCTCCTCCTAGGCGTCAAATAGAATGTCCTTTCAGCCAATCGGGTGACGGGTCTAAGGACCCGCTTCCTGATTGGCTTGGAGAAGAATCAGTGTGAGAATAGCAAATATTAATTCCCAATTCTCACACAACTGGGTGGGCTCTGCGCCCCAAGCCCATCCTTTTTTGAAGCCTTTTAGAGTCTCTGGCTCTAATCACGTGCTTCAAAGAAAAAAAAAAAGCCCCCCCCCCATTGGAATCCATGCGTCCAGTGCCCTGCATGTAGATCAAGGGGGGCAGATGCATGGATTGGGGGTGGCACCTGTGAGCCCCTAATGGATGGGCTGCCACTGCATACTACCCACCTCCATACACTATACACTCCTCTCCTGCACATAATACCCACCTCCATGCACTCCACACTCCTCCCCTGCACAAACTAACCACTATACACTCCGCACTCCTCTCCTGCACATACTACTAACCACCATACACTCCGCACTCCTCTCCTGTACATACTACCCACCACCATACACTCTGCACTCCTCTCCTGTACATACTACCCACCATCATACACTCCGCACTCCTCTCCTGCACATCTCTGCCCCCCTCTCCTACATCTCTGCCCCCCTCTCCTACACATACTACTCACCACCCTACACTCCGCACTCCTCTCCTGCACATACTACCCACCACCATACACTCTGCACTCCTCTCCTGCACATACTACTCACCACCATACACTCCATACTCCTCTCCTGCACATACTACCCAGTGCCTTACACTCCGCACTGTACATTCCCTATTTAGCATGACCACATTCTGCACTATGCAAGTCATCTCAGACTATTAAACCACACGCCTTTTAAGCCACGTTCAATATTGCACCACACATTCTTTTTTATCAATGCCTAGGGCCCACTTTTTATCTTGCACACGGGCCCACTGATTTCATAATACGCCCCTGGGCTTACCTATAGGTAAAAATCATCCATGGGAGTTTGCTCCCACTTTAATAAACTGTACTGTGGGTTTATATTGGATTCTGCCTGGGACTGAAAGTGTTAATTATTGGGGAGGTGATAATGGATCCTGTGCGCAACTGAAGTAGTGAACATTAGTTGGAGGATTCATCCTGAATCTTATCTGGTACTGAAGGGACATCACTATGAATACTAAATGAAGAGGTTATAGTAAACACAAAGGTTTGGGGGGGGGATATATTTTGGTTGATCCCCGATAATCAGCCATAATGGAGTTCCAGCGTCACAAGAGGTTAGCCTGAGTTACATAAATGTTTAACATTCCAATTTGCGGTCTGGTGAAAAATGTCAGCTGCAGGTGTACAAAGCAGCAGAACGCGCGGCGTGAGCGGGATATGACAGACATAATATTATTATACAGTATATGCACTCTGTAATGTGGCTGCTAGAGGTTCCTTTCCACTCTGGCACAGTGAGCTGTGAAAGGAACGTGCACTGACAGAATGAAGCTGACAGAGACAGATGGTCTCTCAGTGAAGCAGACACACAGCTCTCACACCTCATTTCTGGGCAGGGACCGTGACCGAGGGCAGTGCTGGATTAGCTGAGGGTCACAGAGCAAGGACCGAGCAGGAACACTATCAAACACCACAGGGACTAAAGAACATTGCCATATATACAAAGAATATTGTATTTAAAACACTTTAAAAAGAACAGATAAAAAGCAAGTACACAGAAATCATAGCATGTACTACTAATCCCCTTCCTGCAATACTGACTTCTGACTATGCACCTCCACAGTAAGCTTAAAGTGATACCAAAGGTTGCTTTTTTTTTTTTTTTTTCTTTTTTTAATAACAAACATGTCATACTTACCTCCACTGTGCAGTTCGTTTTGCACAGATTGGCCCCAAACATCCTCTTCTGGGGTCCCTCGGCAGCTCTCTCCCGCATTAGATAACGCCCTAGGAGAAGCGATCTCCCCGGGGTTTACCTTGCGGGCGTGCTCCTGAGTCCAGCATTCGACGTCTATAGACGCCAGATGCAGGACTCGTCCCCGCCCCCCCGGCGGCGGCATCATTGGATTTGATTGAGAGCAGTGGGAGCCAATGGCTGCACTGCTATCAATCTATCCAATCAACAGCAGAGAACCCCCTAGCCGAGAGACGCCGTTCAAGTTCAAGGGTTAAGGTAAGTAAAATGGCAGGTGTTTTTTCACCTCAATGTATCGGATGCATTAAAGTGGATGTAAACCCAATGTCATCCTTTCTAAACTACTGCCATAGGGGTTATCTATAAGAATAAACATGCCTCCTGCATGTATCTTTACCTGTCAAATGTCTCCCCTCTGTCTGTTATTAGACCCGAAAAACTGCAGATTCTGTGGGTGGGTCTGTTGTCTGGAGCTCGGTGGGTGGAGTCGTGATGTCAGTAGACTCCCCGCCCACCTCTACACTCCCCTTGTCAATATGCATTTTCTCCTGTGTATTTCTTACACTGAACTTCTGCTATGATCTCTAACATCCAGTGAAAAGACAGGAAAGTAACCACATGACTTCAGCATGCCCAATCATGCTGAGGTGTAGAACAGCCAATCCTTGCAGAGCTGCTGAAGAAAAGAGTGGGGGAGGGAATTAAAAAATCATGCCTGTGTCTTAGGCTGTCACTCACAGCAAGGGGGAGGATTTGACAAAGTTTTTGTCAGTTTGTCAAGATTTATCTCACTGAACAATAAAAGAGGATTGCTCAGAGATGGATTAACTCTGTTTGGCAAGACTGGGCTCAAATGAAAGGAAATCGTATACTCTACAGTATGATCTTAAAAAAAAAATAAAAATTTCGGGTTTACATCCACTTTAAGGTGAAAAAACACGAACTTTTACAACCCCTTTAAACCACAGAGGGTACGGCTGCTCCAGAGCCCAACTAGAATAGCTACGCTACTTTAGGTACTTGTGTGCTGATATTACATTCTGTATAGAGAAAGGCTATCCAATCCATACACCCATGAAGAAATCCTATAGAAGTGATGGCGAACCTTGGCACCCCAGATGTTTTGGAACTACATTTCCCATGATGCTCAGCTACATTTCAGAGTGCATTAGCATCATGGAAATATAGTCCCAAAACATCTGGGGTACCAAAGTTGGCCATCACTGTCCTATAGATTCCTCTCAGGGACAGGACAAGGCGTGGGCAGGGGGGAAGCTGCCCTGGGCACCGTGGTATCATGTGAGGTGGAGGGCGTCACAAGGAGATTGGGGGGGGGGGTATTTGTGTTAGGAGGGGTAATTTGGAGGCAGCAGGGGGTAAGAATTGTTCCAGGAGGGGAAAATTGATGGAGGGATGCAAGGAGTGGTGATTTTGTGTTGTGAGGGGAGGGGGTGGGGGAAGTGGATTTGTACTAAGAGGGGGGATTTGTGCTAGAAGAAGTGATTGGTGGGGGATTTGCGCTAGGAGGGGGGGGGTGTCCTGGGAGGGGAAATTTAAGGGGTAGAGGATTTGTGCTAGGAGAAGTGATTTCTTTTTGTTGGGGGGGGGGGGGTTGTGCTGTGGGGATTTGAGAAAAGAGAGAATTTGAGCTGGGAGAAGGATGGGGGGATGGGGGGGCAATGATTTCTGCTGGGGGGGCTTATGTTTCAAGGGTAAGCATGCAGAATAGTGCTCAAATTGCCCAAGATAATTAATTGTTGGTGAAGTCATAACAACATCCCATTGCGTTTTGGCGGCAGGCAACACCTTTCCCAACACCTTTCCCTCTTCATCGTGGCTTAACACAGGGTAAGACTTGGATAGTTTATCCTCATGGATATTGCAAGCTCAGTAACCATTACATTGTTTCTCCAAGAGAACAATTTAAAGTAGAACTAAAGGCAATATTTTTCTTTTTACATTTTGGATAGAGAAAACTAGAGAAGAAGTTTTGATTAGAGAACAATTAGATAACCTGTCAGGTTTGTAATACTGTCTGTGCCCCCCGTTAGGGAGATTCACCTTCTCTATTTGTCCTATTTACCATTATCATTGAAAGTAAAAGAAAATCCCAAATTTTGGTTTAAAATCAAAACACCAATAGAGGGAAAATTTTCCAATGGGGAGTTTAGTTATGGTGACATACCAGGGATTTTTTCTCACGTCCTGTTTTGGTTTTGGGACAGGAATGAAAGGAAATCTCCTTGATGGGATACAGATGGCAAAAAAAATGAGTACATTTATTATTGGACTCCTGTGACCCAGAGTTAGCTGATAGCAGGCTATAGCCTGCAGAATGCATGTGGGGACCATGTGCTGCCGCATCCATTTCCCTGTGCTGCGCAGCTGATAGAACTTACCACAAGGTTACAGTGAAAGGAGGAACGGTGGTGTGTGACCAGAATTTGCTGGAGCTATCTGATGCTGTGCTGCCCAGGTGAAGACAGTTGATATGAGACTGCTGACAGGCTGACCCCCCCCCCCCCCCCCACCCCTTCAACCTCTGCAGAAATGCTGGCAGCACTCATACGTCTATTTCCCAAAGAAAACCTCTAGATATGACGCTGAGCACGTGCAATCAACCTCGACCATGGCGAGGCCTGTTCTGAGTGGAATCTGTCCTGTTAAACCTCTGTATGGTCTTGGCCATCATGCTGGAGCTCAGTTTCAGGGTCTTGGCAATCTTCTTATAGCCTAGGCCAGTGATGGCAAACCTTGGCACCCCAGATGTTTTAGAACTACATTTCCCATGATGCTCATGCACTCTGCAGTGTAGTGGAGCATCATGGGAAATGTAGTTCCAAAACATCTGGGGTGCCAGGGTTCACCATCACTGGCCTAGGCTATCTTTATGTAGAGCAACAATTCTTTTTTTCAGATCCTCAGAGAGTTCTTATGCCATGAGGTGCCATGTTCAACTTCCAGTGACCAGTATGAGAGAGTGAGAGCGATAACACCACATTTAACACACCTGCTCCCTATTCACACCTGAGACCCTGTGACACTAATGAGTCACATGACATCGGGGAGGGAAAATGGCTAATTGGGCCCAATCTGGACATTTTCACTTAGGGGTGTACTCACTTTTGTTGCCAGCGATTTAGACATTAATGGCTGTGTGTTGAGTTATTTTGAGGGGACGGCACATTTAAACTGTTATACAAGCTGTACACTCACTAATTTACATTGTAGCAAAGTGTCATTTCTTTAGTGTTGTCACATGAAAAGATAAAATAAAATATTTACAAAATTGTGAGGGATGTACTTACTTTTGTGAGATACTGTATGTCTATTTGGAGTGCGCTTTATTATTACATACAGTATACTTTAAGGCTCCCTTCACACCTGAGCGTTTTGTTGCTTGAAGCCTGAAGCTACAAAACGCTGGAGGGTAAGAAATCAATTATTCTCTATAGAGATGGTTCACATCTCTACTCCAAAACGCCTGAAGCCAGAAGCTCCAAAACGCCTGAAGCTCAAACAAGTTCTGGAACTTTTTTTTTTTTAGGCAGATTTGGGTGTCTTTCTGCTTTTTACATTGGTGACCTTTTGACCTGTACAAAATCGCAGCAAAATGCGTCAAAATCACAGTAAAAACCGCTGTAAAATCCTGCGACTTTCTACCTACGCTCAGGTGTGAATGGGGCCTTAATGTATGTTAAAGCTGGCCATACACTAGTAAAACGCTTGTACAAAAAATCTCAGTACATTTGATGAGTTGATGAATATTCAAAAGTACTTCCAAAATCAAATGTTAAAAGTGAACTAAATTTTGAAGGAACGAACGAAAACCACAAACTTTGACATCATTGGGTCAACTAATTTAACTTAAAAGCCATTAAAATTTCATCTAGACCCGCTACTTGAATAGAATTCCAGATGTATTAAACAGGTTTCATTCCAATATGTACAATTCTTTCAGAACAAAAACCACATTCACAGATTTAAATCGTTCAATAAAAATTATCTATCCTGCTTCTTCAAACTTTTTTGCCGCTACATTCGAAAATGAATGCCTGTTTGACCTCACTAACCAACAGAAAATCAAACAAACGTTCCTAAAACTACATATTTCAAATGAAATTCTACTAGCATACGTTCAGTTTAAATAGTATCTCAATATATCTTTACACCAACCTTCCTATAATGCCCTGCAGAGCAGCATTCAGACTGGGTGTGGAAGGGGTACAATTGTAAGCCAATCAGAAATTGTATTGCTGAGAATGAAAAAAAAAAAGAAGCTAAATGATTGGAGGAGATACTACAGAGTTGAACTTATAAGAAAGCTGATGATTATCCAACTATCCAATTACAGTCTTGACCAAGCTGTATTGCTTTGACTGCAGTGGAAAGTAAGTGGTTAGGACTTCATACAGTGTCTGGCAGGGGCATCTGGATTAAAAAAAAAACTGGCTGAACAAAATTACAGTTTTCTGGCAGGTAAGATAATTTCCATATGTGTTTTAACTGTGCATTTAGCTGCCTGCCAACACCTACACTATTAAGCCCAATTGAAGTTTTATTTTTTGAGTGCATAGTTAAGTAAAGGGTGCAGAAAAACAGCATTTTGTGCATTTTTTACTTTGATTTTGCATTTAACTCTCCAGTGGCGGCACAATTTTATTTCCCCATGTAACATGCTGCAGAGACAAACTACTGCTTTCCCTGTGAAAGCAGCGGTCTCTCTGAAGTGGTCCAATATCTTCCCTCTAAGTCAGAGCTAGAGCTTTCCAATCAGCAAGAAGCGTGAGCGCTAACTCCAATTTAGCAATAGGTATTTTAAAAGTGACTGTTTTTATTTAAAAAGAAAGGCTTACAAACATGTCATACTTACCTGCTCTGTGCAATATTTTTGCACAGAGCAGCCCTGATCCTCGTCTTCTGGGGTCCCCCGCTGTCGCTCTGAGACTTTCCTCTTCATCAGGCTCCCCCACTCCTGAGTCCTGCTGCTGCGTCCATTGACACAGACAACGGGACTCGGCCCTGCCTCCGATTCATAGGATTTGACTGACAGCAACGGGAGCCAATGGCTCCTGCTGCTATAAATCTGTCCAATGAGGAGAGAAACAGTGGCTGGAGATGCTGCGCTTGTGCAAATCGCTGTTTCAGATAGGGCTCAGGTAAGAAAAGGGGGGTGGGATCTGGGATGAAAAACCTTAAGGCTTTAGAACCAGTATGCTGCCAAGGAGAAGAATTTTGTGCCGCTACTAGAGCTGTGTTAAGCACAAAATAAAAGAAAGAAAAATTAAGACATGGTTTTCCTGTATACTTATCTATGCACTAAATCTTTGTTTTTGGGTTTTATAACTGTAGGTCTTGCAACTTTTACATAGTTACATTAGTCCAGCTTGGAGCAAAGCAAGTATGTACACGCCATACCTGTGAGGTACCCGTTAAAGCTGGAATTCACTGTAGTAGGCACCTCTACTATAGTGATCTCCACTAGCTTCCAGGTGCCCTGTCAAATGATTGCCCTGATGCATTGTAAACACAGGAGGTTACTTGCTTGGTACAAGTACTACAGGAACACTTTGCATTTCCTCAATTAACGCAAAGTGTTCTCTGATTGGATGAAGTGGAGAGGCAGGGTGGTGACATCACAATCTCCACCTCATCCAATCACTGAGAAGATGTAAAGTGTTCCCTGAATGGCACCTGTGTTGAGAATAGCGACCTCCTGTGTTCAACAGTTCAGTGATGCCTACTAAAATGATTTCCCGCTTCCACAAGTATGGCACATACTTACAGGTCCAAGCTAATTATATCGAAATTGCCATACCTAAACTTCAACTTGAAGGTGGTTGTAAATCTCAGTAATGAAATGTGAGCAAAGCACATATCTGTAGTGTTTTTACTTCTCCCTCCAAAGCTCTAAGTGCCGTTTCTCTCTGGTGTTTCGTTCCTCTGTTAGCTTCTGAGAAGTTTTCCTGACACATGATACATTTTTGTTGGGTGGGGGGTTTAAGAGCTCAGAACAGAGCTTGTCTATTCAGAACACAGATCTTCTGCTGTGTAAAGGGGAGGGGGGTGTGTTCCTTACCTCCAATAAGCTCTCACACTGCATCCTCTCTGCCCCCTCCTCTGTGCTGCTGACAGATGAGGAAAGATTTTTAACACAATCTGTCTTTTGAAGGGTATAGAGAGGAGAAGACTGCGGATATACAGTACATGTAAAACTTATGTAGGGAGATTTGTTATATCTCTGCGTATCATTCTAAAGCCTGGTACACACGGTACAGACTTTATAAAGAATGCAACAAGCATTGTAAGGGTGCAATAAGGACGGCTAAGATAGAACATGAAAGACACATAGCGGAGGAGAGCAAAAAAAATCCCAAGAAATTCTTTAAGTATGTAAACAGTAAAAAAGGGAGGACAGACCATAAAGAATGAGGAAGGACATCTGGTTACAAAGGATAAGGAGATAGCGAAGGTATTGAATTTATTCTTCTCCTCAGTCTTCACGAGGGAATCGGGGGGCTTCAGTAACCAAAACTGCAGTGTTTATCCTCATGACACATCACAGGAAGCACCTTCATTGTTAACAGAGGACAGAATTAAAATTAAACTTGGGAAACTTAACATTAATAAATCACCGGGACCAGATGGCTTGCACCCGAGGGTACTTAGGGAACTCAGCCAAGTAATTGCCAGACCATTGTTCCTAATTTTTACTGACAGTCTACTGACTGAAATGGTACCAGCTGATTGGAGAAAAGCCAATGTAGCACCAATATTTAAAAAGGGCCCAAAATACATCCCTGGGAATTACAGACCAGTTAGCCTAACATCAATAGTATGTAAACTCTTGGAGGGGATGATAAGGGACTATATACAAGACTTTAGTAATGAGAACGGTATCATTAGCAGTAATCAGCATGGATTCATGAAGAATCGTTCTTGCCAAACCAATCTATTAACCTTCTATGAGGAGGTGAGTTGCCATCTAGATAAAGGAAGGCCCATAGACGTGGTGTATCTGGATTTTGCAAAAGCATTTGACACAGTTCCCCATAAACGTTTACTGTACAAAATAAGGTCCGTTGGCATAGACCATAGGGTGAGTACATGGATTGAAAACTGGCTACAAGGGCGAGTTCAGAGGGTGGTGATAAATGGGGAGTATTCGAAATGCTCAGAGGTGGGTAGTGGGGTCCCCCAGGGTTCTGCGCTGGGACCCATCCTGTTTAATTTGTTCATAAACGACCTGGAGGATGGGGTAAACAGTTCAATCTCTGTATTTGCAGACGATACTAAGCTAAGCAGGGCAATAACCTTGCAAAAAGATCTGAACAAATTAATGGGGTGGGCAACTACATGGCAAATGAGGCTCAATTTAGAAAAATGTAAAATAATGCATTTGGGAGGGCAAAAATATGAATGCAATCTATACACTGGGGGGAGAACCTCTGGGGGAATCTAGGATGGAAAAGGACCTGGGGGTAATAGTAGATGATAGGCTCAGCAATGGCATGTAATGCCAAGCTGCTGCTAACAAAGCAAACAGAATATTGGCATGCATTAAAAAGGGGATTAAGAGGGAGTGGCCTAGCGAGTGAGCCGGATGGACGTGTGAGACCGGAGCTCTGGCGATACAGGGACAAAAGTGGCACAAATCGTCCATCCAAACACTAAAACACCGGCTATGTGAGCAAAGCTCCGGGACCATACTATCATGCCCGGGAAGCGAGGTAAAGACCGGCAGCTGCAGCGCTTAACGGACTTTTATTCCCCAAATGACAAGGCAGATGGGCAAGATGGCGCTGCAGCCTACTCATCCACGCCGGCCTCATCGCAACAGCGATCATCACAAAAAAGGTAATCGCTCTCAAAATAGAGGTTCCCCTGAGGATGGAATGCAGCATCCGTCTACCCCATCCACCCGCAGCCCGGCCAAAGCAAAACCCAGGCTGGATGCCGAGGGATTCAATAGAGCAGGAAGCCCAGCCTCAGATTCTGGGGAGGACACCAGAGAACTCCCAGAATCGATTGAATCTTTCCCTACACGCAACCAACCAGTACTAGATACAGTATTGAAAGAGATGCTTCTCTCTTTAAGAAGCACGCTACAATCTGATATGGCAGTATACATGCACCGCATGAATAGAGACACACAAGATGTGAGGAACAGAGTAGAACATATAGAAACGAAGATGGGTGAATACGCCTCCACTATTAATGACTTGGTGGATGCCCATGGTGAAACTGAAGCTGACAATGAATGGATTAAGGCTAAATTAGCAGATATGGAGGACAGGTCCAGAAGGAACAATTTAAAAATCAGGGGGATCCCTGAATCTGTGCAGCAACAGGACCTGGGCCTCTATACTGCTACCTTGTTCAAATCTCTCATACCAAGTCTTATGGATTTGGACATTACCATTGACAGGATCCATCGGTTACCTAAGCTGTCGCATCTGCCGGACCATGTTCCTAGAGACATAACACTCAGACTGCAATTCTTTCATGTAAAAAGGGGATTAATTCCAGAGATAAAACGATAATTTTCCCGTTCTACAAGACTCTGGTCCGGCTGCACCTAGAGTATGCTGTCCAGTTCTGGGCACCAGTCCTCAGGAAGGATGTACTGGAAATGGAGTAAGTACAAAGAAGGGCAACAAAGCTAATAAAGGGTCTGGAGGTTATTAGTTATGAGGAAAGGTTGTGAGCACTGAACTTATTCTCTCTGGAGAAGAGACGCTTGAGAGGGGATATGATTTCAATATACAAATACCATACTGGTGACTCCACAATAGGGATAAAACTTTTTCGCAGAAGGGAGGTTAACAAGACTCGTGGCCACTCATTAAAATTAGAATAATAAGAGGTTTAACCTTAAACTACGTAGAAGGTTCTTTACTGTAAGAGCAGCAAGGATGTGGAATTCCCTTCCACAGGCGGTGGTCTCAGCGGGGGACATTGATAGTTTCAAGAAACTATTAGATAAGCACCTGAACGACCACAACATACAGGGATATACAATGTAATACTGATATATAATCACACACATAGGTTGAACTTGATAGACTTGTGTCTTTTTTCAAACTCACCCACTATGTAACGATTGTTGGCCAACCGAGCGTCTGATTTTTGTCTTAAGGGCGTGTGCCAGGATCTTGTTTTGCATACTAACGGTGCACCATTGTCGTGCAACAAACACGAATGTAGTGAGGTACTACAAGGAATTTCAGTTCTTGAGCGCCACCCTTTGGGCCCCTTCTGCTAATTTCGTGAGCATTGATTCCAAGCATGAGTGTTTGTACTTTCGACTTTAGTGTGACGGATTTGTGTACTGACCATACGAAAATCTGACATCAAACCGCTGTCCGCCGAAAATTTACTAGCCTGTCATCCAACATTTGTTGGCCGAAAGTTGGACAATTGTCAAAAGGAGCGTACTAACAGTAAGATTTTAGGACAACAGTCTGTCAACAGTTTGTTGTTACAGCAAGGAAAGCCGTCCACAGGGGTGTAGCGCCAAAAGGGGCATACTTTTCCCCTATGTATGCGGCAAAACCAACTAGAGCCCCAAAAAAGGTCTCTCCCTATGTGATGAACGCAGTTCTTACACATTCAGATATTCCATTGTATTGAACACGCTTATAGCGGGAATTTGTGATCACTTATCGCTGTGTGCGATTTATATTCAAATACCTATATATGACCAATATATACCAGTGGTATCTACTATAGACCACATGATATATATGTATCCCACTACTCCAGACACACTTATGTAATTTCGTTTTTTCGTTGTTTGTCAGTTTGGTTAAGTTCTCCCACACCTTGAGCCACAAGTTTACCAGCACCTACCCAGTATCTGTCCTGTGGAAGCTAATATTTTAGTGAAACGCGTCGACGAGCAACTTTTTGGAGGCATTACTGGATCAGAATTTTTTCTTTTACCTTGATACAGTAATAAATTAATCTTTGTACCGTAGGTCCAGTCCTCTATAACTGCATTATTGGGTAACTAGTAACTGTGTCCATACAGGGTATTGTTTGTATGTTGTTTATATGTTTTTTTTAACTATGTTGTAATAAAATTTATACTTTTTTACTGATTCTCTCTCTCATTATGTGCCCACAAAGTCCACTAATTTTTGGACTTGGTCAATCCTTGAATATAGTCTGTCAACCGACAATCCCCTGCCAACAATCGTACCGTGTGTACGAGGCTGAAGGCTGTTCACTTCACTGGGTATATGTGATAGTTTATATCTACTTTAAAATGAACAATTAAACTGCATGTGCAGGCAATGTAAGCTGCGCATTCGCACGTTTTTTTCATTAAGAATGTTTTGCACCTAAACGCATATCAGCATTTTGATATAATTTTAGTGCGATTTGTAAACGCAGGCAGAATCGGGACACTTCTGCCCACGATTTCCACATCACTCAGATGTGAGCTGAGCTTCACAAAGGAAAATCATTTTTGCAAATTACACCGCACAGATCTTACATTCCTATACTGAGTGATAATGTGTAGGGCTTTATCATATGTATCACTTCTCTATGATTTATATTTTTATTTTATTCTTATTTATTCCAAATACATGTAGTTACAGGTACATTTACAAAGCAGAAATGCTCTTTATTTGCTAAGTGCTTCCCATCAGCAATCCATTTATTAACGTTTTATTAACTGCGCCTCATGCCGAGGATATGTTAATACAAGCCCTGTGGGAGAACCAACAGCCGACATTCATGCCAGCTGCTAGTTTTGTGACTAAGCTGTATCTGAAAGTTTTACTATCATAGATCAGTGATCAGAAACGAAACATGGTTCCTAATCAAGTGATCTCTAGGACAGCCAGCCACAGTATTCCCATAACGCAAAAAGAGGCACTTTCACAGAAGCAGCCAGCAAACATTATATTGCAGCTTCTTTCCTTCATTTTCACCTGGTGATCTGGCCAGTAACTCTGTTTTCCAAAAGAACAAGCAGATGTAGCAGTTAGAGCAGGGGTGTCAAACTCAAATTCATGGGGGGCCGCATTAGCAGTATGGTTGCCCTCAAAGGGCCAGTTGTATCTGTAGGACTATGTATCCACTCTAGGGGTGCGCTACGTAGAGTGCCGGGTTCAAGAGCACGCTACTTACAGAGTGCCGGGTTCAGGAGCATGCTACGTACAGAGTGCCGGGTTCAGGAGCGCGCTACATACAGAGTGCTTGGTTCAGGAGCGCGCTACGTACAGAGTGCCGGGTTCAGGAGCGCGCTACGTACAGAGTGCCAGGTTCAGGAGCATGCTACGTACAGAGTGCCGGGTTCAGGAGCACGCTACTTACAGAGTGCCAGGTTCAGGAGCATGCTACTTACAGAGTGCCGGGTTCAGGAGCATGCTACGTACAGAGTGCCGGGTTCAGGAGCGCGCTACGTACAGAGTGCTTGGTTCAGGAGCATGCTACGTACAGAGTGCCTGGTTCAGGAGCACGCTATGCTACGTACAGAGTGCCGGGTTCAGGAGCGCGCTACGTGCAGAGTGCCGGGTTCAGGAGTGCGCTACGTACAGAGTGCCGGGTTCAGGAGCGCGCTACGTACAGAGTGCCGGGTTCAGGAGCACGCTACGTACAGAGTGCCGGGTTCAGGAGCACGCTATGCTATGTACAGAGTGCCGGGTTCAGGAACGCGCTACGTGCAGAGTGCCGAGTTCAGGAGTGCGCTATGTACAGAGTGCCGGGTTCAGGAGTGCGCTATGTACAGAGTGCCGGGTTCAGGAGTGCGCTACGTACAGGGTGCCGGGTTCAGGAGCGCGCTACGTACAGAGTGCCGGGTTCAGGAGCGCGCTACGTACAGAGTGCCGGGTTCAGGAGCGCGCTACGTACAGAGTGCCGGGTTCAGGAGCGCGCTACGTACAGAGTGCCGGGTTCAGGAGCGCGCTACGTACAGAGTGCCGGGTTCAGGAGCGCGCTACGTACAGAGTGCCGGGTTCAGGAGCACGCTACGTACAGAGTGCCGGGTTCAGGAGCACGCTACGTACAGAGTGCCGGGTTCAGGAGCACGCTACGTACAGAGTGCCGGGTTCAGGAGCATGCTACGTACAGAGTGCCGGGTTCAGGAGCGCGCTACGTACAGAGTGCTTGGTTCAGGAGCATGCTACGTACAGAGTGCCTGGTTCAGGAGCACGCTATGCTACGTACAGAGTGCCGGGTTCAGGAGCGCGCTACGTGCAGAGTGCCGGGTTCAGGAGTGCGCTACGTACAGAGTGCCGGGTTCAGGAGCGCGCTACGTACAGAGTGCCGGGTTCAGGAGCACGCTACGTACAGAGTGCCGGGTTCAGGAGCACGCTATGCTATGTACAGAGTGCCGGGTTCAGGAACGCGCTACGTGCAGAGTGCCGAGTTCAGGAGTGCGCTATGTACAGAGTGCCGGGTTCAGGAGTGCGCTATGTACAGAGTGCCGGGTTCAGGAGTGCGCTACGTACAGGGTGCCGGGTTCAGGAGCGCGCTACGTACAGAGTGCCGGGTTCAGGAGCGCGCTACGTACAGAGTGCCGGGTTCAGGAGCGCGCTACGTACAGAGTGCCGGGTTCAGGAGTGCGCTACGTACAGAGTGCCGGGTTCAGGAGCGCGCTACGTACAGAGTGCCGGGTTCAGGAGCGCGCTACGTACAGAGTGCCGGGTTCAGGAGCACGCTACGTACAGAGTGCCGGGTTCAGGAGCACGCTACGTACAGAGTGCCGGGTTCAGGAGCACGCTACGTACAGAGTGCCGGGTTCAGGAGCACGCTATGTACAGAGTGCCGGGTTCAGGAGTGCACTATGTACAGAGTGCCGGGTTCAGGAGCTCGCTACGTACAGGGTGCAAGGTTCAGGAGCGCGCTACGTACAGAGTGCTTGGTTCAGGAGCGCGCTACGTACAGAGTGCCAGGTTCAAGAGCGCGCTACGTACAGAGTGCCAGGTTCAGGAGCGCGCTATGTACAGAGTGCCAGGTTCAGGAGCACGCTACGTACAGAGTGCCAGGTTCAGGAGCACGCTACGTACAGAGTGCCGGGTTCAGGAGCGTGCTACGTACAGAGTGCCGGGTTCAGGAGCGCACTACGTACAGAATGCTTGGTTCAGGAGCACGCTACATACAGAGTGCCAGGTTCAGGAGCACGCTATGCTACGTACAGAGTGCCGGGTTCAGGAGTGCGCTACGTACAGTGTGCTTGGTTCAGGAGCGCGCTACGTACAGAGTGCCAGGTTCAAGAGCGCGCTACGTACTCTTGGGAGACTTGGCAGTGAGAGAAACAAACAGGTGTCGTCCGGAGGCCACTGTGCAGGCCACTCAGCAAGGCCTGGCGAGCCGGATTCGGCCCGCAGGCCTTGTGTTTGACACCTGTGAGTTAGAGGGTTGAAACAAACCATTTACCACTGACATGGGTTCTTAAAATGATCAGCTTTTATATGTTTATGTAAAACTTTTAACCCAAAAGGGGAAACTGTTGCTGTAACTGCTTATAAAGTGCGAGCCGGAGTTTGGCTTGAATTTGCAAGCGTATCTAAGGCTTGCCATATAGGAGTCTGTTTTTTTGTTAAACCAGTGGTAAAAAAAAAAGCATTTAAAAAGAAAACAAATGCAGCCACCACATCTAATGATTGGTAAGCTGCAATATATAAAAGTTTTGGTTTTGGGTATAATACTGCTTTAACCACCTCAATACTGGGCATTTTCGCCCCCTTCCTGCCCAAGCCATTTTTCAGCTTTCAGCGCTGTCGCACTTTGAATGACAATTGCGCGGTCATACAACACTGTACCCAAATGAAATTGTTATTGTTTTTTCCCCACAAATAGAGCTTTCTTTTAGTGGTATTTGATCACCTCTGCGTTTTTTATTTTTTGCGCTATAAACAAAAGAAGAGTGACAAGTTTAAAAAAAAAACACAATAATTTTGACCTTTTGCGATAATAAATATCCAATTTTTTTTTCTTTAAAACAAATTTTTTCTCAGTTTAGGCCCATATGTATTCTTGTACATATTTTTGGTAAAAAAAAAAAAATCGCAATAAGCATATATAGATTGGTTTGCGCAAAAGTTATAGCGTCTACAAAATAGGGGATAGTTTTATAACATTTTTATTTTTTTTTAATTTTTTTACTGGTAATGGCGGCGATCTGCGATTTTTATCGTGACTGCGATATTGCGGCGGACACATCGGACACTTTTGACACATATTTGGGACCATTCACATTTATACAGCGATCCGTGCTATAAAAATGCATTGATTACTGTATAAATGTGACAGGCAGTGAAGGGGTTAACACTAGGTGGTGATCGAGGGGTTAACTGTGTTGCTAGGGAGTGATTCTAACTGTAGGGGGCGGGGACTCACTAGGGGAGGAGACCGATCAGTGTTCCTCTGTACTGGGAACACATCATCGGTCTCCTCTCCTCTGACAGGACCGTGGATCTGTGTGTTTACACACACAGATCCATGGTCCTGCTGTGTTCGCGGGTGCCCGGCGGACATCGCGGCCGCCGGGCACGTGCACCGGGTGCCTAGTGACACGGCGGGCGCGCGCGCCCCCTGGTGGCCTAGGAAAGCGAGGACGTCATATGACGTCCGCCCTCAACGAGAGCTGCGCCGCCTGGCCGTCAATTGACGGCCGGCGGTCGGGAAGCAGTTAAACTAACCCTTTTAACCCTTTCATGACTAAGCCTAGTTTTGAAATTTGGTGTTTACAAGTTAAAATCCGTATTTTTTGCTAGAAAATTACTTAGAACCCCCAAACATTATATATATTTTTTTAGAAGAGAGTCTAAAGAATAAAATGGCGATTGTTGCAATATTTTTTATCACACGGTATTTGTGCAGCGGTGTTTTAAACGCAAATTTTTGTAAAAGTGACACTTTCATGAATTTTAAAAAATCCAAACAGTAAAGTTACCCCAATTTTTTTGTATAATGTGAAAGATGATGTTACGCCGAGTAAATAGATACCAAACATGTCACCCTTTATAATTGCACGCACTCGTGGAATGGCGACGAACTACGGTACCTATGAATTTCCATAGGCGACGCTTTAAAAATTTTTTACGGTTACCAGGTTTGAGCTACAGAGGAGGTCTAGGGCTAGAATTATTGCTCTCGCTCTGACGATCGCGGCAATACCTCACATGTGTGGTTTGAACACCGTTTACATATGCGGGCGTGACTTCCGTATGCGTTTTCTTCGCTGCGCGAGCTCGCGGGGACGGGGACGCTTTAAAAAATTTTTTTTTTTTTTTTTTTTATTTATTTTATTTATTTTTGTACTTTTATAAATTACAAAATTGCGAGCGGCTTCGTTCCAGCCTTCTTCTTGTAAATGCGGAAGCGACGTCATGACGTCACTTCCCGTTTACTCGGCTGCCAATGGCGCCGAATTTAAAAAAGTACACAGTATTCAGAATCGCCGTTTTCGGCGATCTGAATACTTTGAAGTGTAAAGGAGGGATGGGGGGTCTTTTAGACCCCCGATCCCTCCATAAAGAGTACCTGTCACCACATATTACTGTCACAAGGGATGTTTACATTGCTTGTGACAGCAATAAAAGTAAAAAAAAAAAAAAAAAAATTTAAACACAATTTATAAAGTACAAAAATAAATAAATTAAATAAAAAAAAAAAAAAAAATTTTTTTAAAGTGCCCCTGTCCCCGCGAGCTCGCGCAGCGAAGAAAACGCATACGGAAGTCGCGCCCGCATATGTAAACGGTGTTCAAACCACACATGTGAGGTATCGCCGCGATCGTCAGAGCGAGAGCAATAATTCTAGCCCTAGACCTCCTCTGTAGCTCAAACCTGGTAACCGTAAAATTTTTTTAAAGCGTCGCCTATGGAAATTCAAAGGTACCGTAGTTCGTCGCCATTCCACGAGTGCGTGCAATTATAAAGGGTGACATGTTTGGTATCTATTTACTCAGCGTAACATCATCTTTCACATTATACAAAAAAATTGGGGTAACTTTACTGTTTGGATTTTTTAAAATTCATGAAAGTGTCACTTTTCCAAAAATTTGCGTTTAAAACACCGCTGCACAAATACCGTGTGATAAAAAATATTGCAACAATCGTCATTTTATTCTCTAGATTCTTTGCTAAAAAAATATATATAATGTTTGGGGGTTCTAAGTAATTTTCTAGCAAAAAATATGGATTTTAACTTGTAAACACCAAATTTCAAAAATAGGCTTAGTCATGAAAGGGTTAATCTCAGTGTAAATACATCTGTTGTGTGAAGCCCTCAGAAGTTTGTTAGAGAACCTTAGTGAACAAACAGCATCATGAAGGCCAAGGAATACATCAGACAGGTCAGGGATAAAGTTGTGGAGAAGTTTAAAGCAGGGTTAGGTTCTAAAAAAATATCCCAAGCTTTGAACATCTCACGGAGCACCGTTCAATCCATCATCCAAAAATGGAAAGAGTATGGCACAACTGCAACCCTACCAAGACATGGCCGTCCACCTAAACTGACAGGCCGGGCAAGGAGAACATTAATCAGAGAAGCAGCCAAGAGGCCCATGGGAACTCTGGAGGAGCTGAAGAGATCCACAGCTCAGATGGGAGAATCTGTCCACAGGACAACTATTAGTTTTGCACTCCACAAATCTCGCCTTTATGGAAGAGTGGCAAGAAGACATTGTTGAAAGAAACCCATAAGAAGTCCCTTTTGCAGTTTGCGAGAAGCCATGTGGGGGACACAGCAAACGTGGAAGAAGGTGCTCTGGTCAGATGAGACCAAAATTGAATTTTTTGGCCTAAAAGCAAAATGCTATATGTGGCAGAAAGCTAACACTGCACATCACCCTGAACACACCATCCCCACCGTATATTGTGGTGGTGGCAGCATCATGTTGCATAGTTGCCAACATTGAAAAAAAAATATGTGGGACACTTTTTTTTGCTGTAGGCGGAGCCAATCAATAATTAGGAGGCGGGGCATTCGTTTGTAGGCGTGACCTAGTAAAAAATAATAGTTGCGGCGCGCGAAGCGCGCCGCGGCGAAAAATGGGTGTGGCTTACGCGGAAAGTGGGCGTGGCTTACGCGGAAAGTGGGCGTGGCTCAAGAGGGTATGGTTAGAGTCTGAGATGAATGGGGGAGGGAAAGGGGGAGAGGGGAATGACGGGACAGCAGCCCCAGGTCCTACACAACAATAGAAATATGTGTATTCTAGAAAGTTTAACAATCAGCAGATAAAGATACTCCAAACACCTGGTGTTAACGCTTCAATCATCCCGGCACCATGGTTGTTATGGTGTCAGGATGATTGAAGCGCATTATTTCTATTATTACATTGTAATATAAAATTAAATCATTCAACTCACCATAATGCAGAATCAGTGGGATCCCTGAGCGTGTCACTAGCCACGTCGCCTGCCACCAGCAGAGTCTGTCCTTGCATCAGGTGCCCCCGCCAGAGTCTGTCCTTGCATCAGGTGCCCCCGCCAGAGTCTGTCCTTGCATCAGGTGCCCCCGCCAGTGCAGCCCCCCCTCAGTTAGTGCAGCCCCCCCTCAGTGCAGCCCCCCCTCAGTGAAGCCCCCCCTCAGTTAATGCAGCCCCCCCCTCAGTTAATGCAGCCCCCCCCTCAGTGCAGCCCCCCTTCAGTTAGTGCAGCCCACCCTCAGTGCAGCCCCACTCAGTTAGTGCAGCCTCCCCCCCTCAGTGCAGCCCCCCCAGTTAGTGCAGCCTCCCCTCAGTGCAGCCCCCCCCCAGTTAGTACAGCCTCCCCCCTCAGTGCAGCCCCCCCCTCAGTTAGTGCAGCCCCCCTCAGTGCAGCCTCCCCTCAGTGCAGCCCCCCCCTCAGTTAGTGCAGCCCCCCTCAGTTATTGCAGCCCCCCTCACTGCAGCCCTCCCTCAGTTAGTGCAGCCCCCCTCACTGCAGCCCCCCCCTCAGTTAGTGCAGCCCCCCCTCAGTTAGTGCAGCCTCCCCCCCTCAATGCAGCCCGGCCCCCGCTCAGTGGAGGAGCGGCCGGTGTTCTGCCGAGAAAGTTCCCCTCGGCAATGGCGGACCCCCTGTACTGCGCAGGCGCAGCGCTTGCGCAGTACGGGGCTGGGGAACTTTCAGGAAGACACGGCGCCGGCGCCGTGTCTTCTGCTCGCTTCAGTGGAGAGGGGAGGGGCCGTGCAGCCAAAGAAGCCGCTTCATTGGCTGCACGGATCGAGCCCCCTTCCCCTCTCCACTAGAGGCAGCTAGAGCGGCAGCGCCGGCCGCCATTTTGCTGGAGCCCGCTGCTCCAAAAAAAAAAAAAACCAACATTCCCGATTTTCCTTATGGAAAATCCCGATTCGGGACACTCTCCAATCGGGACGAGGGTCCCAAAATCGGGATTGTCCCGGGAAAATCGGGACTGTTGGCAACTATGATGTTGTGGGGATGCTTTTCTTCAGCAGGGACAGGGAAGCTGGTCAGAGTTGATGGGAAGATGGATGGAGCCAAATACAGGGCAATATTAGAAGAAAACCTGTTAGAGTCTGCAAAAGACTTGAGACTGGGACGGAAGTTCACCTTCCAGCAGGACAACGACCCTAAACATACAGCCAGAGCTACAATGGAATGGTTTAGATCAAAGCATATTGAAAAGAAGAATGGGCAAAAATGTCTCTCTAGATGTGCAAAGCTGGTAGAGACATCCCCAAAAAGACTTGCAGCTGTAATTGCAGACAAAGGTGGTTCTACAAAGTATTGACTCCGGGGGGCCTGAATACAAATGCACGCCACACTTTTCACATATTTATTTGTAAAAAAATGTTGAAAACCATTTATCATTTTGCTTTAACCGCTTGCTGACCAGCCACCGTCATTATACTGCGGCAGGTCGGCGTGATCCCGTGAACCGTTGTAGCTGTACGACGGTCCCTTTAAGCGGAATAGCAGGCATGCGCGTGCTCACTACACTGCGGGGGGTGCCGATGCACGTGGCTGGCGGTCGCGGCCACGAGAGCCAGAACGGGGACGTGTGTGGGTAAACACACAAATCCCTATTCTGTGAGGAGAGGAGAGACAGATCGTGAGTTCCTACTAGCTAGGAACAATGATCTGTCATTTTCTCCAGTCAGCCCCCTTCCCCTACAGTTAGAACACACACACTAGGGAACACATGTAACCCCTTGATCGCCCCCTAGTGCTAACCCCTTCCCTGCCAGTGACATTTACACAGTAATCAGTGCATTTTTATAGCACTGAGTGCTATAATTGTCAATGGTCCCAAAAATGTGTCAAAAAGTGTCCGATTTGTCTGCCATAATGTCGAAGGCCCGATAAAAATTGTTGATCACCGCCATTACTAGTAAGAAAAAAAATAATAATAAAAATGCCATAAATATTTCCCTATTTTGTAAACGCTATAACTTTTGCACAAACCAATCAATATACGCTTATTGTGATTTTTGTTACCGAAAATATGTAGAAGAATACGTATCGGCCTAAACTGAGGAAAAAAATTGGGGATATTTATTATAGCAAAAAGTACAAAATATTGTGTTTTTTTCAAAATTGTCGCACTTTTTTGGTTGTAGCGCAAAAAATTAAAACCACAGAGGTGATCAAATACCACCAAAAGAAAGCTCTATTTGTGGGAAAAAAAGGACATCAATTTTGTTTGGGTACAACGTCGCATGACCGCGCAATTGTCAGTTAAAGTGACGCAGTGCCGAATAGCAAAAAATGGCCTGGTCATTGAGCAGCCAAATCTTCCGGGGCTGAAGTGGTTAACTTCACAATTATGTGCCACTTTGTGTTGGTCTATCAGATAAAATCCCAATAAAATACATTTATGTTTTTGGTTGTAACATGACAAAGTGTGGAAAATTTCAAGAGGTATGAATACTTTTTCAAGGCACTGTATATTAGTTTCTGCAAAAAACTTTAATGTGTGAAGACCTACTCTTCCTTAAGAACAGGGCGATATCTGTGTGCTAATGAAACCAAATAGCTCTCCTGTTAAATAGGTCTGCTTGTTATATTAATAGTAAAAAGGGTGCTAAGTGCTAGTTATTATTTTCTCATTATTAAGGAGAGTACATTTGCAATTAGCACTTTGCATTCTTAATACTATTAATCATATTTTCCACAAATAATCTCCTGGACGTGTCTAGCCGGTTGTAAGTGATCTGATGTGAAATCATAGAGCAGATTATTGGTTTGCTCCTATACTACTTGTACCATCAGCAGTAAAGTGGTGATAAGAGTACACAGCAATGCATGACTTATATTAACCCCTTCACGCCAACCTAACACAAATATGAGGCCTCACTGGACTGGGGTTTTTTTCCGTGGGGCTGCATATTTGCAATTTATAAGTTGCAAAATTGTGCTTAGGCATTTAGATTTGTTTTACCCTTAGGAGCAAAGGGGTTAAAAACATAAGAGAATAATTTTAAAAGAGAATGTAATCGCATTTTTTACATTTTTTTTTTCCTTATTTATTATTTATTGTGATTAGAATTTAAAGCGGAGTTACACCCATTTAAAAGTGCTATGGCGATTTTTATCTACCTCACTTATACGCTTAATGATACCTAACATAAGTAATTAAAACCTCTTATCTATATATGAATCAACCAATGCGGTTGCAGCTATAACCCATGAAATCAATAAGGAATGATAATGGTGCTAAAATACAAAGATCTCATTTTATGTATGGTTGATTCATATATAGATAAATGGTTTTAATCACTTATGTTATGTATCATTAAGCGTATAAGTGAGGTAGGTAAAAATCGCCATAACAAAAGTCAGCAGCTACAAAAAGTGTAGCTGCTGGCTTTTAATAATCAGACACTCACCTGTCCTACGGTCCCACTCCTCTCCCCCTCCTCTCCACGGCACCGGTATTCTAACTGTGGGCGCCCGGCTGTGGCTTCACAGCCGGGCGTGCATGGCGAATGTGCAAGCCACGCTGCGCGCTATGAATGGCCGAGGCAATCTTCTAGGACCTGTGACGTGTCCCAGACGATTGCAGGGAGGGAGGGGGGAGAGGTGAACTTCCTTCCGGCGCCGCGGAACCAGAGGAGGAAGTGGGAGCTGGGTGCCCGTAAAAACTGGATACCCGCTCCTCCCCCCCAAAAAATGACATGCCAAATGTGGCATGTCAGTGGGTCACCTTGCACTTAAAGCGGAAGTTACATTTTTGGGTGCAACTCCGCTTTAAAGAACATAAAAACATTTGGTAAAATATGAAATATATCATAAATATTTTGAGTTATCATATGGAGCCAGTAGGTGGAGCTCTAGTGTCTTTTTCCATTTTCAGCTCTCTAACCTTATCATCTTTGCTCTAATGCCCTGTACACACGGTCGGACTTTGTTCGGACATTCCGACAACAAAAAAATCCTCGGATTTTTTCCGACGGATGTTGGCTCAAACTTGTCTTGCATACACATGGTCACACAAAGTTGTCGGAAAATCCGATTGTTTTAAACGCGGTGACGTAAAACATGTACGTCGGGACTATAAACGGGGCAGTGGCCAATAGCTTTCATCTCTTTATTTATTCTGAGCATGCGTGGTACTTTGTCCATCGGATTTGTGTACACACGATCGGAATTTCCGACAACGGATTTTGTTGTCGGAAAATTTTATCTCCTGCTCTCCAACTTTGTGTGTCGGAAAATCCGATGGAAAATGTCCGATGGAGCCCACACACGGTCGGAATTTCCGACAACATGCTCCGATCGGACATTTTCCATCGGAAAATCCGACCGTGTGTACGGGGCATAAGGCTACTTTCACACTGGGCACGCACTGCGAATGGCCAGGCAATCTTCTGGGACCTATGACATGTCCCAGAAGATTACAGAGAGGGATGGGGGAAAGGTGAACTTACTTCCGGCGCCGCAGAGCCATAGGAGGAAGTGGGAGCTGGGTGCCTGTAAAAACTGGGTACCTGCTCCTCCCCCAAAAAAATGACATGCCAAATGTGGCATATCAAGGGGTGACCATGACTTAAAGTGAAAGTTCCAATTTTGGGTGGAACTCTGCTTTAAAGAATATAAAAACCATTTGCTAAAATATGAAATATATCATAAATATTTTGAGTTATCATATGGAGCTAGTAGGTGGAGCTCTAGTGTCTTTTTCCATTTTCAGCTCCCTAACCTTATCTTTGCTCTAAGGCTACTTTCACACTGAGGCTGTTTACAGTCGTTTTAGCAGTGCTTTTCGGCCGCTAGCGGAGCCCTTTTACCCTCACTAGTGGCTGAAGAAAGGATTAAAAGCGCCAGTGCTTTGCAGGCGCTTCGGCAGCACTGCCCTTTCATTTCAATGAGCAGGGTGTTTTGGGAGCGGTATATACACCGCTCCCAAACCGCCCCAAAGATGCTGCTTGTAGGACCTTTTTTCCCGTCCTGCAAGCACACCGTCCCAGTGTGAAAGCACTCGGGCTTTCACACTGAGGAGGCTTGAGAGGTGCTTTTACAGGCACTATTTTAGCGCTAAAATGACTGAAAAGTGCCTCAGTGAAAAAAAGTAGCCTAAGAAGCCAGTGTAGCCACCTTGGTGGTTTTTCCCAAGTGTGGCTCAGGGTTAAATTTCAGCACCATTAGCGGTAACCCCGAGCCACACTCGGGATTACATCTCAGGATCCTGGTGCGGTATACCAACCTTGTTCCCAGGGTCCTGCGATGTCCCCCCCGCTGTGTCAGCGGGCTCTGTCCTCCTCCCGAAGCCTCTGTGTGCCAGGCTCCGTTCCCTGCAAGCATTGAGACGCATGGGGGCGGAGCCTGGCGGCGAATTAAAAAAAAAGTGAAAATTCATAACACATACAGTACACTGTAATCTTACAGATTACAGTACTGTATGAAATCATTTTACATCCCTTTTGTCCCCAGGGCTTTGTCCAATGCCCTGCATGCAGTTTTATATTATATATACTGTTCTTTCTGCCTGGAAACTGGAGATTGTCCATAGCAACCAAAAAGTGTCCCTTTACGTCAAAAGTGGTTTTAGACCAGCTAGAAAACAAGGATAGTAAATTAGAACACTTGCAGAATTGAGCGATAGTGAATCGTGGGGAAATGTATTTTATTATTATTATATTATTATTTATATTTATTGATTACATGATTTTGTGTTTCAAACTTCATCATACCCGGGATGTCTACTAGACTCTTGGTGGACAGATTTAAGTGTGTTATTGCTAAGAATTACAGGCCTACAATATAAAACGCCAAATTTCTATGCAAAATAATTGTACCGCTTTAAGACGCAAAAATAATCAAACCGCCAGGGAGGTTAAAGAACTCAACCTAACCCCTTCATGCTGACCGTAGGCATATATGTGGCCCCACTGGACTGGGCTTTTTTCCGTGGGGCTGCATATTTGCATATCTCCCTTTGTGCGGGTAGCGCGACGCACAGCATGTTCCCAGCACAGAGACCGGGGTCCCACTGAGAGCCCCGGTCCCCGTTCTAACAATCGGGACCCGGAAAGTCCAATTCCGGGTCACATGATCGCTGTGATAGCCTCTGATTGGCTATGACAGTGATCAGTCACTGTGAAGCCCGGCCTTGTGTTTTCTGTCTCTGTGGATGAAAGAGAGAGATACATTTAATCATTCCCTGTCTTGGACATTAAAAAAAAAAAAAAAGTATGTGTAGGAAAAATAAACAATAATTAAAAAAAAATAGAATTAAAACAAATACCTAGATCAAGGTTTGATCTAGGTCAGTGCCAGGATTAGTTAGGGCTCTTGTTTCTAACATACACATATGTGATATTGGTGTGATTGTCAGGAGCAAGAGAATTTATTTGGGGTTGTTCTTTGGTGGTACCTTATTGTAGTAGCAAGCAATATACAGGTACATTTAAAAAAAATTTTTTTTTTTTTTTTACTATTATGGGCCAGGTTTCCTTAGATAATAAACTTTTTTTTAGGGAAATATCCATTACCATTTTGTCCTGAAAAAAAACAAGGTATAATCCACCTGGATGCACAAGGTAGTTGTGATGATATGTACGATTTTACTAACACATGTCAAAATTGCAAAATTGGGCTTAGGCATTTAAATTAGTTTAACCCTTGGGCATGAAGGGGTTAAGAGCCAATTCACACACACACAAATTATGAATTAGAGACTTATCCCACTATTTTCAGCTGGCACAGTGCAAAGGTTCAATTAGCTAGAGAAAGGCAAATTTTGTTTGTGTTCTGGGAACCCATTGTTATAGATAAACCTGTGTTTAACTAATTTAGCCGCGGAAGGTTTACCCCCCTCCATGACAAGGCCGTTTTTTACGATACGGCACTGCGTTATTTTAATTGACAATTGCGCGGTCCTGCAATGCTGTACACAAATAAAATCAATGTCCTTTTTTCCCCCACAAATAGAGCTTTCTTTTGGTGGTATTTGATCACCTTGCGCTATAAAAAAAAAAAAAAAAAAAAAAAGACTGACAATTGAAGAAAAAAAAAAAACAATATTTTTTACTTTCTGCTATAAAACACATCCAATAAAATTAAAAAAAAAAAAATCTAATTTCTTCTTTAATTTAGGCCAAAATGTATTCTGCTACATATTTTTGGTAAAAAAAAAACCCAATAAGCGTATATTGATTGGTTTACACAAAAGTTTTAGTGTTTACAAACTATAGGATATTTTTATGGAATTTGTATTTATTTATTTTTTATCAGAAGCACAAGATCTCGGTCTTCTCCTGTCACAGAACAGCGATCTGCTTTGTTTACATAGGCAGACCGCTGTTCTGTCTGCCTCAGGAACGATTGGCGGGTCTCGGCGGACATCGGGTCCGTCGGACATGCGGATTGGCTCCCGCTGTATCCACTGACAGCGGGAGCTGGTCGCCGGCAGAGCTGTTCTGACTCTGGGACAGCCAACTAAACATTCTTATCCCAATAACTGTAGATACCATATTTCTTTGATCTCAGTTTTATTAGAACAAGCCAGGTGAAACTACAAATAACAAAAATATACTTCAATAAGTATAATATTGCATACAATACAGCATACATTGCATAAACAACGATGTACAATACAAGATGTGATAGCAAAAACTTACTTTTTAAGTTTTCTAAGGGGTGATGGCGATAGATTGAGAAAGACATGACTTGCTTCCTGCAATGTGTTGATAAGAATGGTGGCTGGTTCACTTCCTGTTAAGATTCTACCCAGAATTCCCTGCTTGCTGACAACTTCCTTATTTACACATACAATAAACAATTAAACAGAACTGCATTAATACCAAAAAGGAACGCTAGATGGACCCTGCACACCACATATGATTGTCTTAAGTAAATTACACATTTTGCATGTAAATTTAACAACACAGGTATAAATAGCCAGTATAAAACATCTAGTGGACAGAACAGGAGCATGTGTGCGTCCCAGACCAGGAACAGGGAAATCACGTACAGGTATGTGATTTCGCACAGAGAGGCCACCCCGCTGCAGTAAATGTACATGGGGCGGTCCAGAAGTGGTTAATGTAGTATATACTATTAAAGCCGATCTCTGAGCCAAAAAAGTTAACCCTTGGCAACTACACCCCTCTTCCCCACTATTTTACCTAAATCTAGATTTTTTTATTTTTTTTTTCGTTTCCAATCCTTTTATTAAAGCTTGAACAATACAGTAGTAAAACAATGGGAAGACAAGAAAGGCACCAGAATAGAATGCAATGGTGATCATACATAACCTTACACATAGATTTCAGTTCCTAAAAAGGTAGGACTGTAACCATGTTCCCTGCGTTTTGAATAACACATCTCAGAAGAGGATCCGCTAAATTAAGGGCCTCCCTCATTGAAATTACCGGATCGTCCCCAACTTTTTGGTAACGAAACAGTCAGATCCTCTAAACCCAATTATCAGCCCTTGGGTGCGGAGTGAAGCCCAAGGAGCCGACCAGTGGCCCCAGGGCCCCAGGGCCAGAAGGCCAAAAAGAGTAAAAGGTAAATAGGAGCAGGGCCCTCTGATTCCTCCTGTATTGAATTATATTGTAAACGTACTGTCTGCCCTCATGCTGTAAAGCGCTGCACAAACTGTTGGAGCTATATAAATCCTGTATAATAAAAATAAGGGGAGAAAAAAAAAGAAGATATTGAAAAAAGGGAGAAAGAAAAAGAACAAGAAAGAGGAAGAAAAGCTGTAAGCACCCCCTGCAACCCATTAAGGTTTGCAGATGTCATTAAGAGATGGCTCTTGTCAGATAAGTGATCCAAAGGTCTCAATTTTTTTCAAATCTGGTCATCTTATCCTGCAGAATGGCAGAAAGATGCCCATTAAGCATTATCCAGGACAATTTGGCCTTTAAAAGATTAAAAGGTATCATAGGGGATTTCCAGGATCTCGTTATAATGATTCTTGCCGCTATAAAAGATAAACCCTATCAGGCATGGGTCTCATGGCTCCCTCCACTGGGTGGTCAAACAATACCTGTGGCGGAGATCTGGTCAAGTTAACCCCAGTGAGGGAGTAAATAAATTTGTAGGTGTGGATCCAAAACCTGTGAGCTACTGGGCACATCCACCAGGTGTGGTACTCTGTTCCTTCTTGGCCCACTGAGTACAGCAGCAGTACCTTGAAATTAGCTTTGATCAAAGGTTTAGCAAGCCAAGCTATGCCACTCTGCAGCGTCCAAGACTTCCCCATGTCCCTTTCCCATCTTTCCATGTGTAGCAATAACTCACGGTGGAGCTGCTGGTTTAAGCGGGTCTGTTACCTTCACTCTGCTTCCCTCTGTTTTACCGGCACCGGGTCTAGGGTTCCGTTGAGTTTACTGATGGACGATACACGCACCAACACTGGAGTACGTTTTCAATACTTTATTAAACAAACAACTTAGGAAATAGCAGGAAAGAGACGGAAAGGAGACTTGCAGAAGAAACTCAAATATTCTCTGATAGGGTTCTCTTGACAAATGTCCTGGTAGAATTCAAATACTATGTGGAATGCGCTCCCCTCGTGGGACACACTCGCCCAGAATGCAACTCGGAGGACCACCTCCACCCAGCTTGTCTCCGGGACAGAGGAGCATCCATACGCTTCAACGCGTTGCCTTTCCAACCCTGACCAGTGGTAACAGCGACACCCACCAGTCAGCACGGAAACACACACAACGTCAGCCAAGCTGGAACAGAGGCAAACTTAACCTTCCTAACGCACAAATTACTAAATTTGCCTAACATGCGGTAGATTGCAAATCTACCAGCGCTACACATGTAAGAAAGTTTTCCCTCCATAGAAAACTGAAAACCATAAACCCTAGATATGTAACCTGAGTGTTTATCAATACATTTACATAAATATCCCATGGGTGTTGTTGTAGAGAGGTCAGACACTCTTTTCAAGGAGGAAATAAAATGAGTTGAGTATCGCGGTAGTATTCCGTAGGCGGCAGATCGTATTTCTCTTTAAAACTTTGTTTTTAGGTTTTAAAAATCTACCTGAATGCCCCTAAATAAAACTCATGGGCATGTGACATGCCAGGTACCACATGTTCTTTCTTCTAGATTGTAGCTTGGGATGGCTCTTCTTGTTGTGCATGTCTTTTCCTGGTGCTGTGAGCGCTGCCCATTGCCTATCAGTATCCATCACAGGGACCTGAATTTTTGGCATAAAGTTGTCAAGTAAAGTATAGCAAAAAAGCAGTCATCGGAGCTCATCACCAGTGTTTACTACCAGAAAAGGTACCACAGACTGTCACATAACAGTGGACTCAGGTGATTTAGGTGATTTAGGGGCTCATTCACATGGGCACTCAGCCCTGTGTAGCATGTGTCGCAGTTGAGCGAGAAATGTCACCAGCATGCTATGAATTAGATTGTAAGCTCTTCGGAGCAGGGCCCTCTTAATCCTCTTGTATTTTATTGTATTATAACTGTATTGTCTTCTTTTTATATTCTAAAGCACTGAGTAAACTGTTGGCGCTATATAAATCCTGTGTAATAATAATAATAATAATAATAATAATGGATCTCCAGAATGGGTCCAAAGCTTTATTCAGCGATCACATGCTGACAGCAAATAGCAACATTTTGGAGCCACGCAGGACCCCTTCATCAATCATCATCACATGCTTGATGAAGGGATCCTGCGTGGCTCCAAAACGTTGCTATCTGCTGTAACCATGTGATCACTGAACAAAGCTTTGGACTCATTCTGGAAATTCATGTAGTACTCGGGACGTTTCTCTCTCTGACTATTCACTGTTCCAACCGGTGGTTGCTTCAGCACTCGCTTATACACAAAGCCATCTCTACAGGAACGTGCGCATTGGGAATAGCGCATTGGAGTCATTTAATTTTTTGTGTTGCACAAATGCTGAACGGCATGCAAGCCCATATATTGTGAATGGATATGTGTTTGTTGTATGGGGACTCACCTGCACAGCTGAGTCTGACAGGTACACAGGGATGGGTGCATTCCTCTAATGCACAGGCTCTGTGTCTGCATCCCTGTCAAACTTGGCTGTCCAGGTGAGTCCATACAGCCGATGTATATTAGACATGTGCGATTAGTTTCGTGCGAACCGAAAACTCGTACGAATTTCCGTAAATTCGTACATTCGGGAGGATCCGAAATATGAATTGCTATGCTTTCGAATTTTGTACGAAATACTAAATTTCGTTTACGAATTTCGGATCCAAATTCCTAACGAACATTCGTAATTGTTACGAAAAGTTAACAAACCTAAAAGTTAAAAACCAGGAGGTCAGCACAGCGCAGGTATGGTGGGAGCCCCTCATAATGATAAATTCATCATGACGAACATTCATAATTGTTACGAAAAGTTAACGAACCTAACGAAAATTCGTATTTCGTATGAATTTAGATTGAATTTCGGACACAAATTACGAAATACGAATGAATTCTAATATGAAATGGAACGGAACGAAACTAAACTAAACAAATTTATTGACAGTGCACATGTCTAATGTATATTCATTCACTTGTGCTAGTACAAAAAGTAAAACATTTTACAGGTTAAAAAAAAAATAGGCTTTAAATATGTGTTTATTTTTTTTTTAAATAAATAGCAAAGAAAATAGATGCAAAACTCTACTAAAAATCTGGCCTGAAACAAGTATGCGGTTCTGGAAAGTCCGAGACTTTTTATATAACATCGGTTTTAAAACAAATAAACCCTAGGGAACAAATAAATACATTAAATATTTGTATCCAAATTTTTCCACTTGACCTCCGGAAGATTTACCCCCCTTCATGACTAGGCCATTTTTGCGATACGGCACTGCGTTATTTTAACTGACAATTGCGCGGTCATGCAACGCTATACATACATTAAATTTTAACTCTTTTTTTTTCCCTACAAATAAAGCTTTCTTTTGGTGCCATTTGATCACCTCTGTGTTTTTATTTTGTGCTATTAAAAAAAAAAAAAGACCAGCAATTTTGAAAAAAAAAAAAAAAAAAATTTTTTTTGCTTTCTGCTATAAAACATATCCAATAAAATAAAAAAAAAATAATTTCTTCATAAATTTAGGTCAATATGTATTATGCTACCTATTTTTGGTAAAATAAGCGTATATTGATTGGTTTGCACAAAAGTTATAACGTCTACAAACTATGGGATATTTTTATTTAAATATTTTTTTACTAGTAATGGTGGCAATCAGCGACTTATAGCAGGACTGCGATACTGCGGTGGACAGTTGGACACTAACTAAAACTTTTTGGGAACCAGTGACACTAATACAGTGATCAGTGCTAAAAATATGCACTGTCACTATACTAATGACACTGGTTTGGAAGGGGTTAAAAAATCAGGGGCGATCAAAGGGTTAACTGTGTGCCTAGCCAGTGTTTATATGTACTGTGATAGGTGCTTTTATTAAAAGAAGAGATGGATTTTTTTCCATCCCTTCCCTCTTGTCAGAATGACGATCTGCCTTGTTTACATTGGCAGATCACCCATTCTGGCTCTCTGCCTAACAATCGTCAGGTGCCGGCAGATCAGTTCCCACTGTGTATAATCTGGCGCACAGGTGCCGCCCTGTAGCAGTAAAACTGCTATAGGGTGGGCCTAAAACGGTTAATCAGACTAAAAGCCAAAGATTTTTAACCACTTCAGCCCCGGAAGATTTGGCTGCTCAATGACCAGAGCATTCTTTGAGATACGGCACTGCGTCATTTGAACTGACAATTGCGCGGTTGTGCGACGCTGTACCCAAACAAAATTGACGTCCTTTTTTCCCACATATAGAGCTTCTTTTGGTGGTATTTGATCATCAAAAAAACAATATTTTGTACTTTTTGCTATAATAAATATCCCCAATTTTTTTTTTAAGAAGCACATTTTTTTTCTCAGTTTAGGTATGCATTCTTCTACATATTTTTGGTAATAAACATCGCAATAAACATATATTGATTGGTTTGTGCAAAAGTTATAGCGTCTACAAAATAGGGGATAGATTTATGGCATTTTTATTTTATTTTTTTTTACTAGCGATTTTTATCGTGACTGTGACATTATGGCGGACACATCGGACACTTTTGACACATTTTTGGAACGATTGACAATTATACAGTGATTGGTGCTATAAAAATGCACTGATTACTGTACAAATGTCACTGGCAGGGAAGGGGTTAACACTAGGGGGTGATCAAGGGGTTAACTGTGTTCCCTGACTGTGTGTTCTAACTGTGGGGGGAGGGGACTGACCTAGAGGAAATGGCAGATCATGGTTCCTAGCTATTAGGAACTCACGATCTGTCTCTCCTCACAGAACAGTGATTTGTGTGTTTACACACACACGTCCCTGTTCTGCCGCTCGTGCCCGCGATCGCTCATGGCCGGCAGTCATCGCAACCATCGGCCATGAGCATCGACACCCCCGCAGTGCAGTGGATGCGTGCGCCTGCTAGCCCACTTAAAGAAGCCGATGTATAGCTACGACGGCTCGCGGGATCGTGCCGACCTGCTGCAGTATAATGACCCCGCCTGGTCGGCAAGCGGTTAAAGGGGTTGTAAACCCTCAAGGTTTTTTTGCATTCTATGCATTAAGGTGAAAAACCTCCTGTGCTGCAGCTGCCCCCCCAGAGCCTCCCTTTTACTTACCTGAACCCGGTCTTTCCAGGGGCGGGGACGAGCACACCAGCTCCAGCCGGGGTCTCGGGTTCTGATTGGATAGATCGATAGCAGCGCAGCCATTGGCTCCCGCTGCTGTCAATCAAATCCAATGACCCGGGGGGGGGGGGGGGGGGGGGCAGTGCTGAGTCCTGCTGTCTGTATTAATAGACGCAGCAGCAGGACACGGGAGCGCGCCCGCACGAATTCCCCCGAGGGAGAAAGGCTCCCGAACGGGGCACTCAAGAACAGAAGGAGCCAGGAGCGCCGCTGAGGAACCCCAGAAGAGGAGGATCGGGGCCACTCTGTGCAAAACCTAGAGGAGGTAAGTATAACATGTTTTTTTTTTTTTAACTGAAACTTTAGTTACCCTTTAAATTGCTTTTCCTATTCTGGACAATAAGAAAAAGCAAATAACAAAAACAATACACATACCCTTTAATTACAAGTTTTAGCGTGTCGGCACAGCTTTTGGTTGGCACGGTACATGAGAACCTGTTTGAGAAGACCTGAAGAGCTGTTGATGCTTCTCTTCAGGGAAACTGATGACATAAATGAAAAGTAAAGTCTATGTGTGACCTCTTAGTGGCAGGCTGTGCATAAGAGCTGCTGAATACAGAAGCAGACCGAATTTCCACAAGTGGTTTACTTTGGCCCCTTCGCTCTGTTCCATTTTCCCTTCGAGGTGTGAACCAGGATAGTAGCTGGGAATCCTGCTGTGGGTTTCGCTGGCTGTTCCATCTGTGTAAACTTCAGGCTGCCAGTCTAGGGGGTACTGGCCTTGCCAGGAAAATATGTTCATTCCCATTAACCTTGTGAAAGCTACAAAATTGGTCAAGACATGTTGTATTTAAACACAGAGTAAAATAGGCTGATGTGCTCTGCTGGAGAACAGTTCATTAACTAGAAAGCATTTAATAACCCATGACAAGAACAGCAATTGTTTCGGGGCTATAGGATTTTCTGGCCTTGACATGTGATGTATATGCGTGTTGGTGACACACCAGACAAATTTATGTAGAATTAATTAAACTTTAATACAGTCTTTGATTTTTAAAATGTACCCACCTGCCTTAAAATACTTTAGAATCCAGCCATATGTTTGGTAGACTGTATGTTGCCATGTAACCATGCACTACATATTGAATTTTTAATGGGCAAGACATTTGTAGTGAAGATGTTATCCTACACTATATTACCAAAAGTATTGGGACACCGCCTGACTTTGCACGCACATTAATTGTAATGGCATCCCAGTTTTAGTCTGTAGGGTTCAATATTGAGTTGGTCCACCCTTTGCAGCTATAACAGCTTTAACTCTTCTGGGAAGGCCGTCCACAAGGTTTAGGAGTGTGTCTATGGGAATGTTTGACCATTCTTCCAGAAGCGCATTTGTGAGGTCAGGCACAGATGTTGGACGAGAAGGCCTGGCTCACAGTCTCCGCTGTAATTCATTCCAAAGGTGTTCTGTCGGGTTGAGGTTGTTGTGCAGAGTATTGAAATTATGCGCTGGAAGCTTCTTGGATACAGCAAACGGCTTTACTTTTATGGAGGGTTAGCAATGCATGTCTTACAGCATTAGAAACATGAAACAGGAACAAGGAGCATACAAGTACCGTATATACTCGAGTATAAGCCAAGTTTTTCAGCACATTTTTTTGTACTGAAAGTGCCCCCCTCGGCTTATACTCGAGTCAAGCACTTTTCTGGTGCAAAGAATGACATTTCCCAAACCGACTTTGGGGCCCCGAATCTCGGGACCACTTGGTGCTAGGAACCCCATGTCATTCTCTGCTGCAGAAACGTGCTTGACATTTTCCGAACCGACTTTGGGGCTCCGTATCTCTGGGCCACTTGGTGCTAGGAACCCCAAAGGTTGGTATGCAAACCCAGTGGAACTAGCACTACAACATATCCAAAGCTAGGGTTCCTAGCACTAAGTGGGCCCCAAAATTGGTTCAGAAAATGTCATTCTCTGCTGCAGAAAAGTGCTTGACATTTTCCGAACCGACCTTGGGGCCCCGTATCTTGGGGGCCACTCGGTGCTAGGAACTTAAGCTTTGGATATGTTGTAATGCTAGTTCCACTGGGTTTGCACACCAAATTTGGGGTTCCTAGCACCAAGTGGCCCCGGGATACGGGCCCCAAAGTCGGCCAAATGTGTTCATCTGCAGCAATGTCATTTCGGGACCCTTTGGGTTCAGAGACCCCAAATTTTGGCTGCAGCTAGGGGGCGTCTAGGAACCCTTAACTACCGAGTTTGAAGTTCGGGGGACCTATGGCTGCAAATGGGCACAGTGAGGCTGCAAATGGGCATTGTTGACCCTCTTTTCCACTTACAATAGCTGCGCATTTCTCACCCTAGGCTTATACTCGAGTCAATAAGTTTTCCCAGTTTTTTATGGTAAAATTAGGTGCCTCAGCATATATTCGGGTCGACTTATACTCGAGTATATATGGTACATACACTGAACATAGACAGAACATCCTGTGATCATATTACCAGCATAGAATAAAACACTATAACAATGCAGTGTCACCTGCTGGATAGAAAGGTATAATGTACACAGTTTATAAAAGCAACTTTACATTACATGCTGTTGTTCTTCCAAAACCCCTTCTCAATGGCATATGCTTTGTCAAATTACATTGAGTTTCTTCAGGATATAATTATGACGAGCCTTCAATAAAGGCTTGGTGAGTGCATCAGCAGTCATCTCCTCTGAGGGGAAGTATTGAATGCCAATAACACCTTACTCTTGATTGTCCCTCAGTAGGCGATACTTTACGTTGATGTGTTTGGTCCTAGGATTGACCCTGTTTGCGTAAGCTTTACACATCCTTGGTTGTGCTCAAAAATGGGAATTGGCTTTGAAATGTCTATCCCAATGTCTACAAAAAGTTGACAAATCCATATCGCTTCTTGACACGCGTATGCTGCTGCAATATACTCTGCTTCAGTTGAAGATAGAGCGACAATTGCTTGCTTTTAACTAGACCAACTTATGGTTCCTTCCCCATACTGGAAGATGAATCCATTTGTGGATTTGCGGGCTGTACAGTCCCCTGCCCAATCAGCATCCACATATCTGATCAGTTTTGGATCTGATGTTGCTGGTAACCGTAACTTCATCTGAATTGTTCCTTTGAGGTATTACATCACTCTTTTTACTGCGTTCAAGTCACCCTGACAGGGAGACGAGACTTTCCTGCATGATATGCCCACTGCTGTCTGGTCTTGTCACAATGGCAACATATAGCAGCTTACCTATTGCTTTGCAATACGTATCATTGTTAGGTAGCAAGTTTTCTGCTTCATTGCTCTTTTGATAGCCTGGTTCCATAGGAGTTTTCACTTCCTTTGCATCTTGCATATGGAATTGTTCCAAGAGTTCAGAGATTTTCTGAGACTGGTTGAGAAGATGACGTCCATCTTCTTCTCTCTCTATTTGGATTCCCAGATAGTAGCTAGTGTTCCCAAGCTCTTTGATTTTCAAAATTTTCTTTCAGCTTGTGAACCGATTATAATCCCCTTCTTGTTCGAAACAGGTTATAATGTCATCAACGTAGATAAGGATGTATATCCATTTGTCTTTTTGATTCTTGGAGTAGAGACAGGGGTCTGCTTAACTTCCTGACAATCCCTCTCTGGTATTGGTAAGTACTTTGTTTAAGCTTGAGATTGTAGATGCTCTTCTGAAGTTTACACACAAGGCTGTCTCCTTGCTCAAACCATGGTGGTTGTTCCAGGTAGAGATCTTCCTTAATGTCTTCATATAGGAAAGCAGTTTTAACGTCTAGGTGTTTCACTTGCATGCCCTTCCCGGCTGCAACGCTAAGAAGCGCTCTGATGGTGGAGTGTTTTACTTGCTTATCCATGTCTTTATAGACCTTGCTTTGTGCACTGGTCCAAATCATTTGGTGAAGGGGGGATTATGGTGTGGGGTTATTTTGCAGGGTTTGGGCTTGGCCCCTTAGTTGCAGTGAAGGGAACTCTTAAGGCATCAGTATACCAAGACATTTTGGACAATTTCATGGTAACACAGTTTGGGGATGGCCCCTTCCTGTTCCAGCATGACTAAGCACCAGTGCACAAACCTGGTCCATAAAGACATGGATGAACGAGTTTGGGGTGGAGAAACTTGACTTGCCTGCACATAGTCCTGACCTCAACCCGATAGAACACCTTTGGGATGAATTAGAGCAGAGACTGCGAGCCATGCCTTCTCATCCAACATCAGTGCCTGACCTCACAAATGCGCTTCAGGAAGAATGGTCAAACATCCCCATAGACACACTCCTGAACCTTGCGGACAGCTTTCCCAGAAGAGTTGAAGCTGTTATAGCTGCAAAGGGTGGGCCAACTCAATATTGAACCCTACGGACTAAGAATGGGATGCCATTAAAGTTCATGTGTGTGTAAAGACAGGTGTCCTAATACTGTTGACAATACAGTGTTTGTCCTTATTTGCAAGTTAAAATGTTAGCAGATGTGGCATCTTAGCCATCCTAACCAACAATTTAAGAACACATATCTCTTATACACAGAAGGATCCGGGTTTCCCCAAAATGCGTAGACCTTTCGCATGTCTCCAGCAATTTAGATTATACCATTCCAGCATCTTTGATATTAAATTAATCACTGTAATTCGTCATTTATGAGTCTGTGTTTGGTATACAATTTATGGTTGCAGGTTCTGACAATAAACCCTCCTTATAATGTATCTATACAAATTATGCAAACTTGTAGGGGTGGTCAACACTGCATACCATTATTGTGAGTCTTCACCCAGTGTAAAGAAATGCTGTAAAGTAATGCTGCGTACACACGACCGGATTAGCCGTCGTAATAAACTCTGATGGTTTCTCCGACGGAATTCCATTCAAGCGGTCTTGCTTTCACACGGTCAACCCAAAGTCTGACCAAAGTCCGACCGTCCAGAATGCGGTGACGTACAACACTTACGACGGGACTAGAAAAAGAAAGTTCAATAGCCAGTAGCCAATAGCTTCCGTCTCGTACTGGCTTCAGAGCATGCGTCTTTTTTGGTCCGTCGGACCAGCATACAGACGATCGGTTTTCCCGATAGGAATTGGGTCCGTCGGAAATATTTAAAAGATGTTCCATTTCTAGGTCCGTCAGATTTTTTGAAAAAAAAAAGCCAGATGAGGCACACACACGATTGGTATATACGATGAAAAGCTTCCTCAGACTTTTTCTGTAGGACACTCCGCTTGTGGGTACGCGGCTTTAGAATGTCTTAAAAAAAAAAAAAAAAATTATATATATATATATATATATATATATATTTTTTTTTTTTTTATCAATATACAAAATTCAAAGTGAGAAAACAGAAGAAAAATCTAAATCAAATCAATATTTGGTGTGACTACTCTTTGGTTTCAAACCAGCATCAATTCTCACACTTGCACACTTTGTACACTTGCACAAAGTCAGGGATTTTGTAGGTTTACAATCAGGTGTATGTTTACCAATTATACCAAGCAAATAATCATCAATTTCATATGTAGGTTGAAACACAGTCATTAACTGAAAAAAAAAAAACAGCTGTATATGAGGCTTAAAACTGGGTGAGGAACAACCAACCTCTGCTACTAAGGTGAGGTTGTGGAAGACAGTTTCATGTCACAGGTCATACACCATGGTAAGACTGAGCACAGCAACAAGACAAGTAGTTACTCTGTATCAGCAAGGTCCCTACCAGGGAAAGATTTCAAAATAGACTGGGGTTTCAAGATGTGCTGTTCAAGCTCTTTTAGGGAAGCACAAATAAATGGGCAATTTGAGGACCGTAGACGCAGTGGTTGGCCAAGGAAACTTAATGTAGCAGATGAAAGACACATCATGCTTACTTCTCTTCGACATCGGAAGATGTCCAGCAGAGCCATCAGCACAGAACTGGCAGGAACCAGTGGGACACAGGTACACATATCTACTGCCCAGAAAAGTCTGGCTAGAATTGGTCTTCGTGGAAGAATTGCGGTCAAAAAGCCATACCGCCGACATGGAAACAAGGACAAGGAACTCAACTATGCATGAAAACAAAGGAACTGGTGGTGTAGAAAATGGCAGCAGGTGCTCTGGACTAAAATTTAGAAATATTTGGCTGTAGCAAGAGGTAGTTTGTTTGCCGAAGGGCTGGAGAACGGCCGCAGCTGCCCAACTTCACTGCCCATGACATTGCAATCCTTCCTACTGGCTCCACATCCAGCTCTGACTGTTTCCTCTCAGTCCTCGCTGGCATGCCTCTCTAGTCCTCCTGACTGCACATGTTACTCACCAGCCCTCCTGGCTGCAACCGGTGGTTCCCTCCTGAAGACTTCCCCGGCAGTACTTGCTCCCCCTGTGCCTCCTGTTCAGAGCCTCCATGATTTCCTGGAGGGCTCTGTCCTGCACAGGAGTCCCGGGCCCAAAGTCACCCCCCTAGACTGGGGAGTTCCCTCAAAGGCCCCAACAGCCTAGTACTCCATCCTCAGTTGTAAAATACTCAAGCCTTTGGTTCTACATCACTAATTAGAAACCTGAATCTTTCAGAAGGAGAGGTCAACAATGCATTTCCTTGCAAAATTAACGGTGGCAGTTAATGTAACCATACATATTATAATCTGATTTCACTTTCTTTGTAAAATCTCCCTATATTGTACCAACAAGGTTGTGAATTCAGGACCTAGCAAATTATAAAATATAGAAACAGTGCAGGTAAGTCTTTGTACAACGTAGCTGTTGGTATATCAAGAGGAGATTGAAACTAACATATGTGGCCAGCTTTAGGTTAAGTACACTAAGATACAGTTGCAAAAAAAAAATGGCATCCAATATTAACTCTGAAATATGATGGAACACTATTATATTTACACGTGGACCATGCTTAGCACGTATGCCAGCACACGCTGCAGTCAGTACAAGTAGCTGATCAGCCGTCATTTGGTTTGGTCACATGGCTGGCATAATCACACATGATATAGGCATCAAGCTTTAGGTTAGTAAATGTAAAAGGTCAGTGGATTCTGCCCAGTATGGTCAAAGACGTTTTCAGACAAAAGCCAATCCATGCCTCTTGGGGACACATTTCCAAAGTTAGATGATTCAGAATTAGTGGAACTATGGAACAGCTCATGTTACAATTTGATACCCTTGCTTGACAACACCTACAGAATCAAACATCTTCAGAGGACTATATATAATGAAAAAAAAAAACAAAACAAAAAATTCAGTTTGCAGTAAAAAAAAAACAAAAAAAACAACACAACACAAATACAACAACGAACTGCACAACTGGTGAAATAGGCAAGAAGAGTCCTTTGTACAATAAATCATTTTTTACTCTAATTGTGTATGTTCTCACCTCAGTGACAACCCCACATCCTTTAAAGTCCTAATACCACTCTGTTTAGAGATGTGTTGTTGGTTGTTTGGATACGTTACTATATAAGTATGTGGATGTGAGGGGTTGCCCCTGGAATTGGTAAACTAATTTTGATATATTAGTAGTAGTAGTAGTAGTAGTAGTAGTAGTAGTAGTAGAAGCAGTAGAAGTATTAAAACCATGATAAAAATAAATAAATAAATAATAAATAATCCTAGACCCTAGTCCTAACCTAACCTTAATTCTAACCCCTTACCCTAACGGAAAAAAAATTATAAATAAATAATAATTTAAAAAAAAAAGAACAAATAAATGCTAAAAAAGCTGAAATACCTAGCAACAAATGATGCAACAGATATTAGTTTTCTCAATTGGCTAATAAAAAAAGGCAAAGCTCAAAAATGCTGCAAAAAAATGCTGCAATATCGTGCATAAAAACGTGCCAAAAAATGCTGAAAAAAAAACACTCAAAGACGCTATGCTCAGGTGTGAATGCAGCCTGAGAGTCAAAGCATTTTTTTTTCCTGTTATAATGTAATATGCACCGCTCCTGAAAATATATTCATTGTGTAATGAACCTTCAAAACATGCAATTTTTACATACCAACGGACTATATATCAATATAGCAAAATATAGTATGATGTTTCACCTGCACATTTCCCCTCTAGTTATTGAGGGCAATGGAATTTGACACAATCATGCAACTTCAATACCCCTTCACAGAACGCTAGTTACGAAGAGTAATTCTGATTTATAGTATATTAGAATGTATTGATTTTGTAACAGAAACCCAAGAGGACAGTGTTTCGATGTCTTTCAGCAAAAAAAATGAAAGTGTCAAAGTAATTAACCACTTCAGCCCCGGAAGAATTTACCCCCTTCCTGACCAGAGCACTTTTTGCGATAAGACACTGCGTCAATTTAACTGTCAATTGCGCGGTCGTGCGGCGCTGCACCCAAGCAAAATTGATGACCTTTTTTCCCACAAATAGAGCTTTCTTTTGGTGGTATTTGATCATCTCTGCGGTTTTTATTTTTTGCGCTATAAACAAAAAAGTAACGACAGTTTTGACAAAAAATTCAATATTTTTTACTTTTTGCTATAATACATATCCTCCCAAAAAAATTTAAAACATTTTTTTTCCTCAGTTTAGGCTGATATGTATTCTTCTACATATTTTTGGTAAAAAAAAAAAGGCAATAAGCGTTTATTGATTGGTTTGCGCAAAAGTTATAGCGTTTACAAAATAGGGGATAGATTTATGGCATTTTTATCAATATTTTTTTTTTACTAGTAATGGTGGCGATCAGCGATTTTTATTGTGACTGTGACATTATGGCAGACACATCGGACATTTTTGACACATATTTGGGACCATTGTCATTTATACAGCAATCAGTGCTATAAAAATGCACTGATTCCTGAGTAAATGACACTGGCAGTGAAGGGGTTAACCACTAGGGGGCGGGGAGGGGTTAAGTCAGTAATAGGGAGTGTTTTCTAACTGTAGGGGGGGATGGGCTAGCTGTGACATGTCATGGATTTGTGCTCCCGATGACAGGGAGCTGTGATCAGTGACACTGTCACTAGGCAGAATGGGGAGATGCTTGTTTACATCAGCATCTCCCTGTTCGTCCTCTCCGTGAGGAGATCGCGGGTATCCCCGCGACGATCGAGTCCACGGGACCCACGACCCGACTCACGGAGCTCCCGGTCGGCGCGCGCACGCAATGGCACGGCGGGAAATTCAGTGGGACTTACCTGTACGCCCATTTGCCCAGCCGTGCCATTCTACCGACGTACATCGGCGCGCTCCGGTCAGGAAGTGATTAAAAAACAAAACAAAAGCCTACTCCTTTAAATGTTTTATAGCTAAATTTTTTGAGTTCAAATTAGGTTGTGGTCCCAGTTTATGTATAATGTTGGTTGTACATCTAGTAATAAAATTGCTTAGTTTTAGGACCATTTAACCACTTGACCTCCGGAAGGATTTACCCCCCCCCCATGACCAGGGAGTTTTTTGCCATTCAGCACTATGCTATTTTAATTGGAATTCACATTTTTTTCACACAAATAGAGCTTTCTTTTGGTGGTATTAGATCACCACAGTTTTTCTTTTAATTTTTTATCATATAAACAAAAAAAAAAAATTCGAAAAAAAGTAATTTTTTTTTTTATATAAAACATATCTAATAAAATCTAATTTAGACCAACATGTATTCTGCTACATGTCTTTGGTAAAAACCTAACTGCGTTTTTGGGGACACAATTGGTGGCACTAGTACTGTATAGTTCTGATCAAGATACTGATCCGTATAGATGTTATACTAATAATGGCGGTGATTAGTGACTTCTAGTGTGACTGTGATAGTGTGGCGGAAATCTGGTGCTAACTGACACTAGCTGACTGACACTGATGTGGCTAGTGACAGTGAAAATACTGTACACTGTACTAATGACACTGGCTGGGTGGTAGCAGTAATCAGGACAGCAATCAAGGGGTTAATTGTGTGCCTTATACGTGTATGCAGGTGTATGTGTGCTGCTTTTACTTACAGATCTGGCAGGAGTCTCTCCTGGCTTTCAGTTCTGAACATAACTGATAGCAGGGAGAAATCCAGCCAGAATCTGTCTCTTGTGTTTACAAACACACAGATCTCTGTTATGTGATTGGCTACCCCCCCCCTGCCAGCCCCCTTAAAGGAGAATTGTACAAAAAAAAAAAACATGATTGATTAAACCCAAAAGTGTTTTTTTACCACTACTATTCCTTTATATTAGCTTTTGGAATTTACAAATGCAGCAATTTAGAATTCAGATGAAAGGTTTAGCACTGGGAAACATTTTTTGATAGATAAAAAGTGCATTTTATATACAACTATATAGATCAGACCAACATAAGGGACAAATGAGGAGGAATGAGGGACAGAGGGACATTGCTCCAAATCAGGGACAATCCCTCGAAATCAGGGACAGTTGGGAGCTATGCACCTGCGATCGCTCCCCACAGAGATAGTACAGCAGTCTTCCGATGTAAACAAGGCAGACCGCCGTTCTGTCAGAGATGAACAGAGTGATCTTGTGTTCCTGCTAAGCAGGAACACGGATCACTCTGTTCATCTAGTGAACCCATCCCCCCACACAGTTAGTAAGCAACCCCTAGGGGCATAGTTAACCCTTTGATCACCCCTGATGTTAACCCCTTCCCAGCCAGTGTCATTAGTACAATGACAGTGCATATTTTTAGCACTGATCACTGTATTAGTGTCACTGGTCCCCAAAAAGTGTCAGTTAGGTGTCCGACCTGTCCGTTGCAGTCACGCTAAAAATCGCTGATCACTGCCATTACTAGTAAAAAATAAATAAATAAGTAAATCTATCTCCTATTTTATAGACGTGATAACTTTTCTGCAAACCAATCTATAAACACTTATGCCGCGTACACACGATCGGACTTTCTGGCATACTTAGTCCGGCACACTTTCCGATGGACTTTGTCCGCCAGGTGCGCCGGACTTTAAAACGGACGGACTTGCTCACACACTACCGGACTTTCCGGCGGGCTAAGTCCGCCCGTCTTTCCGACGGATTTTCGCCGGAGTTACGGCGGACTTTCAGAATGAACGGACTTGCCCACACATGGACAAGTCCGTTCATTTTGAGCGTGACTCGGGTACGACGGGGCTAGAAAAGGAAGTCAATCTTGCCACTTTTATCGGCGAGATTGACACCTTGCGAGCCCCGTCGCGGGTCATACCAGGCCCTTAGGTCTGGTATGGATTATAAAGGGAAACCCCTACGCCGAAAAAACGGCATGGGATCCCCCCTAAAATCCATACCAGACCCCGATCCGAGCACGCAGCCCGGCCGGTCAGGAAAGGGGGTGGGGAAGAGCGAGCGCCTCCCCTCCTGAACCGCACCAGGCCGCATGCCCTCAACATGGGGGTGGGTGCTTTGGGGGAGGGGGCGCCCTGTAGGGCCCCCCCACGCCAAAGCAACTTGTCCCCATGTTGATGAGGACAAGGGCCTCTTCCTGACAACCCTGGCCGTTAGTTGTCGGGGTCTGTGGGCGGGGGGCTTATTGGAATCCGGGAGCCCCCTATAATAAGAGGGCCCCCAGATCCCGGCCCCCCACCCTATGTGAATGAGTATGGGGTACATGGTACCCCTACCCATTCACCTAGGGAAAAAGTGTCAATAATAAAACACACTACACAGGTTTTTAAAATAATTTATTAAACAGCTCCGGGGGGGGTCTTCTTCCGGCTTCGGGGGTCCCTCCGGGTTCCTCTTCTCCCGGTGTCCGGTCGGTTCTTCTCCGCTCTCTTCTCCCGGTGTTCCAGTTCTTCAGCCGGCTCCTCCGCTGTCTTCAGGCCGCTCTCTTGCCAGCGGAGGTCCGGACTTCTGGGCTTCTTGTCTTCTTCCCTCTTCTCTTCTCCAGATGTTGACACGACGCTCTCTCCGGCTGGACTGCTCTCTGAGCGCTCCGTTGTAACTTATATAGGCGGAGACCCCGCCCCCTTATGATGTCACAGTCCCTGGGCATGCTGGGACTGTGACATTTTAGGGGGCGTGGTCACCGGGTGATGTTGACCACGCCCCCTAAAACGTATTTTTTTACCAAAAATATGTAGTAGAATACAAAATGGCCTGAATCGATGAAGACATTTTTTATAGCAGAAAGTAAAAAATATTGCTTTTTTTTATCAAAATTGTTGGTCTTTTTTTTGTTTATATCCCAAAAAATAAAAAACACAGATGTGACCAAATAACACCAAAAGAAAGCTCTATTTGTGGGGAAATAAATAATGGCACACATGTATTTTGCGATTTTACACATTCGTTAATTATTTTGTACTCACTTTTATTAAAATATTTTGGTGCGCTGATGGGGGGCGGGGCTCCCGTGTAGGCTCAATGGAGATGAGCGGGATCCGGGATTGCACACTGTCTGCAGGCAGCATCACATGACAGTGACACACAGTCACTGCTTCACCCTGTGTTCACTCCGCACTGCAGTGAAGATGGAGGGAGGAGGTGGGTGGAGCCAACACTCTCACTCAGCTCAGGGGCGGAGAAGGAAGAAGGCTCCACTCTGAATGCTGGGGCTCGCCTCCTTTAGAAGCGGCTCCCACGTGATTGACGTTACTGGTTGCTAGACCCCAGGCGGCACAGGCTCTAGCAACCAGTGCAGGGAACACTAAAGGCCAAGGCAGCAGCACGGCTCCACCCACCTCCTCCCTCCATTTTCTCCAGGCTCCAGCGTGGCGTAATGACAATAGAGTCCCTCTCTCTTCGCCGCTGATGATACTGATGTGAGAGAGACTCAGGACTGGACTGGAGTCCGTCAGTAATATTTTCGGGGGGGGGGGGGCAATTGCCCCATTGCCCCCCCCCCCCGATCTGCCCCTGCGTGCACTCCTTTAAACCAGAAAGTTTACCGTGACACAAGGGTACGTCGCGGTGCCTAGGGGAGCCGCCCACCAGCAGTAAATGTACTGCTGGCAGTCAACAAGCGGTTAAAAATATAGCTTTTTTTTTATTTTGATATTTTGTAAACATATTGTATTAATATATTTTGTTAAAAATTATTGTTAAAAATAAATATTTATCCTGGTTTAAAATCCAATTACATTAGATCGAATCGATCCTTGTGTTAAAAAATATTTGAATTTTTTTTTTATTGATGATCATTTAATTGTTTCTTTATAACGTGTGTGGCAAGCATTGTACCAACACTCATAATTAAGAAAAAATTGTAAACATCTTTTAATAATGTATTCTAGCCACTGTTAACTCTCTCCTACCCACTTGACCTCCGGAAGATTTACCCCCTTCATAACCAGGCCATTTTTTACAATACAGAACTGCTTTATTTTAACTGACAATTGCGCATTCATGCTACACTGTACCCAATTACCATTTATGTACTTTTTTCCCACAAATACTGCTTTCTTTTGGTGGTATTTGATCATCAAGTACACCCCTCACATTTTTGTAAATATTTTATTATATCTTTTCATGTGACAACACTGAAGAAATGACACTTTGCTACAATGTAAAGTAGTGAGTGTACAGCTTGTATAACAATGTAAATTTGCTGTCCCCTCAAAATAACTAACTAACACAGCTATTAATGTCTAAACCGCTGGGAACAAAAGTGAGTACACCCCAACGTGAAAATGTCCAAACTGGGCCCAATTAGCCATTTTCCCTCCTTGGTGTCATGTGACTTGTTAGTGTTACAAGGTCTCAGGTGTGAATGGGGAGCAGGTGTGTTAAATTTGGTGTTATCGCTCTCACTCTCTCATACTTTTCACTGAAAGTTCAACATGGCACCTCACGACAAAGAACTCTCTGAGGATCGGAAAAAAAGAATTTTGCTCTACATAAAGATGGCCTAGGCTATAAGAAAATTGCCAAGACCCTGAAACTGAGCTGCTGCACGGTGCCTAAGACCATACAGCGGTTTAACGGGACAGGTTCCACTCAGAAATGGCCTCGCCATGGTCGACCAAAGAAGTTAAGTGCACGTGCTCAGCATCATATCCAGAGCTTGTCTTTGGGAAATAGACGTATGAGTACTGCCAGCATTACTGCAAAGGTTGAAGGGGTGGGGGGTCAGCCTGTCAGTGCTCAGACCATATGCCACACACTGCATCAAATTGGTCTGCATGGCTGTCATCCCAGAAGGAAGCCTCTTCTAAAGATGATGCACAAGAAAGCCCACAAACAGTTTGCTGAAGACAAGCAGACTATGGATTACTGGAACCATATCCTGTGGTCTGGTGAGACCAAGATAAACTTATTTGGTTCAGGTGGTGTCAAGCATGTGCGACGGCAACCAGATGAGGAGTACAAAGTGTGTCTTGCCTACAGTCAAGCATGGTGGTGGGAGTGTCATGGTCTGGGGCTACATGAGTGCTGCCAGCACTGGGGAGCTACAGTTCATTGAGGGAGGAGCCATGAATTCCAACATGTACTGTGACATACTGAAGCAGAGCATGATCACCCTCCTTCGGAGACTGGGCCGCAGGGCAGTATTCCAACATGATAACGGCCCCAAACACACTTCCAAGATGACCACTGCCTTGCTAAAGAAGCTGAGGGTAAAGGTGATGGACTGGCCAAGCATGTCTCCAGACCTAAAGCCTATTGAGCATCTGTGGGGCATACTCAAATGGAAGGTGGAGGAGCGCAAGGTCTCTAACATCCACCAACTCAGTGATGTCATCATGGAGGGGTGGAAGAGGACTCCAGTGGCAACCTGTAAAGCTCTGGTGAACTCCATGCCCAAGAGGGTTAAGGCAGTGCTGGAAAATAATGGTGGCCACACAAAATATTGACACTTTGGGCCCAATTTGGACATTTTCCCTTAGGGGTGTACTCACTTTTGTTGCCAGTGGTTTAGACATTAATGGCTGTGTGTTGAGTTATTTGGAGGGGACAGTAAATTGACACTGTTATACAAGCTGTACACTCACTACTTTACATTGTAGCAAACTGTCATTTCTTCAGTGTTGTCACATGAAAAGATATAATAAAATATTTACAGAAATGTAAGGGGTGTTGAAACAGAATTGTTGACATTTTTGCAAATTTATTAAAAAAGAAAAACTGAAATATCACATGGTCCTAAGTATTCAGACCCTTTGCTGTGACAATCATATATTTAACTAAGGTGCTGTCCATTTCTTCTGATCATCCTTGAGATGGTTCTACGCCTTCATTTGAGTCCAGCTGTGTTTGATTTTACTGATTGAACTTGATTAGGAAAGCCACACACCTGTCCATATAAGACATTACAGCTCACAGTGCATGTCAGAGCAAATGAGAATCATGAGGTCAAAGGAACTCCCTGAAGAGCTCAGAGACAGAATTGTGGCAAGGCACAGATCTGGCCAAGGTTACAAAAAAATTTCTGCTGCACTTAAGGTTCCTAAGAGCACAGTGGCCTCCATAATCCTTAAATGGAAGACGTTTGGGACGACCAGAACCCTTCCTAGAGCTGGCCGTCCGGCCAAACTGAGCTATCGAGGGAGAAGAGCCTTGGTGAGAGAAATAAAGAAGAACCCAAAGATCACTGTGGCTGAGCTCCAGAGATGCAGTCGGGAGATGGGAGAAAGTTGTAGAAAGTCAACCATCACTGCAGCCCTCCACCAGTCGGGGCTTTATGGCAGGGTGGCCCGACGTAAGCCTCTCCTCAGTGCAAGACACATGAAAGCCCGCATGGAGTTTGCTAAAAAAAACACCTGAAGGACTCCAAGATGGTGAGAAATAAGATTCTCTGGTCTTATGAGACCAAGATAGAACTTTTTGGCCTTAATTCTAAGCGGTATGTGTGGAGAAAACAAGGCACTGCTCATCACCTGTCCAATACAGTCCCAACAGTGAAGCATGGTGGTGGCAGCATCATGCTGTGGGGGTGTTTTTCATCTGCAGGGACAGGACAACTGGTTGCAATCGAGGGAAAGATGAATGCAGCCAAGTACAGGGATGTCCTGGACAAAAACCTTTTCCAGAGTGCTCAGGACCTCAGACTGGGCTGAAGGTTTACCTTCCAACAAGACAATGACCCTAAGCACACAGCTAAAATAATGAAGGAGTGGCTTCACAACAACTCCATGACTGTTCTTGAATGGCCCAGCCAGAGCCCTGACTTAAACCCAATTGAGCATCTCTGGAGAGACCTAAAAATGGCTGTCCACCAACGTTTACCATCCAACCTGACAGAACTGGAGAGGATCTGCAAGGAGGAATGGCAGAAAATCCCCAAATCCAGGTGTGAAAAACTTGTTGCATCTTTCCCAAAAAGACTCATGGCTGTATTAGATCAAAAGGGTGCTTCTACTAAATACTGAGCAAAGGGTCTGAATGCTGTGATGTTTCAGTTTTTCTTTTTTATTAAATCTGCAAAAATGTTGTGTGTACATTAATGAGGGAAAAAAATGAACTTAAATGATTTTAGCAAATGGCTGCAATATAAAAAAGAGTGAAAAATTTAAGGGGGTCTGAATACTTCCCGTCCATATATATATACACACACACACACACACACACACACACACACACACACATACACACATTATCCTGTGCAGTAAATCTGCTATAGGGCGGTCGGCAAGCAGCTAAAACACGTAACAATGTATAAAAACAAAAAACAAGATAACCTTGCAAAATAATTTTTGTTTTTTGATCGGTGCAATCTATGCTTGCGATACAAGGACAGTACATCACTGTGCAGACTTGAAAATTTGTGATATTTGGTGGTTTAATTTCATTATAGGAGGCTTTTGTTATATTGTATGAATTGTGAGAGTCGGTATTACACACATAACAAGCTACTAGTTACAGTGTACATTGGAATATTAGTTCTATTACAAATTCTGTAGATTGGATGTCAGTGAGAACAAGTGTTTGAAGGCCTGCATATTAGAAGCTGGTGGGAAGCATGGCTCTGCGTATTAGAAGTCAGTGAGAGTGACGTGTCCTGACATGTGTAAGGGAAAGTGAGCTGAATCAGAAAATCAGACGGGAAGAACGTACGCCGACAGATGTGTGCTTTTGGACAGGGAAGTAGGCGTCCATGATGGTTACAGGGTGAGTAATGAGGGTAGAGGCAGAGGACATGCACCCTTTTCCTTCCCTTTGCTTCCAGCTGCAATGGATGAGGAAGCTGGAGAGGAAGAGGTGAGGTTGGGTTATTTGATGACGCCGAAGGAGATTCCCTCCCTGCTCTGTTTCCTCCCAGTCTGATGAGCTGAAATAAGGAATATATCCAATCACTCTGCGTAAAGTATATGAAGATTATCTTTAAGTTTGTGTTTTGTGCAGGTGAATGTCAGTCACAGATGCCCTTAGAGGGCTTGTTCTGATTTACATCATAGAGTTGATTTACTGAAGGCAAATAGGGTGTGAATTTTACCTTAGTTTAGTGAATGTGGTGAAAATTCAATTTGCTATATCTTATCACGCATATACAAAAGCCTGTGCTATTGATAACACTTAATTGTGGCAAAAATGAACTAGAACTAGATGAGGGTGTGCTTCCCTATGCACCAAAACAAGGGTGTGCTGCCCTATGCACCAAAACGAGGGTGTGCTTCCCTATGCACCAAAACGAGGGTGTGCTTCCCTATGCACCAAAATGAGGGTGTGCTTCCCTATGCACCAAAACAAGGGTGTGCTTCCCTATGCACCAAAACGAGGGTGTGCTTCCCTATGCACCAAAACAAGGGTGTGCTTCCCTATGCACCAAAATGAGGGTGTGCTTCCCTATGCACCAAAACAAGGGTGTGCTTCCCTATGCACCAAAAAATCACTTAAAGGGGATGTATACCGCTGCACATTTTTTTCTTCTTTTTCTTTCATGCAAGGTAAAGTCATAATGTGAAACTTACCTTAAAACGAAGCTGTTCCAGGGCCGCGATGTCAGCGCTGTAGTCTCTTCCATTTTCTCCTGTCTTGCTTCTGGGTTCACGGGCTCTGGCTCTGTGATTGGCCGGAGCCGCAATGACGTTGCTCCCGCACATGCGTGCGAGATGCCGCTGTTCTCGGCACAGGGCTCGGAATGCACGGCACCTGTGGCCATTCCTTCAGAGCGCATGCGCTAGTGATGTCACTGGCTGCATTTAATGTAAATATCTCCTAAACAGCACACGTTTAGGAGATATTCACACTACCTATAGGTAAGCCTTATTATAAGCTTACCTATAGGTAAATGTTAGCAGAGAAAGTTTACTTCCTCTTTAACTAAAACTTAAAGAGGAGCTCCAACCCCCCCTCAGAAGCTAAAAATACTGTAGCTACTGACTTTTAATATTAGGACACTTACCTGTCCAGAGATCCTGCAATGTCGGCACCTCAGACGATTTTTTCAATCGGCTGTCTGGTGCTGCCACTGCTATTCCTTGTAAGGGAAACCGGCAATAAAGCCTTGCGGCTTCATAGACGGTTCCCTACTGTGCCTGCACAAAACACGCTGCGCTTTCTGAATGGCCCGGCGGTGGTGGAAGGAGGAGGGGGGCAGAACTTTGGAGCAATCTAACAACGGCGAAGTTTCCCGGGAAGTGGGGACGGGAACCTGTCAAAAACAGTAATGTGCTGGGGCTGTAATGTAAAGGTGCCCTGAGGTACAGGGGGCTGTGTAATGTAAAGAGGGCCAGAGGTGCAGGGACTCTGTAATGTAATTGGGGTTTTCCTGCATTTTACCCACAGTCCTATAAATTTATTTTAGGTTGCATGTTTTTGTTGCTGCATTTTCTAAAAGTGCACCAAAAGTCCTGCATACTGCATCTTTGGCGCACTTACAGAAAACGGGAAAAAAAAAATTATTGGGGGAAAGGTGACACCATGTCTTACTGCACCAGGTGACACCAACCCTAGTGACGCCACTGGTGTAAGTCCTGCATGCATATGTAAACAGTGATTGCACAACACATTTCAGGTATCGCCGCAAACATCAGAGTATGAGCAATAATTCTAGGGCCATCATTCACGGTTAACTCTACAATGCTAACCTGTAAAGGCTTTTAAAGCGTCGCCTATGAAAAATAAGTACCAGGGTTTTGTCATTTCTCGGGTACACGCAATTTTGAGTCTTGACATGTTTGGTATCTATTTACTTGATGCAACATCATCCTTTGTATTTTAGCAAAAAAGGGTATTGTATTGTGTTTGTGTGCACTAAAAATAAAGCTCCATCGATGCAATGTCTTCAAGCTCCATGCTCAGCCACTGGCATCTTCGAGCAGCTGGCTTCCAGGTCTCAATCGCCGGCCGCTGTCATTGGTCAGGCGCAGAGTTTGCTCAGTTTCGGTACTGCCAAATTTGTACAGTGAGCCAAGTGTGAACGGCTCACTGTACAAGAGCGGATAGGCAGGTAAGTAGCTTTAATGCAAAAAAGGCAAAGCATCCTGCTTGTCCACCAATTTTAGTTACATAGTTGCACTTTAGGCTTGGTTCACACTTCTGCGACTTGGGATCCAACTTGTGAGACACCAAGTCACATGACATGAGAAATCTGAAATCCTATGTTATTCAATGACAGCTGTCTTAATTAGCACTACTGAAGTCGCTCCGTCTTTAGAAAAGGTTCCTGTACTACTTCAAGGCGACTTCTATATGACTTGCGCCCATAGGCTTTAATAGAAGTCGCCTCCAAGTCGGATTCTCCTCAATATTGATGTGATTTGGATCTGACATTACAGGAAGATTACCCAGACATTCCCTGAAAGTCGCATCAAGTTGTATTAAAGTAGTACTCAAGTCGCCAGAAAATCGCCAGGAAGTCGCTTGGCAAGGTCGCACCGTAAGTTGCATGACTTTTAGGTCGCAGTAGTGTGAACTGAGCCTTAAAGAGGAAGTAAACTCCCCCACTCTGATGCTTCTTTTCATTTAGTCCATTATGATAAGTAATTATCAAACTATAACCACTGTAATGCAGCCCAAATCGCATATTACTTACTGTTTAAAGAAACTTTAAAAAACTTGTTTCCAGGGGTAAGGCAGCACCATCTTAAGTATTGTTTTCTGAGTCCACAGTAGAGTGTATTTCCACCCTTACATTGAGCACTTCCTGTACTGTTAACCAAGCCTCCTTCTCAATCCAACGTTTCTATTGCAACCCTGATTCCCTGCTCATAGCTGACTTGTTTTATTTCATAGTATTTACTTGTGCGGATTATCTAGTGTTTGCTATGTCAGTCTTATCAGCTTCAGCTGATAAGACTGCAGTAATTCTGTCCGATGCCCAGGACATGGTCACATGGGGTGTAGTAGGAAGCTCTGAGTGGTTATGCAGTCTCGTGGAATTTCAGTGTTGTGCCGTAGGAAGTCCTGATAATAGACAGACAAGCACACAGTGTGTGCTGTAAATCAGGGGAGATCTGGGCATGCTCAGTGATGTCATTCTAAAGAACAAAAAGGATTACAACATTATGCTGATTTACATGGGGCACAGTTGTGGGGGAGAGTTTATAACCACTTTAAAGCAGTTGTATACCCGCACATCAAAAAAAAAAAAAAAAACCTGCAGAGCAAAAGGCATAATGAGCTAGTATGCACCGCATACTAGCTCATTATGAAATACTTACCTTAGATCAAAGCCCCCGCATCGCAGCCCGGTCCACGCCGAGGGAGCTGACATCTTGCCCTCAGCGTTTCTTCCGGGTTCACGGCTCGGGAGTCTCCTTCCCGGCAAGGCTTGGCAGCTTCTGCTGGACCTTCAGCCGAGCATTCAGAGCGCACGCTTTACGTCAGCAGCTGCATGCAAAGGGAATATCTCCTAAACCGTACAGATTTAGGAGATATTAATTTTACCTACAGGTAAGCCTTATTATAGGCTTACCTGTAGGTAAAAATGACAAATTAGGGAATACAACCACTTTAAATGTAATTTTTCCTGAAAATTATCATTTGAAACAGCTGCTGATTTGAACAGCTGCTCAAATATTGATAGTGATACAAAAAATTGCAACAGACACCATTTTATTCTCCAGGGCCTCTGCTTTCTGATGATTTGGGGGTTCCAAGTAATTTTCTAGAAAAAAATCAATATGAAAAATAAAAAAATTGCCCCGGACTTAAGGTGATTAAAGAAGTGAAAATGATATAGTAATGATTAGTAAGAAGATGTGCTTTTTCAAATGTTTGATCTGTGCATTTCTCATTTCAAATAACAGGTCTGAGTTACACACATTTGTTCAATATAGTATATTCAATCTAATCTGGTTTAAATGTAAAACATCTGCAATTTTAGTTGCATACATCTGTATATGTGTGGAAGCTGCACGCTGCATTTAAGTGCCTCTGCATCGCATAGATACTCTGATACAACTGACAGAAGGCAGGAGTCGACCCAGTTTTGTCATTCTAAGAAATAAAAAACGATCCTTGAAAGAGGACGCTGAACCCAATTTGTTTTGATTCCATTAGTGCCGAGAGCAGGTCAGTCCTACTGAAATCTACTTTGATTCCTCAAAGTCTCACATTGTAAGAAAAATGTGAAAATATTACAGCTTACAATAGAATAACACAGGGACCTAACTAGGCCATGCACCCAGGGCACATTATCCTGCACTTCCTGCTGGGCTCCTCGGGTCCTGATATTGTGATTGTCTACATTTTTCTTTTCACCATCTTAAAATGTACGGCATGCACACAATGCCTATGACAGTGCAGATGACAGGCAAAGGGCAGAAAGCCAATCAGAGTAGCTCTGTGCCCTGTGATTGCAGCAATTGCTCATCACAGCTTGTGTTTTTATTTGAGAGCCCTCCCTTTCCTCCTCTACCACTGGTTCTCTGCCAATATTCTTCATATCTCCTGTGCCAGTGCTTCTCCTCTGATCATGTGAGCAACACTGCTCCCACTTACCACCAATGAATGGGGGGGGGGGGGGGGGGCAACACTGGGCAGCAAGGAAGGGAAAATGGACCACCACTGAGCAGCAGGGGGTAAGCAGGAAAAAAACTGACCACAAAAGTAAAGCGGGACACAGACGCTGACCACCAAATTAAGAGGGTCACAGATACTGACCGCCAAATTAAGGGGGCCACAGACGCTGAGCGCCAACGTAAGGGGGCCACAGACGCTGAACTCCAATGTAAGGGGGCCACAGACACTGACCGCCAATAGAAGGGGGCCACAGACGCTGACCGCCAATGTAAGGGGGTCACAGACGCTGATCGCCAAATTAAGGCGGCCACAGATGCTGACCACCAAATTAAGGGGGCCACAGACGCTTGCCGCCAATGTAAGGGGGCCACAGACGCTGACCATCAATGTAAGGGGACCGCAGACACTGACCGCCAATGTAAGGGGGCCACAGACACTAGCCGCCAATATAAGGGGGGCCACAGACACTGACCGCCAATGTAAGGGGGCCACAGACACTAGCCGCCAATATAAGGGGGGCCACAGACACTGACCACCAATGTAAGGGGGCCCCAGACCCTGACCCCCGATGTTAGGGGGGGCACAGACACTGACCACCAATGTAAGGGGGGGCACAGACACTGACCACCAATGTAAGGGGGGGCACAGACATTGACCACCAATGTAAGGGGGGGCACAGACACTGACCACCAATGTAAGGGGGGGCACAGACACTGACCACCAATGTAAGGGGGGGCACAGACACTGACCACCAATGTAAGGGGGGGCACAGACACTGACCACCAATGTAAGGGGGGGGGCACAGACACTGACCACCAATGTAAGGGGGGGGCACAGACACTGACCACCAATGTAGGGGGGTCGACTTATCAGTCCCAGGTCGCAGGACAAGTCGCACAAGTGTGAAAGGGTCCTAAAGCGTGACATATTAGGTATGTATTTACGCGGCGTAACATCATAATTCACATTATACAAAGAATTGGGGTAAATATTTTCTATTTTTTTAACTCATCAAATTGTTTTTTACCCCAAAAAATTGCATTTGAAAAATTGCTGTGACATAAAAAATTACAATGGCCTTCAATTGCATTCCCTAGGATCTGTGCTAACCCCTTCCCTGCCAGTGACATTTTTACAGTAATCAGTGCATTTTTATATCACTGATCGCTGTATAAATGCCAATGGTCCCAGATATGTGTCAAAAGTGTCTGATGTATCCGCCATAATATTGCAGTCCCGATAAAAAAAAAAAAAAAATTGCAGATCGCCGCCATTACTAGTAAAAAAAAAAAAAAAAAAAATATAATAAAAATGCCATAAAACTATCCCCTATTTTGAAGACGCTATAACTTTTGTGCAAACCAATCAATATAAGCTTATTGAGATTTTTTTAACCAAAACTATGTAGAAGAATACATATCAGCCTAAACTGAGGGAAAAAAAAATCTACATTTTGGGGGATATTTATTATAGCAAAAAGTAAAAAAATTGCGTTTTTTTTCAAAATTGTCGCCCTTTTTTTTTTTTTTAAACGCAAAAAATAAAAACCGCAGAGGTGATCAAATACCACCAACAGAGAGCTATATTTGTGGGGAAAAAAAGGTAATCAATTTTGTTTGGGTGCAACGTCGCACGACCGCGCAATTGTCAGTTAAAGCCACGCAGTGCCGAATCGCAAAAAGTGCTCTGGTCAGGAAGGGGGTAAAATCGAAGTGGTTAAGGGAATATGCCATTGCAAAGTGTTTTGTCTTTAGTAAATCAACCCAAGTATTCCATTTAATAAGATTATTTACAATAAGCTGATTGCTTATGAACCAATAAAAACATAAAAATGTCCAAGACTTCCTGTTAACACATGTATTAAACAGAGCAAACAAAAATTACAGATATTGTATTTTAGGATGATGGGTTTATATAAATTATGGTGATCTGTCATAAAAGTGGACAGTCTTGGAGGAAAGAGAAATGCCTGGATTCAGGTCAAAAAGGAAATGTCCTTTACAAAAGGTTTAAGTTGGGAGTTGTGTACTTTCCCTTGCAGTCCGTATCCAATAAGCCAGGTCTGCACGTGTAAAAGCAGCACCAGGGCTCTGTTTATTTCCTCTTATATGGGGGACTATTGGAATGCCAACATTTTTCATGGTGACAGATGGCCACAGTAGGGACCCCAATACAAACAGGAAATGCTTCATTAAGGAAGCTGGAGATCCTATCACTTCCTGTACATCCTCTCTCACCCACAGCCGTACAGGAAGTGGCGTTCCCAATAAAGCACACAAGGGTCAGGGCTGACACCGCCAAGTCTATATCGCTGTATCTGCAAACTGATCGGATACTTTAGCTGAGCTAGAAAACACTTCATGCTCAATAAGCTTCTCAATGATTAGATGTCACAAAGCCTCCAATTTATAACCTGGGCCTGGGAGGTTCAGAGCACAAGGGGGCCATACACAGGACGGTTTATAGCCCATTACATCCGCTGTTTACTTGATGGAGCACCTACAATTAGAGCAATTCTAATTAGCTGTTTCAGTTTCTCTGGAAAGGAGGAATACAGATATTTCACCGTGACCGTTATTGCACGACTTTCCTGTATTTGTGTAATTTTTTATCATCAATCTGTACCACTATAGTAGCTCTAGACATAATGCCCACTTATCAATTAATATAATTGTGAGATATGGATAGCCAACTAAGATTTTTTTTTTTATGCTACAGTTTGTTAACTAAAATCTATAGCGAACACATTATATCATAAAAAATGGTTTCTTGAGAGTTTTTGCTTAATACTCATGGCAGAGTCCTGACAGCTTGTTACAGCTCCAAATAATGAAGGAACTATGCTCGTCAGATGGATGATATATGATTGGTATAAATGTCTTATTTCAGTAAAACTATTTTTCATCCTATGGTGAGCTCTGATAGAAGTTAAAGATCACCCCGATTTGCCTAAACTCACCAGATCTGTCACACAATATTACCAAAAGTATAGGGACACATGCCTTGATAATAGATGAGCATCTTAATGAGACACAATGTACAGGGACAAGGAGAGGGGCGCCTCTGAGTATGTATCATAAAAACATTTTATTAAAACAGCAATATCCACTGACATAAAGGCAAGATGAGTTACATAGTTAGTAAGGTTGAATAAAGACACCAGTCCATCCAGTTCAACCTGAGTGAGTGTGGGTGCGTGTCTACAATTATCCCTAATTCTATTTAAGGTACCCATATAGCGCTGTCAATTTACATAGCCCTCCACACATACATCGCACACTCACATTGGTCCCTGCCCTCAAGGAGCCCACAATCCAAGGTTCCCAACTCACAATCATATACTAGGGTCAATTTCGGAAAGAAGCCAATTAACCTACCAGCATGTCTTTTGGAGTGTGGGAGGAAACCGGAGTACACAGAGGAAACCCACGCAGGCACAGGGAGAACATGCAAACTCCAGGCAGGTAGTGTCATGGTTGGGATTCGAACCAGCGACCCTTCTTACTGCTAGGTGAGAGTGCTACCCACTACACCACTATGCCGCCAGTTGCGTTCTGGTCTGTTAGCTGGGCTGAAGAGATGCAATGGGACTACAGGTCACAGCAGTTCCTGTAAGTCTGGCTCCATATCGAATCCAGAGAGGGAAGGGTGGGATGGCACAGCGCGGTGCAGTCTCCTTCAGCGGTCCAGTCTAGATCATATCCTGGTCTGATGGGGACGGAAAGTGTCCATAACACAAGGATAAGGGTTCCAAAGGAGGGGGTGGGACGCCAGAGCTGCTGGCTAGCCACGCTGCGGCTCTGCACTAGGTGGTTGCGCCTCAGTGATGTTAGGAAAAGACACGGCCGTGTGTACAGTCAAAACGAGGCTTGGGGAGCAAACACAGCACGGCGCCCGGCAATGAGGTCACACGTATGCAACGCGTTTCAGAATCGGCTAGCCATTGGTGGACGAATGGCCGCATTCCTTTCTCAAGCACATGTACAGTGATAGGGGCAATTGTAGACACACACCCATACTCACTCAGGTTGAACTGGATGGACTGGTGTCTTTATTCAACCTTACTATGTAACTTTACACGCACTTGAACTTTAATGGCATCTCAGTCTAAAGCTGGATACACACTATACAAATTTTCTGTATATTCTTTTCCTTCAGATTTACCAAAACCTTATAATATGAGGTCAAACCTTAAATGCCCGTACACACGGTCAGAAAATCTGAAGATAAACTCCGTCTGATGAGCGGTCTGCCGATTTTCTGATCGTTAGTATGCTGTTTTTGACAGCAATTACGAATTTTCGGCAGACAAAAACTGGATGTGCAGGCTTGAAAATTTTTGTCTGATGTGACCACAACGTCCGAGTTTTTCTTTTCATTAGTACGGTTTTCTGACAAAAAAAAAATCTGAAGAGCAAGACTAGGCATGCTCAGAAATGAAAGAACACATATAAAACAATTCAACACATTACGTCACTTTCTGACGTTGAATTCTGTCATCAGAAAATTTTCTGGTGGTGAGTACCCTCTTCACTTTCGATTTGAGACTAGCATCAAACAAAAAACTGACGAAAATTCGTCCAATAATCTGACCATGTGTACAAGGTTTTAGAGCAGGGATCTTCAAACTGTGATCCTCCAGCTGTTGCAGAACTACACATCCCATGAGGCATTGTAAAACTCTGACATTCACAGACATGACTAGGCATGATGGGAATTGTAGTTCCTGAACAACTGGAGGGCCGTAGTTTGAAGACCCCTGTTTTAGAGTTTCAATTTGTATGCAATCAGGCAGGCCCTTGTACTACATGGTTTTGGTAAATCTAAAGAAAATCAGACAACAAAAGTTGTATAGTGTCAGTGTGTATGGGGTCTAAGACCTTTTCTAGACAGTAGGAAGTTATCTACATGGTATACTCATCTGCAAAGGTAACCTAGAGTAGGTGAGTTGCCACTACCAACCACCTGTCTGCCAGGCTATAATACAGACCCTTTTGTCAGAATTCCTGATCTGCTTGCATGTCCTGGGTCAGCGTCTAAGACCCCATACACACTATTAGATTTTCTGCAGATTTTTGTCTTCAGATTTACCAAAACTATATAATATGAGGTCAAACCTTAAAACCTCGTACACACGATCGGATTTTCCAACGGGAAATGTGTGATGACAGGCTGTTGGCGGAAAATTTGAGTGTACGCTCCATCGGACAATTGTTATCTGATTTTCCACGGACAAATGTTGAATCGCAGGTTTTAAAATTTTCTGCGGACAAATGTGTGTTGTCGGATTTTCCGATCGTGTGTACACAAGTCCGTCGGACAAAAGTACAAACATGCATGCTCGAAAGCAAGGACGAGCCAGAAGTGGTCGGTCTTGTAAACTAGCGTTTGTAATGGAGAATTAACATTCGTGACGCGGCAAAATATGAAATCTCGAAATGCAGCGCACAATTCTCTTCTTCTTTAATGGGATAATAATGAAGCTGTTTTGCTGGTGATACTGATGGAGTTATTGCAAACGAATTTTCAAAGGCTTTTTTTTTCTAGTGATATCAAGAATAATATTATTATGCTTTTTTTATAATTTGGGCAAGTTACCACAACACCATTATCCTGTAGTTTTTAAAATCAAAGATACAACTATGTTGGTGTCCCTTGTCAATTTTACATTGTATTTTTTAAAATGCAACTGCCTACTCCCAAACTGTCATTTGAAGTAAAACATATAGTCAAGTATTATTCTACAGATTTTTTTTATTGTGCATTAAAAAAGAAAACAAATAAAATTAGAATTTTGCCAATAGAACTTAACCAAAAAGTGTATTCTATGCATCCAAAAATATAGAAAATATAACAAATCAAATCATTATTCAACCAAAAAATAATGTCAAAGCAATAACTCCAAGGCCAATAATAAATAACACGTTATCTCCTCCGATTCCGCAACATGTCTGGTTGACGAACGGCCGTTCCAAAACGAACTGAAAAGCACAAAATGAAAAAACGTGAAAAGAAAAGAGCGAATCAACACTCACCAAACTTCTACTAAAGCTAAATTAGCAGAAGGAGCCCAAAGGGTGACACTAAAGAGCTGAAAAACCACGTAGTATGTCACTATGTTAGTAATTGTTGGCCAACAGTTGTGTGGCCGTGTGTATGCAAGACAAGTTTGGGCCAACGCCCTTCGGACAAAAGTCCACGGTTTTGTTGGCAAACAATCCGATCATGTGTATGAGGCTTTAGAGTTTAAATTTGTATGCAATCAGGCAGACCCTTGCACTACATGGTTTTGGTAAATCTGAAAACTAAAATCTGAAGAAAATCTAATAGCGTGTATGGGGCTTAAGAAGCATTGAAGCTTTAATAGCCAGCATTTATGGCCATTTATGGTCTCATGCACATGGGAACTTTGGCCCATACAACATAAAAACTGGGTGTATTTTAGTGGCCAAGAGTTACATTTAGTACATATAGCCTGCTGTCAGCAGCCTGTCAAAATCAATGACAAGCTGCAATACACGGTGGCTGTACACACATTTGGGCAGTACTCAAATGGCGGGACCGTAGGTGAGTACCACTCGGATGTGTGGACAACCTCCACATCTTTCAGCCCATTATTGAATTTGACAAGCTGCTATCAATGCTATAAGCCCCACACGTGTCTTCCAGGTGCTAAATGTTTTTTTAATACTGTATGGGCCTATGTGGACAAGATCTAAAAGAGAGGATCAGAAGTAACAGGCTGCGTATTTTTTGCATGACTGGTTTTGCAACACAGAAAAATCTATTTTTTAGCTTCCCTTTTTGGGTAACTGTACGTTTGTAAAAAAAAAAGAAATATATGAAGCCTTAGGCAGATGTAAGCTACCTTAATAGTCTAGCCCACATGTGTCAAACACAAGGCCCCGCCAGGCCATTTCATGTGGCCCTCCCACCCAGAGGCTTTCTTTCAGTCGGAATGTGGCTCCATTCCGCCACCTCTCGGCCCGCTCCAAGCTCACAGAAGCCTTCTGCATTTACAGGGAGGGCTTTCTTCTCAGTGCCACTCACAGATTCCTGCCTGCTTTGCACTCATGGCAGGGACAAGCAAGATGCAGATGCAGGTGCATTGTGGGATGGAGCATCACATGGGGTGCACAGATGTCGGCCAACGATCTCCTTGCAAGTGAGAGAGGCAGAGCCGCCTACACTGCTGGAAGGTACAAGAGCCGGGTCAGGTAGGCTAGACGCAAGGAAGCTTTGGGAAGTGTCAGGAAAGGCCAGCCAGTACCCAAGATGGCGGCCGGAGAAGACGACCTGTGACCTCAGCCCCTGTAAGAATACCTCCGGCGCATCTGCGTGCACGCATATGCACGTGCACGCGCGGATGGCCAAGAAGGGCATGCCAGTACTCAAGATGGGAATCCAGGAGTCTGTTCAGTTAGAATGCCAGTGCGCCGGCACGCGCGCACCGGCGCACGCACGCACCGGCGCACGCACGCACCTGTGACAGCTTTTGGCGCCCAACAGGCTCAGTCTGTGCTTTAACCCAGTGCTGTCCGTTCTACAGCGTTCCTGTGTGTTCCTGTTTGCCTGCACCCGATACCTGTACCTGTTATCCGACCCGGCTTGCCTCCGACTCTGCTGTCTGCTGCCTGCATCTGACCCGGCTTGTTCTGATCACTGCATCTGCCTGCTCCTTCTACTACCTCACTGCCAGCCCTTTACCGACCCGGCCTGTGTCCTGACTACGCCTTTGCCTCCGCACCTGCTCCTGACGTACCCGCCAGTGTATGACCCGGCCTGCCTAACCTGCCTCCTCTGCTAGCTGGAGAATCCTGCTGAACCACCGTGCCACCTGCTGCTGTTTCCAGTCCCACGGTCTGCGACCTGTCAGGCACTCGTGCGACTCTGCACTCCTGCGCCTCCTGTCTGCTCTATCAGGGGGCCTGAGTCAGAGGAGTAAGAGAGGCCGTTCCCTGCATATCGGGCTCTACCATCAGGTACGTGACAGGAAGGGAGGTGGGGAGAGATGAGTGCTGCAGAGGGAGATGTGTGCAGAGGTGGTGAGGGATGGGGGAGAGTAGTGCAGAGGTCAGAGCTGAGGAGGGGTGGAAGTGAGATGTGAACAGCCTGTGAAAGAGATAGAACCCTGCACACTGTGCATTGCAAACCCTGCATTCTGTACATAGCACACTCCTGAACTCTGCACTGTGTACATAGTGCTGAATTTTGTGCATAGGGCACCACTAAAATTGCACTCTGTAAAGAGCGCACCCCTGAACCCTTCACTCAGTATGGGGTGCACCCCTGAACTCTGCACTCTGTGCATAGGGCACCCCTGAAACTTCAGTCTGTACATAGCACGTCCCCAAATGCCACACATAACGCACTGGTTGTATTTATTGCCGTTTAAAGGGACTGTTACTGCAATGGCCACACCCACCATTTGATGCGGTTTGGCGGGGGGTGGCTGAGTTTGTGCACCTATTCTCTGAGAAAAAAGAGCTCTGGGTACATTTATATAGTCTTACAGGTACAACCATCCCTCTGAGGGCAACCACAATGAGAATTTGGCCCGCAATTAAATCTCTGTGTTTTAATGCCACCAGGAGGCACAAATGCAGCAACAAACCTGGCTGCCTGAAGCCTGTCAACATCTTTGGCAGGCTGAAATACATTAACAAATTGCATTGCAATAAATGTATATCCTTAAAAGAATGTACATTAGTGTAGAATTTAATCAGGGATCCTCAAACTACGGCCCTCCAGCTGTTGCGGAACTACGCATCCCACGAGGCATTGTAAAACTCTGACATTCACAGACATGACTAGGCATGATGGGAATTGTAGTTCTTGAACCACTGGAGGGCCATAGTTTGAAGACCCTTGATGTAGAACAATACAACCCACAGTCACAAAAGGTAGATTTGTAATTAAGCACTTTTTTAAACACTGACGGCTGAAATCTAGCGATGTAGTTGTCATTCTGCCAGCTGTTTGTGAGCTGTGCCCTTAATCATTATACCCTGCAGGGCCATCTTTAACACAGGGCAAAAGGGGCAGCTGCCCCGGGCCCAGTCATTGTTGTGGGGCCCAAAGCAGCCGCCCCCTCGAGTCTGCGATGCCTACAAATATTTGATGAGTGGATTTAGGGGGTCTCAAGAAAATGTTTGCCCAGGTCCAATCAATATTAAAGACAGCCCTGATATCCAGAGGGTACCCCTGACTTTCCTCTTATTTGTGGATCTGGGAAATGATAGTACTTTACAAACTTGACTTTAGTTTATCACTGTCTAGTTTTTTGCTCCTGCTGCTCGTCACCATTTACTAACTAAAAAGTTCATTGTTTTTGTATATAATATCCAGATTATTTGACACACTTAAAACATCCCCTCCCAATCCCCCTTGAAAGAGATCATTAGGTAGCCATATTACACTGAGTAAACATGGGAAATGAGGTTTGTTTTCTCTTGGGAATGGCAGTTGGCCTTAGGTTACAAAAGAAATCATAAGCATTGATAGAAAGGTGATTTACTTGCTGTGAATTAGTGTTGATCAATTAATATCGACTCCTATAGTAATTGAATTGTATTCGGATAAGTGACTTGGAACAAAATACATACCAATCTCTACGGTGTGCTGGCAGGAATGGGATGCATAAAACAAACTCCTGTTCCCTGAGTAATTGCTTAACTTATGAGAGCAGAATCATAGAGATCAGTATAAAAAGCAGTTAAATGGCTGGTCTTCTTTTCTATCTATGACCTTTAGGGCTAGTTTACACTTGCTTCAAAACAAGGCTTCGGACACGCTTTGTTAAAGCTCTCTGAATGTCAGCCAAAGTTCCTGTCACTAAATAATATGGTTAGCTTACAGTCCTCTTTACACCTTGCTTTTGGTTGGGGGATTCGATGAGGCTTTGGTGGCTCTTCGATGAGGCTTTGGTGGAGCTTCGATGGGGCTTCGATGAGGCTTTGGTGGGGCTTCAATGAAGCTTTGGTGGCGCCTCGATGGGGCTTCAGTGGGGCTTCGATGAGGCTTTGGTGGGGCTTCGATGAGGCTTCGGTGGAGCTTCAATGGGGCTTCGGTGGGGCTTAGATGAGGCTTTGGTGGAGCTTCAATGGGGCTTCGGTGGGGCTTTGATGAAGCTTTGGTGGGGCTTCGATGAGACTTCGGTGGAGCTTCAATGAGGCTTAGATGGGGCTTTGTTGGAGCTTCGATGGGGCTTCGATGGGGCTTTGGTGGAGCTTCGATGGGGCTTTGATGAGCCTTTGGTGAGGCTTCGTGTGGCTTAGATGAGACTTCGTGGGGTTTCAAGCGAGCTTTGCCATTGACTTCTACGGAGGCTTTGAAGACGCTTTGAAGCACAACTAAAGCGACATGGGGTATAATTTTTGCAGCAAATCTGAAGCAAAGCAAGGTGTAAACAGGACTGTAAGCTAACCATTTTATTTAGTGACAGGAGCTTTGACTGGCATTCAGAGAGCTTTAACAAAGCCTGTCTGAAGCCTTGTTTTGAAGCAAGTGTAAACTAGCCGTTAATGTGTGTTGAAGCCAAAGCAAGTGTAAATGAGCCCTTAACCACTTCCGGACCGCCCGCCGTCGTTTTACATCGCTACTTTGAAGAGGAGTACCGTGGTTATGGTAGCATCCACCATAACCACGGTATCCTCTTCTTCAGCGGGTGGTCCGCTTCAAGATAAAAAAGTGGTCTCTGCGGTGAATTCGCTGCAAGATCACTTTTACCCCCCCCCCCCACTGCCGCTCTCTGGTGCCCTCTGCCTCTTACCAGAGCCGTCGGTAGCGGCGGAGGCGATCGGATCCTCTCCCTAGCCTGACATGGAGATGAGTGAGGGGGAGATGGCCCCCACCCGTCTCCATATCATTGCAGGGAGGAAGCAACCTCAAAACGTCACTTCTGCCCAATGCTCTTAAAGGGACATTTTTTTTTTTTAAAAACATACATTTTGTTTTTTGTTTTTTTTTAATTGCATTTTAGTGTAAATATGAGATCTGAGATCTTTTTGACCCCAGATCTCATATTTAAAAGGTCCTGTCATGCTTTTTTTCTATTACAAGGGATGTTTACATTTCTTGTATTAGGAAAAAAAGTGACCCAATTTTTTTTTTTTTTTTTTTAAAGAACAGTGTAAAAATGTAAAATAAAAGGTAAAATAAATAAGAATTTTTTTTTTTAAACGCGCCCCGTGCAGAAGCGAACGCATACATGAGCAGTGCCGCATATGAAAACAATGTTCAAACCACACGTGAGGTATCGCCGCGTTCGGTAGAGCGAGAGCAGTAATTCTAGCCTTAGATCTCCTTTGTAACTCAAAACATGGAACCTATAAACGTCGCCTATGGAGATTTTTAAGGGTAAAAGTTTGTCGCCATTCCACGAGCGGGCGCAACTTTGAAATGTGACATCTTGGGTATCAATTTACTCGGCATAACATTAGCTTTCACAGTATAAAAAAAAAATTGAGCTAACTTTTTTAATTCAAAAAAGTGAATTTTTTCCAAAAAAAGTGTGCTTGTAAGACCGCTGCGCAAATACGGTGTGACAAAAAGTATTGCAACAACCGCCATTTTATTCTCTACGGTGTTAGAAAAAAATATATAATATATAGATATTATAGATAGCTATAATAGATACAAAAATATATATTGTTTGAAGGTTCTAAGTAATTTTCTAGCAAAAAAAACAGTAAACACCAAATCTCAGAAAGAGGCTCGGTCCTTAAGTGGTTAATGATTTGCATTTTAACTTTTTTATAAAACATAGAAAAGTGATGGCAGAAAAAAAGACCAAGTGGTCCATCAAGTCTGCCCGTTTTTTAGTCTGAATATAGATCTAGGTTTTTACCAAGCAAAACCTTGTTTGTTGTGCCTTTAAATGAATTAGAGCTAAGCAACTAGTGGTTGCTCTGCATTTGACTGCCCTGACTGCCTACCTACTAAATAACAGTGACTGCTCAAGTCCACATACATTTCTGCGGCAGTGATGCAATCGTGGTGCGGCACAACTATGGGATCATAAAAAAATTAATTTAAAAAGCTGACATTCAGGGGCTGCAGTGTCACCTCCTGAATGCCTTCAGAGTCCAGACCACTGCTCACTCACTTCTGAAAAGCAACCCACTGTGGATCACTTTTCATAGAGCCAGTAAACTTTGCTGCCCGTGTAAATTAGGCACTACTCTCACCAGGAAATAAAAGAAGACTTTCAGCACCTGAGAAGCTGCAGTGCCCCAAGGGCCCCAAAAACTGGAACATACTGTATTATACAAATTTTCACCTCAGTAGATAAAGTCAAGCTTCTGTCTAGAGTTCCCACCTCATCCCTTTAGGCTGGGTTCACACTGCTGCGGTGGCAGACATCGCATGTGATTCGCAGCGCACTGCTGTTCACATCACATGCGATGTCTGTGCGATATCAGCCATACAGATAGTATGGCTGATATCGCACCGCATTCGGTCCAAACTCGCACAGGACCCTTTTTTTTGTTCGGACCAAAATCGGATCGCATGGGTGTTCACACCTATGCGATCCGAAAATGTCCGAATTGTCAGTTCGCATTGCGATATGCGGGCTGAACTGGGGGTGTCATTAACATTGTATGACACTCCCCAGCAGTTCGCATATGGCAGTGTGAACTGCCATACGAGTTGGTGCGATGCGGGAACCCGCAGTAAATTCGCTGCGTTCCCGCACCGCAGCAGTGTGAACCCAGCCTAAAACCCGAACACATATTAATTACACAGGTTCTGTGGCTGATTAAGGTGGTAATTAAACTCACTTGGTGCCTTATCTGCATTAAATTAGCCTCAGAACCTGTGCAATTCATATGTGTTTGGGTTTAAAGGGATGAGGTGGCAACCCTACTCCTGTCTAACCCCACCAGAAAAACCTCACTGTTGGTCCCTTTGAGTGGCGGAAGGCCTTACTGACCACCAGGGCCAGATTTAGGGTTGCCACCTGTCCGGTTTTGACCCGGACAGTCCAGGTTTGGACACATGTGCCCGGTTTTCAAGCCGCCTGAAACCCGGGCACATATAGCAGCAGTTCAACCTAGAGCGGCACATCCCAATTCCCGTGCCCACCATCAGTGTTACACATATATTACTGCCTGTGCGCTCCGCCTCCAAGCCCAGCTCAGCGATGGTCAGCAGGCGTACCTATTCATCCTGTGATTGGCTGAATAGGTCATGTGCGGGTGGTGGACATGAGGGTCTGTGATTGGCCCGGTGGACCTGGTCACATGTAGAGGTGGGGCTGGACTGTGGGCGATTGCGGCCGTCTGGAGTCCCGCCTCCTTGCCTGGCGTGTGCTCTGCTGTGTCTCCACGAGTCCTCACTGAGGTAACTTTCTCATCTGCCACTCTCTGTCAGCCACTCCCCCCCTCTGTAAGCCACTCCCCCTCTGCAAGCCACTCCCCCTCTGTCAGTTACCCCCCTCTGTCAGTTACCCCCCTCTGTCAGTTACCCCCCCCTCTGTCAGTTACCCCGCCTCTGTCAGCTAACCCCCCCTGTCAGTTACCCCCCTCTGTCAGCTACTCCCCCCTCTACCCCCCCTCTGTCAGTTACCCCCCTCTGTCAGCTACTCCCCTCTCTACCCCTCTCTCTGTAAGCCACCCCCCCTCTCTCTGTCAGGCCACCCTCTCTCTTACCACCTTTCTCTCTCACCCCTCCTCCCTCTCAGCCCCCTTCTCTCTCCCACCCTCTGTCAGCTACCCCCCTCTGTCAGCAACCCCCCCTCTGTCAACTACTCCCCCCTCTGTCAGCTACCCCTCTCTCTCTGTCAGGCCACCCCCTCTCTTACCACCTTTCTCTCCCACCCCTCCTCTCTCTCTCACCCCACTCCCCCTCACACCCCCAATCCCCTCCCCCTCTCTTTCTCACCCCCCCTCTTTCTTCTGCCTCCTCACCCCCTTACCTCCTCCTCTCACCCTTTCTCACCTCCCTACCCCACCTCTTCTCCCCCCTCAGGGGGGGCGAGGGCCCCATAATTCCTAACAGCGGCCCTGTGAGTGAAAGCACAAGTTCAGATGTGTTTTGATTCCTGTGTCCTGCCGACACACTGGGCACAGCGATGCAGCCCCTGCCTCTACTTTGCCTTCTCTCCAAGCCCCCCCCACACAATGGAAGGAAAGAAGGAAAATAGCACTACAGTAGAGCAGCTTTGCTCCACCCCCAAACTCCGGCTCCTACACTTCCTGGCTCGAATTGGCTCTCGGGCAATCTAATGTGGGTCTTTAGGGGCAGGGGACACTGATGGGGGGGGGTTCTCTGATCTAATAGAGGTCTCTAAGGGGGATGCTGATTAATGGGGGTCCTCTATGGGAGACCCCTAAATTATGGAGGGGGTAACACCATAGCTTCCAACTGTCCCTGATTTAGAGGGACTGTCCCTGATTTGGAGCAATGTCCCTCTGTCCCTCTTTCCTCCTCATTTGTCCCTCATTTTGGTCTGATCTATATAGTTGTATATAAAATGCACTTTTTATCTTTCAAAAAGGTTTTTCCCAGTGCTAAACCTTTCATCCAATTTCTAAATTGCTGCATTTGTACATTTTAAAAGCCAATATAAAGGAATAGTAGTGGTTAAAAAAAAGTCCTTGTGGATTTAATTAACCGTTTTTTCTTTTTTTTTTTGGTTAATTCTCCTTTAAGGGTGTGTGGCAGGGGGCGTGTCCTATGCCTACATACGTTTGTTAGTAGGTGTCCCTTATTCCCATCTCAAAATGTTGGGAGGTATGGGTAACACTGACCCGTATTTTATGAAGGGGGGTGACAATGACCCCTGTGTTATAAGAGGCAACACTGTCCAATAAAGAGTGCCGCATTATTGCTCTCCTTAGTGCACCCAAAGGTGTCCCAGGTCTTTACAATCCTATAGTGTATACTACTAAAAAATTTGCCATGCACCGCTAAAGTGTTCGGATTTGGCTTGAAGAAAAGGTGGCAACCCTTGTCGGATTATGAGCATCATGGGCCTGGTGCTGAAAATTTTGGGGGGGCATTTTTATGGTTAATAAATAAAATTAAACGCAATTTTTTATTATAACAAATTAAGTATTTCAAACAAACTGCTCATTCACAATGTATGTGCAAGAGAACCCATGTGAATGAGCCCAAATTTTCTTTATGCTTATTTTACATTGAATTTTTGAATTATTTGTTGCAATCTTTTATTGTTTACATTTTTATTTTTGTTTTTCTTATTTTATTTTTTTTACAATTTAACTTTTTTTTTTTCCACAATGCTTTTGGGAGGGAGGGGGGGGGGCTGGCAGTGGAGGGCAGTGGATCGTGTCAGTAGGGCAGTGGATGGAGTCAGTAGAGCAGTGGACAGTGCAGCAGTTTTTTTTAATATTCTTATTTCATTTTTTTATTATTTTTTACAATTTCATTTTTTTTTTTTTTTTTCCAAAATGCATTTGGGGCTGGGTTTGGCAGTGGGCGACATCAGTAGGGCAATGGCAGCGCCCAAATGTTCAGTCCAACCCTGCTGGGCCTATATTAAAATAGGGGCCTGGAGCTGCAGCTCCAATAGCCCCTACATTAATCCGGCCCTGCTGACCACTGTAACCAATATTGCATTCTTCCAAGGGTTGGCTGGGAAAAAAAGGTCTTTCCTTACTGAAGGCAAGATTTGCATAATAGAATGCCTGGAGTTTCGGACGCTCCAGCAGCTGTATGTTAATAAAGTACCTGGTTTCAATTCCTGGTGAGAGTTTAAAAAGTTTAAAGATGTGACAGGTTTATATTAAATTTGACTTTAACTCCTTAATACACCACCAAGTTTCTGACAGTTTTCAACAATGTTTCACATATGCCATGGATTTTGCCATATTTATGCCTCTCTTAATAGAAAAGTGCTGCCTGTCTCTTTTATTAAGCTGCATCAGCATAGGAATGAATGGAGATTACTCTCTGCCTGACATACAAGAGAGCACAATGGTTTCTATTTTCTGCATGACACGCGCCTACTAACCACCCACTTCTCCCAGATTTACCTACCTCTCTGTACAGGTCAGGCTGAGTATGAACAGTCTTATGCCCCGTACACACGGTCGGACATTGATCGGACATTCTGACAACAAAATCCTAGGATTTTTTCCGACGGATGTTGGCTCAAACTTGTCTTGCATACACACAGTCACACAAAGTTGTTGGAAAATCCGATCGTTCTGAACGCGGTGACGTAAAACACGTACGTCGGAACTATAAATTGGGCAGTAGCCAATAGCTTTCGTCTCTTAATTTATTCTGAGCATGCGTGGCACTTTGTGTGTCGGATTTGTGTACACACGATCGGATTTTCCGACAACGGATTTTGTTGTCGGAAAATTTTATAGCCTGCTCTCAAACTTTGTGTGTCGGAAATTCCGATGGAAAATGTGTGATGGAGCCCACACACGGTCGGAATTTCCGACAACAAGGTCCTATCACACATTTTCCATCGGAAAATCCTATTGTGTGTACAGGGCATAAGGCCTCGTACACACGGTACGAAAATCAGAAGGGAAAAGTCTGAAGACGTGCTGTCTGTGGATTTTCGGATCGTTAGTACGGTGCATTCGACAGACGATTTGACTTTTACATCAGACAAAAGTTGTATGTGCAGGCTATAACATTTTTTTCGGATGCAAACTCAACGTCTGATTTTTGGATGGTTAGTACAGAAATTGGTCACGCAAAAGTCGAAAGTACAAACACATATGACAGCGTCCCAGAATGACCGCTCTTGAGCGCCCGCGGAGGTGCCAAGTTGCTAGGAGACGGTGTGACCCTGATCTCGGTAAAGCCGGTCACACGTAAACACGGAGATGCCGGTAATCGGTGCTCCTTGCCTCACACTGACAGTGTGTGTGGAGAGGAGAGCCAATCAGTGGCATCTCCACGAAGGGGGACATCTACACATGTAATCAGGGCACTGATCATCATGGCCCTGATTACAAAATAGAGCCAGTGTCACCAATCAGTGCCCATCATTGCCCTCCAGTGCCAGCAATCAGTGCCTATTAGCGATGCCAGTCAGTGCTGGCTATGAGTGCTGTATCACTGCTGACAATCAATGCCCATCACTGCTGTCCATCAGTGCCCACCAGTGCTGCCTATCATTGCCCACCAGTGCCGCCTTTTAGTGCCCATCAGTGCCACCTAACAGTGCCCATCAGTGCTGCCTATCAGTGCTCATCTGTGCCACCTATCAGTGCCCATAAGTGCGGCATATTAGTGCCTCCTCATCAGTGCCACCTCAATGCCCACCAGTTCAGCCTATCAGTGCCCATCAGTGCCGCCTCATCAGCGCACATCAGTGAAGGAGAAAAATTACTTGTTTACAAAATGTACTGAGAAAAAGTAAACAAAAAAATATTTTTCAAAATTTTTGGTCTTTTAGTAAAAAATAAAAAACCCAGCTGTGATTAAATACCACCAAAAGAAAGCTCTATTTGTGTGAAGAAAATGATACATTTAATCTGGGTACAATGTAGCATGACCGCGCAATTGTCATTCAAAGTGCGTAACGCTGAAAGCTGAAAAATGGCTTGGTCAGGAAGGAGGTGTAAGTACCCTGCAGGCAAGTGGTTAAAAGTCATTTGTTTTGTACGATCAGAAAATCGCGAATCAACGCTCGCCAAACTTCTACTAACATGAAATTAGCAGAAGGGACCCAAAGAGTGATGCTTGAGAAATGAACTTCCTCTTTGTACTCTCATAGTACGTCACTACGTTCGTGGTTGTCAAATGACAATTTGCAGATAGTTAGTCTGCTAGACAAAATCTTCCACACGCTCTTTTGAGAAAGATCAGACGCTCGGTCATCCAACAATCAAACCGTGTCTACGAGGCTTAAGGCCCAATTCACACCTATGCATTTTTAGTGCTTTTTGCATTTTGCAGATTTGCTCTACAGTCCATCTAACATGGTTTCCTATGGAACACGTTCTGTAGTGCAAATCTGCAAAATGCAAAAAGCACTAAAAATGCATAGGTGTAAATCAGGCCATAAATGACTTTATATGCATGCATATAGCCAACATAGATGGCTGAATTAAAAAATGGATTCCTCCATCCACACAAGCAAGGTGGATGAAGGAATCTCCCCTGCATAGGCATTCTGTCAGAATACACTGATCAGTGGCTGCAGCTGCTGATCAAGAAAAGATCTAACGATTGACTTCTGTTGAACAGGGATGCCCACACATGGATCGAAATTTGGCTGGTCCTGCTGATCCAGCTGAATTTTGATCCATCTATGGCCAACTTTACTTTCTGGTTCAGCAATGCAGCTTCCTCCATGACCTCTCCACCTCCACCTCCAGCCTGCCCACTGCAGTTTACTTTTGATCCCTTTCTGCAGTGCTTTTTGCATTTTTGCTAATTTTTTTCACGTTTTTGATACATTTTGCATTTTTCAATGCTCTTTTTTAAAAAAATTTGGCCAACTTGTTGTTGGGTGGATAAAAAATGCTAAATCGTGGCAAAAACGCACCACATGCTTTTTTGCAGCTTCTCCAGTGAAGTCTTTTGAACCAAAAATGCACCATTTTGATTTCAACCCTAGGTTCACACTTATGCGTGTGGTTGCAGGTGCGGGAATTGCAGCGACTCTTGCACCAGCAACCACCCGCAGTGAAAATGCACTGCTCTGCGGAAACGCGTGGGGCTGTTATTCATCATGCATGTAAAATCACAGTGTGGGTGCAGGAACTGCAGGGAAATTTCCCTGCGGCCGTGTTTTTGAAAAGGTGCTTCCCCCTTTTTTTTTTTTTTGCGGAAACGCAGGCTGCCATGCCTGAGAAAAAGCGTCTCGCAAACATGCAGAAATGTGAACCTAGGGTAAGGCTATGTTTACACCTGAGCGTACTGGAATTGTGGCTGGAATTGCTGCCAAACGCAGGATGTGTTTGCAATGCCATTATTTTTTTTTGCCACGATTGTCGAGCGGCAGAATGCACTAAATTTGTGGCAAAAATCGCAAAGCCAAACACTTTTGCTCTGTGCCAAAATTTGGTAAATGAGCTTCTTAGGAGCGGAGGGAGGCCCAATTCAAATGTGCAACTCCAAAAACGCTCCACAAAAAAATAAAAAATAAACCACATAAAAGCTAAAAAAAAAAAAAAAAAAAAACGCAGTGCAGAAGCTGTCGCTGCGCTTAGGTGTGAATAAAGCCTTAAAAAGTCCCTGAGCCCTGGTTCACACTTATGCAATGCGGTAAAGGCAGCGATTCCTGTGCGTTTCCGGCACCACATTGCAATTTTATGGCGTCCATGCGATCTGCTGTGGAAACCATGTTAAATAGACTGTAGTGCATTTCTGAAAAAAGCAATAAAAAACGCATAGGTGTGAACCGAGCCTAGCTAGTCTGAAGATTCACTCTAAAGTGAAAATACAATCAACTGATTTGAGCGGATTAGGTGTGCCAATTCAAAAAACTGCAATACAGTATCGATTTTTTCAAAGGGGATTATGTAGAAGAATATTGGGAAGTCTAGAAATTTACTGCATTGTACATGGATCTGCATACAAACATATCAAATGCCTATCTTTTGTGTTCTGCGTGCATTAATGCACCCCCTAGTGTACAATGTCAGGATACTAAACATCCTACAGTCTGTTTAAAAAAAGTTCTGCATAATTGAGTTAATATGTTCTATCAATGCGGAATTCTTTTTCATCATTTTCTGAAGAGTACATTTTCCCACATTTTTACAGGTTTGCCATTTTTTTAAATTTTAAATTGTTTTTAAAATTAAAATTTAAAAATGACAAAAATTTACTTCTAGTTTAAATTTATTGTTAAATTGCCATTTTTTTAACACTTATTAAAAATGTGTTAACTTTCAGTATAAAATTCAGCTTATATAGCGGGACACTAGATTTTGCGTAAAGGAAGGAAACAGGCACAGTATTTAAAGGGTAGGTTTACCTTTATTAACAAGATACAGCCGTATTTAGGGTGTAATGTAACATTTTCCTATTAAGCACACCCCCTCACCCACCTCACTCTTTGACAGCAGCAGGGGTTCTTCTCCCCGCACCCGCTATCACATTTTAACAACGGTTCAGAGATTTGAAATTTCTTTCATCAGTTTAGGCCAATATGTATTCTTCTACATATTTTTGGTAAAAAAAAAAAAAAAATTGCAATAAGCGTATATTTATTGGTTTGCGCTAAAGTTATAGTGTCTACAACATAGGGGATAGATTTAAGGCATTTTTAATATTTCTTTTTTTACTAGTAATGATCTGCGATTTTTAGCGGGACTGCGACATTGCGATGGACAGATTGGACACTTTTTTGGGACCATTGACATTTATACAGTGATCAGAGCTAAAAATAGCCACTGATTACTGTATAAATGTCATTGGCAGTGAAGGGGTTAACACTAGGGGGCGAACAAGGGGTTAAAGGGGTTGTAAAGGTAAAAATGTTTTCACCTTAATGCATTCTATGCATTAAGGTGAAAAAACTTTTGACAGTACCGCCGCCCCCAGCCCCCCCGTTTTACTTACCTGACGCCTCGAATCTTCGCTGCTCGTCCTCATTGCAGCTCAGCCTGGTCGCTGATTGGCTGCAGTGGATGGATTGAAAGCAGCGCAGCCATTGGCTCGCGCTGCTGTCAATCACATCCGATGACGCGGCGCGCCGGGGGGCGGGGCCGAGTGATACAGCGAGCGGCTATAGCCGCCGGCTGTATCACGGGAGCGCGCCCGCAAGCACTTACCACCGTGCGAGGGAGCTCGCATGAAGGTGGTAAATGCTTGCGGGGAGGAGCTGAAACAGCCGCCGAGGGACCCCAGAAGACCAGGTTCGGGGCCACTCTGTGCAGAACGAGCTGCACAGTGAAGGTAAGTATAACATGTTTGTTATTTTTAAAAAAATAAATAAATAACTTTACAACCCCTTTAAGTGTGTTCCCTGGGAGTGTTTCTAACTGTATAGGGACTGGGCTGCCTGGAGGAGGAGAGAAATTGCTGTTCCTAATCACTAGGAACAGCAGATCTCTCTCTCCTCCCCTGTCAGAATGGGGATCTGTCTGTTTACATTGACAGATCACTGTTCTGGCTCTCGTTCCCACGATCGTGGTTGGCCGTCAGACAACGCAGCCGACAACCACGTGCATTGGATCCCCCCGCCGTACAACAGGTGCACGTGCCTGCTACGGCTCCTTGTAGAGACTGACGTACAACTACGCCGATTTGCGGGAACTTGCTGAGCTGCCGTCATATAACGACAGCGGCTGGTCGGCAAGTGGTTCAAATGTAAAAATGGAGACAGTGGCAAAAAAAGGACGTCAGTTTTGTTTGGATATAACGTCGCACGACCGCGCAATTGTCAGTTAAAGCGACGCAGTGCTGTATCGCAAAAAAAAATGCTCTGGTCATTAGGGGGGTAAAATCTTCCAGGGCTGAAGTGGCTAAATAAAAGAAAAAAGCCTGTAAAAAAAACTAATGCAGCCTCCAAATTTAGGATTGATAAACTGCCATAGATTATATTTTTGGAACTGGACACTGAGAGTAGGTATTCTGCAGATCAAGTTGTACACAGTTTACATTTACAACATGCAGCCAACAGGTGGCATTCTATTCAGTGCTCTGCAAAATCTCTTCCTCACAGCTGCAATGCTAAAAACAGACCTAAAATAGAGGAAGGACAATCCCAAGTAAATAGTTTAACTAGTGAATTGCCAGACAATACAAGCTAGTGCTGGATTTTCTAATGAGAAAACCCAAAGTGTTTGTACAGAATAATATGATGGCCATGCAAACCTTTTCAGATTTCCCTGGATGCATCTTATAATAAAAGTTTTGTTTTTAATAGAGATTATGCACTTTAAAAATTATGTATTTTATAAGCTTAAAAAAAAAAAAAAAAAAAAAAAAAAAAAGTAACTGACAAAAAATATAATTTTTTTTAATAGAGTAATGCAGTGCACCAATCCTAACTTTGTTCTCTAAAGATGGAAAATTAGAAGAGAAGTTAAAACAGGATTGAGAAAATTCTATACAAATTTGGAACGACTGGTACGGCCACCATAATATACAAATACACACAATATTTTAACATCGGTGATGACTGAATGTGGGGAATCTGCAGCTCTCAATTTTTGGTTCACCTAAATTAGGGGTGTCCAAACTTTTTTGAAAGAGGGCCAGATTTGATGAAGTGAACATGCGTGAGGGCCGACTATTTTGCCTGACATTGTTTGAACCGTTAAAATTTGGACTAATTGTGTTTGTTCGAGCACTAATACACTGCCCAACAAGAATTCTCTTGCCTTTGTGGCTGTGTGTGAGTAAAGAGATGAGCTTGGGTGTATTATTTGGATATACCGTATTTATTGGCGTATAATACGCACCTTCAATTTAAGAGGGCAGTTTCAGGGAAAAAAAAATTAAATAAAGAACTGTGAAGCAAAATAAGGGTCAGTGCCCATCTGCAGGCTCACAAGTGCCCATCTGCAGACCCACCATTGCCATGAATGTAGCCTCACCATTGCCAGGAATGCAGCACCCAACATTGCCAGGAATGCAGAACCCACCATTGCCGGGAATGCACTCACCATTGCCGGGAATGTACTCACCATTGCCGGGAATGCACTCACCATTGCCAGGAATGCAGCACCATTGCCAGGAATGCACTCACCATTGCCAGGAATGCAGTACCATTGCCAGGAATGCACTCACCATTGCCAAGAATGCACTCACCATTGCCAGGAATGCACTCACCATTGCCAGGAATGCAGCACCATTGCCAGGAATGCACTCACCATTGCCAAGAATGCAGCACCATTGCCAAGAATGCAGCACCATTGCCAGGAAAGCAGCACCATTGCCAGGAAAGCAGCACCATTGCCAGGAATGCACTCACCATTGCCAGGAATGCACTTACGAGCGCCAAAGATTACCTACAGGAGAATCTCCTGCTTAAACGGCGGCCTCTTTAATAGAAAGTCCCGCCTCCTTTGATGGACAGAACAGTCGTCCAATGGCAGCGCCGGAGACGGGACTCCCTATTACAGAGGCCGCCCATAATCAGGAAATTCTCCTGTGTGTGTACGGTGCTCGTCCTGCCTCCTCCCTGTCCCCTCCAAGGCATATATATCTTTTGTGGCCCCGGCGCTGGGAGATCGTCGGGGGCCACAAAAGATATATGTCCGGATAACCAGATGGGCGCGTTCAAAACCAGAACGCGGGCTGCGATTGGCCCGCGGGCCGGACTTTGGACATGCCTGACCTAAATGATTGGCCTCCAACCAATTCTGACGTGCAGGCAATCATGAGGTTCAGGAGTGCAGTCAAGTGTGATTCATGAATTGTTTACTTCTCCCCAGATTGGACAGGTCTGCATATATACAGTATCTCACAAAAGTGGGTACACCCCTCACATTTTGGTAAATATATCTTTTCATGTGACAACACTGAAGAAACGACACTTTGCTACAATGTAAAGTAGTGAGTGTACAGCTTGTATAACAGTGTAAATTTTCTGTCGCCTCAAAATAACTCAACACGCAACCATTAATGTCTAAACTGCTGGCAACAAAAGTGAGTACACCCCTAAATCGTCGTACACATGATCGGATTGTTGACCAACAAAACTGTGGATTTTTGTCCGCAGGGCGTTGGCCCAAACTTGTCTTGCATACACACGGCACACAATTGTTGGCCAACAATCACGAACATAGTGACGCAATACGTGTTTTTTCAGCTCTTTAGCGCCACCCTTTGGGCTCCTTCTGCTAATTTTGTGTTAGTAGAAGTTTGGTGAGTGTTGATTTGCGCTTTTCATTTCGCACTTTTCATTTTTGTGCTTTTCAGTTTGTTTCTGAACGGGCATTCGTCAACCAGACATGTTGCGGAATCGGAGGAGATAACGTGTTATTTATTATTGGCCTTGGAGTTATTGCTTTGACCCAAGTCCAGTCCAGGAACAGGAGGAGGAGGATTTATTGGACCTAAAATTGGTTGCTTTATTAATTGTGACCAATTATGTCATATGCCTTTGCTGCGAGAGCTCCAGGAGAATAATCCAGATGATTTTTGGAATTATCTTCGGATGACAGACCCCTGCTTTCACCAACTCTTGGCATTGTTGACCCCCTATATTAAGAAGCAGGACACATGAATGAGGCTTTTATTTTATTTTCTGGTTGAATAATGATTTGATTTGTTATATTTTCTATATTTTTGGATGCATAGAGTGTACTTTTTGGTTAAGTTCTATTGGCAGATAGCATGTCTAATTTTATTTGTTTTCTTTTTTTAATGCATAATAAAAAAATTGTGGAGAACAATACTTGGCTATGTGTTTTACTTCAAATGACAGTTTGGGAGTAGGCAGGTACATTTAAAAAATACAATGTAAAATTAACAAGGGACACCAACATAGTTGTAGCTTTGATATAAAAAAACTACAGGATAATGGTGTTGTGGTAACTTGACCAAAAAAATAAAAAAACATAATAATATTATTGTTGATATCACTAGAAAAAAAAGCCTTTTTAAATACGTTTGGCAGAACTCCATCAGTATCACCAGCAAAGAAGCTTCATAATTATCCCATTAAAGAAGAAGAGAATTGTGCGCTGCATTTCGACATTTCATAATTTGCCGCGTCACGAATGTTAATACTCAATTACGAACGCTAGTTTACAAGACCGACCGCTTCTGGCTCGTCCTTGCTTCTGACCATGCGTGTTTGTACTTTGGACTTTTGTCCGACGAACTTGTGTACACACGATCGGAAAATCTGACAACAGACATTTGTCCGCGGAAAATTTTAAAATCTGCGATCCAACATTTGTCCGATGGAGCATACACACGGTCGGATTTTCCGCCAACAGACTGTCATCACACATTTCCCGTCTGAAAATCTGATCGTGTGTATGAGGCTTTCGTGAAAATGTCTTGGGTCCAATTAGCCATTATAATTATTTCTGCTAATTGCCTGCTTTGCCAGTTGATTTGCTCATCAGTCATCATTATCTAACACTGTGGACACTTTCAATAAGCCAGGGGTCTCCAAACTTCCAGTACAATGGACAGAGTATATTTTACAAATATTTACAGGCTGGAAAAAAAAATTATTATTAGACCCCTTTCACATGGAGCCGGCAGCGAATCCGCCCGCTCAGCAGGGTATCTCTCTGCTGATCCCCGCAGAGCAGACGAATGATGGGCCTGTGTCTGCTTCGCTGATGCAGAGTGGACATGGACAAAGGCCGCTGTTCTCTATGGGGCGTTCTGATGGAAACGGACCGTCTGTCCATTTCCATTGGACTGTCATCCAATCCAACGGATGGATGGGGAATGTATTCCCATCTGTCTGTTTTAGGCGGATTGGATCGGCAGGTGTCAGCAGATCCGCCGCTCCATAAAAGGAGCATGGAGGTTCCGATCGGGTCCGCCCGAAAAGCTGAAAGGCAGACCCGATCGAAATGTCTGTGTGAAAGGGGCCTAAAGCCACAGTGGCAGCACAGTGGTGTAGTGGTTAGCACTCTCATCTCGCAGCAATAGCGTCACTGGTTCGAATCCCAACCACGACACTACCTGCCTGGAGTTTGCATGTTCTCCTTGTGCCTGCGTGGGTTTCCTCCGGGTATTCCAGTTCCTCCCACACTCCAAAGACATGCTGTTAGGTTTATTGGCTTCTGTCCAAGAAATTGGCCCTGGTGTATGGGTGTGAGTTGGGGACCTTTGGATTGCAGACCCCTTGGGGGTGGGGACCGGTGTGGATGTGTCTGGAGCACTGGGTAGATTGATGGCGCTACATGGGTAGCTTAAATATATAAAAAATAATAATATGGTGGATGGGCATCTTGATGGGACGCAATGTGCGGGGATGGGGACAATTGCGTGTGCTCACTCAGGTTGAACTGGATGGACTGGTGTCTTTATTCAACCTTACAAACTATGTAACTATGTAACTATGTAAAGCCTCGTACACACAATCAGATTGTTGGCAGGGGATTGTCTGTTGACAGACTGTTGTCCTAAAATCTGACTGTTAAGGCCCATTCACACGATGTGACTTTTTGACAACAAACATGCAAATTACCTGTTTTAAGGCAACATCCAACCGTGTGTACGCTCCATCGAAAAAACTTTTTTGGTTTTCATCGGACAAATGTTGGCTGTGCACACAGACAAACTTTCCGGCAACAAAAGTCCGATGGTGCAAAATCCTATTGTGTGTGTACACAAGTCCATAGGACTTTAGTCCAAAGTACAAATACACACGCTCAGAACCAATGAAAAAGATCAGACAATACAGAAGTTGACCAAAGGGTGGCGGTAAAGAGCTGAAAAACCACGTGATTTGGTGAAAATTGGCTGAAAAAGTCCTGCCGTGTGTATGCATACCAAGTTCACGGCCAACGCCCTTTGGACAGAAATCCACGGAAAAGTTTGTTTGAAGTCCGATCGTGTGTATGAGGCTTTAGTACGCTCCTTTTGACAATTGTTGTCCAACTTTCCGCCAACAAATGATGGATGACATGCTAGTAAATTTTCGGCGGAACGGTCTGTTGTCAGATTTTCTAATGGTCAGTACACAAGTCCGTCACACAAAAGTTGAAAGTACAACTACGCATGCTCGGAATCAATGCTCACCAAACACAAAATTAGCAGAAGGGGCCCAAAGGGAGCTATGGGAGTCCTCCTCTACATCGCGTGGCTCCGGAAGCATATAATGTTTTTTATATACACATTTAATTTCTTTCCTTTCCATTCTTTTTTAAATTGAATGGGTTGTTTTACAAAGTGAGGGTACACAAATACTTTAATGACTACAGAGCTGCATTCATTTTTGTGCATTTTATATATGCCTGAAGCTCAGCTTTAACTAACCCCTGTATATTATATTAATGTACAGTATACATGTTCATATTGTGAGAATTTACTGGAGGCCCTACGGTTTTCTAATGATTATAGTGATTATTGGACTTTTTCATATATGTGTTTCTTAATTCATGGAAACACAACATATCAAAGGATCAAATGTACTTCTAGTGGACCTGTCTGAACTGGTTTAGTAGTCAAATATACTGTCTAGCGTTCTGTATCAAATTTTAAAGCTACTGGATGAGAGCTGATTTTTTTTTTCAAAGCTTTATTTCTAAATTAGCTGTGGCTATGTACAGTATATAGATACATTTATATGCAAAGTGAAGCTAGACATCAGCATGTGTCTACCACATTTACCATAATGTAAAAAGAAGGCGGGTCATAGTCAAAGTTCGAGGTATGTGATCCAGACAACTTCTGATGTTTGTTGTTACAGCTTCTTCTCTAAAGAAGGGTGCTCTTGTCGCATGACCATTTATATTTAGGGAAATGAAGATAAGGGAAAGCAACATGGAAGCCTGGTCAAAAAATCCTGCTTTTTAGGGGCTTTTCTAGGGGAAAAAAAATAAGGGCAGGATTTTTTTACCAGTTTGTTGCAGCTTCCAAACACAATCATCCACGGCTGTTAGGTTTTGCCTAATAAACATTAGATTGTTATCAAGTCTTGGAACAAGCACAGCCTGTGATTGGACAAATAATGAGAAGCAGGCCACTGATAACATTACTTGTTCTTGTGCTTAGTGTTAGATGTAAAACACTATAACATGCAGTAAAGTATGACTTCCTCACCTGATATATGCTATGCTGCCCTTGGGTTTGCAGAAGGGAGATATCAAGAGCCATACCTCCCAACATTTTGAGATGGGAATGAGGGACACCTACCAGCAAACGTATGTAGGCATGGGACACGTCCCTGCCACACCCCCTTAAAGGAGAATTAACCCAAGAAAAATATTAATTAAAGAGGAGTTCCACACAAAAATGGAACTTCTGCTTTTCGGAACCCTCCCCCCCTCCGGTGTCACATTTGGCACCTTTCAGGGGGGAGGGGGGAGCAGATACCTGTCTAAGACAGGTATTTGCACTCACATGGGAGTCTATGCCTCTTCCTGTCCCTCCGCGCTGTCTCCTGGGAAACACACAGCTCCCAGGAGATAGCAGGGACCAGTTACGATACGCAGCGCCTCACCTAGGATGGCGGGTTCTCGGCGTCGCCTGCCGACATCACTGGACCCTGGAACAGGTAAGTGGCCATTTATTAAAAGTCAGCAGCTGCAGTATTTGTAGCTGCTGGCTTTTAATATTTTTTTTTTTTGGCGGTTTAGGTGGACTCCCTCTTTAAATCCACAAGGGCTTTTTTTTTTACCACTACTATTCCCCTATTTTGGCTTTTAAAATGTACAAATGCAGCAATTTAGAATTTGGAAGAAAGGTTTAGCACTGAGAAACATTTTTCGAAAGGTAAAAAGGGCATTTTATATACAGCTAAATGGATCAGACCAAAATGAGGGACAAATGGGGGGGGGGGGGGACAGAGGGACATTGCTCCAAATCAGGGACAGTCCCTCAAAATCAGGGACAGTTGGGAGATATGCAAGAGGTACTATTGCCAAGTGTAGATAAAAATTTTCTTTTTCTTTTTCACAGTCTGGAGTTCTGAGGGCAAAGTTAAGACTTGTACACACGATCGGACTTTAGACAAACTTTTCCGTGGATTTCTGTCCAAAGGGCGTTGGCCGTGAACTTGTTAAGCATACGCACGGCAGGACTTTTTAGGCAACAAACACGAACGTAGTGACGTTTCAACGTGCTGACGACACTTCAAAAGAGGACGTTCAATTCTCCGGCACCACCCTTTCGTCAACTTCTGTATTGTTGTCTGATCTTTTGCATTGGTTCTGAGCATGCGTGTTTGTACTTTGTACTAAAGTCCGATAGTTTTGTGTACACACGATTGGATTAGCCAACGTAGGACTTTTGTTACTGCCAAGTTTGTCTGTTCGCACAGCCAACATTTGTCCGATGAAAACCGAAAAGGTTTGTCCGATGGAGCGTACACACGATCGGATGTTGCCTTAAAACAGCTAATTTGCATGTTTGTTGTCAAAAAGTCTGATCGTGTGTATGGGCCTTAAGATGACAACATCATTCCCACCACCCCAGCAGCACAGTCACTTTTCCTTGCTCCCCTATTGTTCCATTCAACTTCTGGGATCAGGAAAATAAATCCAGTGTAAGCTTTAAACCAACTGGTCGTACCTTACACAAGGCTATGAAGTCCTTTCCCCTTCCAAATTTGATAGCACTGGGTCAGTCACAAGGCACCAGAATTAAAACCGAGAGCGCTGGAGTGGTTCATATGCTTTCCTACAGCCAGACGTTCATTTATTTCACTTTACTCATTGGTGGCTGAACAAACCGGTGTGGGAGCAAAGGAAAAATTAGGGAGAAGAGAAAGAGTGAGGAACCTGGTTGGGGGAGGGGAAGAGGGGAATAAGTGACCCTTTTACTTTGCCCTGCATGCAAAGGGTCACTTTAAAGCAGAACTTGCATGCTGACCACCGCAAAACAAGAATGCCTTGAATTCATTTTTAAGTTTTAACCTCCCTGGCGGTTTTCCCGAGTGTGGCTCGGGGTTAAAATTCAGGACCATTAGCGGTAACCCCGAGCCACACTCGGGATTACATCGCAGGATCCTGGTGCCTCCTTACTTACCTTGTCCCCGGGATCCTGCGATGTCCCCCGCTGTGTCTGCGGGCTCCGTCCTCCTCCAAGCCTCTCCGTGCCAGGCTCCGTTCCCTGCGAGCGGCGCGACGCACGGGGGCGGAGCCTGGCGGCAAATTCAAAAAAAGTGTAAAATCATAACACATACAGTACTGTAATCTTACAGATTACAGTACTGTATGAAATGATTTCACATCCCCTTTGTCCCCAGTGCTTTGGCCCATGCCCTGCATGCAGTTTTATATTGCATATACTGTTCTTTCTGCCTGGAAACTGGAGATTGTCCATAGCAACCAAAAAGTGTCCCTTTACGTCAAAAATGGCTTTAGACCAGCTAGAAAACAGCGATAGTAAATTAGAACACTTGCAGAATTGAGCGATAGTGAATCGTGTGGAAATTAATTTTATTACTATTTATTTTTATTTTTTTTAATTTTTTTTTTTTTTTATTATATTATAATTTATGTTTTTGTGTTTCAAACTTTATCATACCCGGGATATCTACTAGACTCTTGTTTGGACATATTTAAGTGTGTTATTGTTAAGAATTACAGACCTACAATATAAAACGCCAAATTTCCATGCAAAATAATTGTACTGCTTTCAGCACCTAAAATCCGAAATAATCATCCCGCCAGGGAGGTTAAAGCAAACTTACCCATCCATCCACCTCTCCATGGTTTATTTTGCTGAGAAATAATCACTTTGTGTCCCCCACCCCCCTCCTAGCATTTCTAGTTGTGGCCATCCTGAGTATGGACAGAAGATTCATATAGCATTTACTTCCTAAAATCCATCTGTCCTTAGCTCAGGCATACAGGCAGGAGGTGATTCTGTGCTGAGAAACCCTTTCCCCCCTACTGAAGACTCCAGGTATGTATGAAATCATTTGCCTAGACCTAGAAACCAGGAAATAATAGAGAAATGTAAAAAAAAAAAAAAAAAGAGTTTCAAACAAATAAAAAAGATATATTTTTCCATCTATTTACTAATGCAAGCAGCAGAAGTATTAAAAATAGTCAATAATTAAAGAGAAAGTGAAGTTCTGCTTTAAAAACATTTTGGACATGATCAGTTTGTTTTTTAGTGTGATAAAGGTGGCCAAATAAAATTATATAGGTAAAAGTGCAATTACCCCCAAAATATGTGATGAAAGTTTGCTCACGTAATTTACAGAACTATATATGGAAAAATAATCTAGCACTCGCACTCCTGTGCTTAAAGAAGAAGTAAGCTCTAACGAGCAGGGCCCTCTGATTCCTACTGTATTAAAGTGTATTGTAGTTGTACTGTCTACCTTCAAGTTGTAAAGCGCTGCGTAAACTGTCGGCACTATATAAATTATAAATAGTGAAAAAATATTCATCAGCGCAATAATTAATATAATAATGTGAAATCATTATATAATGTAATTAGCCTACTAATAGGCTTAACGTGATTGCTGCCCACACCACTCAGAGTGTATCCACACGTGACTCTCAATATATCAAACAAAATATAGTGTAGCACAACCAAAAACAAATACAAATAAAACAAGTCTAAATATAACAAAATTCCACCGTTGTACAACTTTCAGTGACAGTTCATAGATTTTCAGTGACTTTAGTGACCACCACCTCTAGCTGGAATGCATGCTCACCTCCAACAGTTGACCCCACTACAGAGTCACACACGCCTGTGATTATATCTCTCAGGATGCCTTGGGAAAACAACTCCTCCTCCTGGTGTTCCTGGACAAGACAGACCTCCTCCCGGGTTCTCACTATGTAGACCCCACTACAGAGTCACACACGCTTAGTGTAATATCTCTCCGGATTTTTCAGGAAAACGAATACTCATCACAGTGCACATAGACAGCTCAGACTTCCTCCCGGGATCTCATTCAGTCATGTGTGGCCATATAAAACAAAGGCAAACCATAGTGCTCTCTGCTAATAACATTTAATAAAACTAACTTACGGATAAAATACTCACATACAAGTGCAGGTGTGTGGTGTCGCCATTCAGGATGTTTTCTCCGTTCACATCATGATTTATGATATGCATGATTTTCACATTTGTATGTGAGTATTTTATCCCTAAATTACAGTTTTAATAAATGTTATTAGCAGAGAGCACTATGGTTTGCCTTTGTTTTATATGGCCACACATGACTGAATGAGATCCCGGGAGGAGGTCTAAGCTGTCTAGGTGCACTGTGATGGGTATTCGTGTTCCCGAAAAATCCAGAGAGATATTACACTAAGCGTGTGTGACTCTGCAGTGGGGTCTACATAGTGAGAACCCGGGAGGAGGTCTGTCTTGTCCAGGAACACCAGGAGGAGGAGTTGTTTTCCCAAGGCATCCTGAGAGATATAATCACAGGCGTGTGTGACTCTGTAGTGGGGTCAACTTTTGGAGGTTAGGAAGGCATTCCAGCTAGAGGTGGTGGTCACTGAAGTCACTGGAAATCTATGAACTGTCAATGAAAGTTGCGGTGGAAGTTTGTTATATTTGTACTTGTTTAAATCATATTTGTTTTTGGTTGCGCTACACTATATTTTGTTTTGTTTGCTATATAAATCATGTATAATAATAATAATAATAATAAATATGGTCAAAGCGCTTTTGGCAAAAAAGGAAAAGAAAGGCGCCTCTAAGTGCAGTATGTAAAATTTAATAGAGTGCACAAAGGGTTAAAAGCACTTACAAGATTGTTGAGTGTTAAAAGACATGATAAAATCAGGAGTCCTCATCTGTGGCATGTGTCCATCCTCAGCACGGTGGTAGAGAGCAGTGTAGAGCCGTCCAGCAGCTGTAAAGCGTTCTCATGCGTGTTGAAAAGAGGAGGCAGCAGGGAAGCCTGTATTCACTGCGGGACACACAAGGCTGATGGTATCAGTGTAGAGAAGGGGGTGGTAACGCGTTTCGGAGCATGTGCGGCTCCTTCATCAGACCTACGCCCACACTCCTCAAGCTGGCTTATAAATGGTGAGGGGGAGGAGCAAGGGGAGCTCCTCCCCCTCACCATTTATAAGCCAGCTTGAGGAGTGTGGGCGTAGGTCTGATGAAGGAGCCGCACATGCTCCGAAACGCGTTACCACCCCCTTCTCTACACTGACACCATCAGCCTTGTGTGTCCCGCAGTGAATACAGGCTTCCCTGCTGCCTCTTCTTTTCAACACGCATGAGAACGATTTACAGCTGCTGGACGGCTCTACACTGCTCTCTACCACCGTGCTGAGGATGGACACATGCCACAGATGAGGACTCTTGATTTTATCATGTCTTTTAACACTCAACAATCTTGTAAGTGCTTTTAACCCTTTGTGCACTCTATTAAATTTTACATACTGCACTTAGAGGCGCCTTTCTTTTCCTTTTTTATATCTTCAGAGTTGCTTCTCCTCTAACCAAAGTGCTGCCAGAAGTGCCATCTCATCACTATCATCCCTCTGACCAGCTACCCACCTCCACCAGAGCGCCCTTATCTCCTCTCTGTTTTAAAGCGCTTTTGGCCCCATTTCTCCTGTGGGCAACAGGAGTGCATTTCTTTCTGCACTCCTGTTACCCATTTTCAGCCAGAGGGCTAAAGTCCGCTGTCGGTTGAAGTCTTAGAGGAAGTTCATTCTCCGGAGAGATCCTAACTTTACAGCTGGCTCAACCTCTAACCGCCCCCCCACCTCCACATCCCAATGCTCCACTAAGAGCTGAAGAGGCAGAGCAGAGAGCCGGTGACTGACAGTAACCAGCTCTCTGCTCACTGAAGACTGAGAACTTAGCGATCAGTGGTCTTTGATTGCTCCGTTCTAGGACATGGAAGCGGCAACAAATACAGCATCAGACCATGCATCCACCTAGGTGAGTATAAATGTTTGTTTTTTTGCATTTCTGAATGTCTCATTTAAAAAGGCAACTGCACCAATTTTCAGATGCCAGAATACAAAGTTCACTTAAAATATACCTGCCCCACTCACCCCTATTACCTAAAAACACAAGTCTGTTAGAGTTGTGGCAATGAAACACAAAGACAAAATTTAATAGGGGTGTTCTGAAATCTCTGGGGAGTACCGGTAGTTCTACTTTTGTTGAGAAAAAAACAACCCCCTCTCGGTGATCAATGTATATTGTAGAGATTCTGAATAGGAGTATCTGGTTCATTATAATGACCTGGTTCACTAAGTGTTCTAATGGGGAATGCTGCAGTGTCTGTATCCCTTTAGAAGTATGTAACCTATGAGAAGTATATCACCAAAACTAACACTTCTATTGCATAGAGTTCCTAAAAGCTGACTTTCATCTTAGTGCAGACTTCTGGGAAAATTAGTCAATCACAAAAGCAGAAAATTACATTTCTGGGGACTTTCTAGATATTGTATATAGAACTCCCCCAGGTTGTCATGCTGCATTGAATTTTTATAGAAAAGGACGGCAGCTGCAGATTGAAAAGGAAAGGTCATTTTTAACAACATTAAAACAACATGGTTTACGTAGCAATTGCATATGCGATATACTGTGTGTGTGTGTGTGTTTGTGTGTGTGTGTTTGTGTGTGTGTATGTGTGTGTATAGGTATATTTTATAATATATATATATAAAAATATACACTGTATATATTGCAGTTTTTTCATGAAATTGGAGTTACCCTTTGAATACTCCAAGTAGTGCAAATAACTCAAGTAACAGAATTCTTGCATGTACTAGATTGTAAATGTTTTACAGTGAATTATACCTTGTTGTAAAATGTTCTAAGCAGGGAGAAATTTATAAGTTGGAGCTGTCCCTCTTCATCAGGAGTCGCCCCCATATAAATGCTGAGGTTTTTTTTTTTTAACTTTTTTTTTCGGGAATGTGTGTGGGTGAGAAATGGTTTAACTGCCAGTCCCAATTCCTCTACTAAAAGGAAAAAAATCTGTCTTAAAGTTTAGATAGAAAGGATGATATTGTACATTGAAGATATTATTTTCCTTATTGGTATTGGCAAAGACATTAGGAACTTAAAGGAAAACTCCACTTTTGTTAAAAAAAAATAGATAAATGTTTAGAGATGGGGTGTGAGAGGGAAGACAGTTAGTAAGGTTTTTTTTTACTTTAATTCAGGCAATGCATTATAGGAAAAACAGTTTTGACTAAAGCATGTTAGAACATGTTATCTAGCACCAGTCCCCTCACCCCAGATCTTGTAAAAGCGGGCGAGGTTCATCTCCATGCACCCACTGTCACATTTGAAAATGGCTGGGCTGTGCAGGGTATCACCTGCACTGCCACGTCATTTACGCACAAGAATTTATGAATGAGAAAACTACAAGTCCCATCTTCCACCCCAGTAGTAGTTCTCAAAGGACTTGCAAGGGTGCTGATGGCGCACGTGGAAGTCATTGCATCTACTAGAATTACTTCAACTAGAAATCCAATTGCCGACTGTGAGAATGTAAACAAACTCTCGGCTGCTATAGTAAGGTGACCAGATTTTTTAAATGAAATCCTAAAATGATATATTCAGTGTATATGGTATGTGTTTACGGAAGGATTGTATGATATATATACGTTATTTCTGGAAATCATTTCATACCAGCCCCATAGCATTAATATACCAGCCCACCCACATAATGTCATTATTTACTTGTTCATAAAAGCACATTTGAAGAGTGTATTATACTCATCAGGGCCCATCAGCACAGCCTCATTAGTGCCAATCATCTCAGCTTCACCAGTGCCCATCAATGCAGCCTCACCAGTACCCATCAACGCAGCCTGTTCAGTGCCCATCAGCTCAGTCTGTTCAGTGCCCATCAATGCAGCCCGTTCAGTGCCCATTAATGCAGCCTGTTCAGTGCCCATTAATGCAGCCTGTTCAGTGCCCATCAATGCAGCCCGTTCAGTGCCCATCAATGCAGCCCGTTCAGTGCCCATCAATGCAACCTGTTCAGTGCCCATCAGCTCAGCCTGTTCAGTGCTCATTAATGCAGCCCATTCAGTGCTCATCAATGTAGCCCGTTCAGTGCCGATCAATGCAACCTGTTCAGTGCCCATAAATGCAGCCTGTTCAGTGCCCTTTAGCTCAGCCTGATTAGTGCTCATCAATGCAGCCCGTTCAGTGCCCATCAATGCAGCCCATTCAGTGCCCATCAATACAGTCTGTTCAGTGCTCATTAATGCAGCCTGTTCAGTGCCCTTTAGCTCAGCCTGATTAGTGCCCATCAATGCAGCCCGTTCAGTGCCCATCAATGCAGCCCATTCAGTGCCCATCAATACAGCCTGTTCAGTGCTCATTAATGCAGCCTGTTCATAGCCCTTTAGCTCAGCCTGATTAGTGCCCATCAATGCAGCCTGTTCAGTGCCCCTCAGCTGCAGCCATTTTTTCTTTTTTTCATTTTTTGTTGACATGATTAAAAAATTATTTTAGGCCTGAGGATTACTTGAAACCTCCAAACATTATATATTTTCTGAAAGCAGAGAATAAATGTGTGGTAGTTCCAATTTTTTATGTCACATGATAAAATAACGGTTTGTGAAACCCAAAATTTCTGTAAAGAATACACTAAAGTTAAATTTTAGGGCAATAATAAATTACCCACAGTTGAAGTTGCACTGAGTAAATAGATATCCAGCATGTCCAGCATTAAAATTGCGTGCCCCAGTGAAGCAGCGAAAAAACTTCAACACTATATTTTCCATAGGTGATGCTTTAAAAGCCCCTTTAGGTCATCAGTTTGTTACCCAGGAGCTCTGGTGCTAAAATGATTGATCATACTGTGGTGTGCACGGTGATAAGCAACATGTGTAGCGCAATCGTCTTTTTGTATGTAGGTGCGCATGTGGGGGACTCATAAAAATTTTATTAAAAAAAAAATTGTGTGTGTCTCTTTAAACGTTTAAAACTTTTTTTTTTTAACACATTTAACACAGACCAATAGCCCCCTATGTGATAGCATATAGGGGACAGGTCATCTTTATGGCATGGCAAGGGGGGAGGGGGGCAGTGTGTGCAAGGAGAGGAGAGAAGCAGTGTTTACAGTTCGTACATACAGGCTCCCTCACTTGCCGGTTCCTTTGTTTACTTTAGAAGGAGCTGTCATTCGGCCTGCCGCTAAAGCATACAAAGGGGCAGGGTCATCCGGTGACGCCACAGGGTGACCTGGCCCCTTTCTCTACTTCAGTGGCGGGGCCAAATGACAGCGTGTTTTAAAGTAAATAAAGGAACTGGCAATTGCATCCAGAGCCGGAAATGACATTTAGAGCCAACAAATGAGGGAGCCTGTATGTACACACTGCCCCCTCACTGTAAACACTCCCCCCTTGTCTGCTGTATTATATATATATCTTTTGTTTACATTCTGCTGTCAGCGGGGAACTCCTGCTGATGGCAGAGATAAGTAACAGGTTTTTAGGATACCGGTGGGTGCCAGCTCCCAACAACCAACACAAAAACGGATGCAAATACAGACCATTTGTCCTTTTACATCAGTTTAGGTCCACTTCTATTTTTTAAATGGAACAAAAATACAGTCTTGTTCTTTTTGAAAAAAGGACCTGAATGGAAGCGGACTCCTGGCAGCTCTTGATGACATCACGCCGACGAAACGCATTGGACGGGGCTTCGTTACATCACCTACATCACATCCGGTTGCTAGTATCCAGTCCATGGAATGCAGGAACATCCCGGACATACCGTGTTGAGACTTTGGCTTGCAATTGTTGAGCACACTATCAATGAGCATTCTTGGTCTGTTTCATATACCTCTGCACTGGAATCCCCGCTCCATGGAGGAGAAGGATCGGTACCTGTAAACTGCAAAATAGGGAAAGAGCCTGGAGGAATAAAACAAGTGCATAAAGACCCACTTAGTAGGGTAAGGGGTCATGGATGGCCAGTGAGTGAGGTGTGTAGAGGGGAGCATGAAATCGGCACTCAGTAATATACCATTTTTATTTTGGCACCTGGCACCTGAGAGATTAATAAATACTTGGACACTTTATGATAGTTCTCTTTTGACACTTTATATTTTTGTGGAGCACTTTATTGAAATTCATTGATATACAGTCAAGTTTTTTTTTATTTACTACATTTCTTGGCACACAGCACTTTGTATTGTTTTGCATAGATCAAGTGATTTGCACAATTATTGACTGCATTGTGCTTGTAAGATATACTGCTTAATGAGTAGTGCCGCACCCATACTATTAATTTTAAAATATTGTTACTAGTGCATGTACCCGAAACTGACTAGATTTAGCCTCTTTTAATCCACTGTATAGCAGATTTCTAGAAATAGGTGGGACAGCACTAGGAGCCAGTCATGTGTGCTGCATGAAAAAATGCTGACAAGAAACATTGATAGGAGCAAAGAACAGAATGGGCAAAGGGATGACCTCATCTCTTCCCTGCTGCTTTTTCATTGTCCAATCAGCAGGGTAGTGTCGGCTGTCCACTTCTTAGGCAGGCCATAGAGCCACCACGGATGGAAAGAAAAAAATTGCTAAATTTTCCCATCAACAGTCAGTGTTGATGTGGGGAATCCCTCCTGCCAGCAGAATACAATGATTAGTATTACTGGCTATAGCACCACTAATCATTCAGGAAAAACCTGACAGGCTGGTTGTACACAAGTCAATCAATAGATTGACTTGTGTACAACCAAGGTGCCCATAGACAGATCAAAATTTGGCTAGTTCCTGCTGAGCCAGTTGAATTTTGATCCATATGTGGCTGGCTTTAATCATAACTTTAATCGCATATACCTGCTTTTAAAATGTATCTTATCTGTCTATATTTTAAATGAATACTTACCTAGCAGTTTTCACACTATGTGCGGCCTCTGTTTTTTCTCCTATTGTAGCTGAGTTATACGGTCTGGCCTGATTTGCAATATTTGGAGCCACGCAGGATCTGTTCCTGGAAGCCCGGTGGTCAGATGTGGAGAGTCGCAGGATGCCTGGAGGTGTGACATGTAACACTCTGTCTTGCTCTCTGTAGTTAGGGATCCATATTTTTTGGTTCATTTGCGGTGGAGGACACAAGATTGTGTGGAATATTTATCACTATTCATGCTGGTGGTGAATTCAGGACATTACATCATTTGGAGGATGGACTCTTCATCTTCTTTCTGAGTTTATTCAGGTTAACTTGCGCTTGGACTTTATATGGTTCAAGCACTTTTTAGTTTCACGTTTTTGTGTGTGTGTGTATAATTTTTTTTTTTTGTGGAGATGCGACCCTGTCTCACTGTGTTTATCAGCAATCTACGTCTGATTATTTCAGAGTCAGGCATGCTGATTGCACACGTGGCCTGGGTTCATATTCTTCCCAGAGTAAGCGCTCAGGGCTCACACTTGGAGACAGCTCCACCCGGGCAGACAGGAGGTCTGGCCCAGGAGTCAGGAGGACTCCACCCTACAGACATGAGGTCTGTGTATGGGAGTCAGGAGGGCTCCTATCTACTCTAAGAGAGAGAGGCTGCAGGTGGCAGATGGAGTCCGTGACAGTGCAGCGCAAAGCTGAACCTGAGTAAGCTGCACCGAAAGGTACTTTGTGTTGGTCTGAAAAACAGACCTAAGGCCTGGGCGTGGGGCCTGAAGCAGCCGCGTGGCCAGTGATTAAGCCAGGAGGCTGAACTAACATGTTACAGTAATTATGGAACAACCTGCGAGGGAAATTGTTGCCGTTTTTAAACTTTGTTTCCTTTAAATAAAAGTGCCCTTAAAAATGCAGTCTGGACTGACACGTCTTCTTGGAATCGCATGCACCACTAGAGCTTAATCACCCCAGGTATATACAATATATATATATATTTAATCATAACAGGGAAATGTCACCCTCTTGATTGTGCTGTGGGGTAGGGATGTATAAACCTCAAGACTGTATAGACTGTATGGACTGTATGGAATGAAATGCAAATCCTTCCCAGGGTCCAAAGAGGTTGAAGTGGAGCAGTATGGTACACAACCAATAAGAGGGCTTTTTTCTGGGGGTTTTTTTATCTATTCCACAGGTAAATCCTTTTTTTTTTCTTTGGTTTTAGGTGCTTGATTAGTGCAGGCAAAATGTAGGGTAATGCAAAGAGTTATGGTGGTGTTATGATTAAGCAATGTTCTCAGTGTGAAACGCGTTAACATTTTTATCTCCTGGTGCTTGCTGTGCTGTATATGCTTTTATTTGTTGATCATTACAATAAAGATTGTGGCATCCTTGCGTAGTGTTCAGCCATTTATCCATTTTCCCTGCTGATCTCGGAGGCACTTCTGCATGGGAAGCAACACTAGACTTGCAGCACTCACAGCTTGAGCGGTGTTTTCTCACCATTGGACTAATGCATAGAGTTGTGCATTCAAACAGAAAAGAATGTATAGAGAATGATCCAATGTTTTGCATTTTTGGATCAAGTCAGTTGAATAGGATCTTGTCAAAGTGCAGTGTACTGCAACACTCATTAGCGCAACTAGTATTACAACCTGGCTGTGTTGTACTGGGAAACACTAGACAAATGTTACAACACTAAATTAATTCTTATAGTCTGCTAATTAAATACAGTTATTCCCCCATCATCCCCAGCAAAAGAGTAGATATTAAAAATCAAGCTGACGGTGCAAGGTTCAGCCTTAGTCTGATTGGAAAAGTGAGAGGAAGACAGAGGAGGGGTAACAGACATGTGCGGTGTAGTTCCTACACAAGGGGTGTCTGAAGAGGTTTTATGGAATCACATAGCTCAAGCATTCTTTAGAAAGCATAGTGAATATTCCTTTGGGAATTATGTATTTCCATTGATATATTACACCATGCTTTGGGGAGGATATACAGTTGAGCTCAAAAGTTTGTGCACCCTGGCAGAAATTGTGAAAATTTTGGCATTAATATTGAAAATATAACTGATCATGCCAAAAAACTGTCTTTTATTTAAAGATAGTGATCACATGAAGCCATTTATTGTCACATCATTTTTTTGGATTCTTTTTAAATCATAATAACAGAAATCACCCAAATGGCCCTGATAAAAAGTTTACATACCCTGGAATGTTTGGCCTTGGTACAGACACAGAAGATTGCACACACACAGGTTAAAATGGCAATTAAAGGTTAATTTCTCACATGTGTGGCTTTTTAAATCACAATTAGTGTCTGTGTATAAATAGTCAATGAGTTTTGTTAGCTCTCACTTGGATGCCCCAAGTAGGCTAAACACTGAGCCATGAGGAGGTAGAAAAGAACAGTCAAAAGACCTGCATAACAAAGTAATGGAACTTTATAAAGATGAAAAAGGATATAAAAAGATACCCAAAGCCTTGAATATGCCAGTCAGTACTGTTTAATCCCTTCTTAAGAAGTGGAAAATTCGAGGCTCTTTTGATACCAAGCCAAGATCAGGTAGACCAAGAAAGATTGCAGCCACAATTGGCGGAAGAATTGCTCAGGATACAAAGAAAAAAACTCACAGGTAACCTAAGAAAAAAATACAGGCTGCTCTCCAAAAAGATGGTGTGGTTGTTTTTAAGAAGCACAGTTGAACAAAAAAAAGCTGCATGATTGAGCTACCAGAAGAAAGCCTTTACTGCGCCAATGCCGCAAAAAAACCCAATGAGGCATGTCAATGTGTTGTTGGGCATATTGTAACCAGGCTTTTTTGTGGAACTTGTGCAGTAAAGGCTTCTTTCTAGCAACTTGACCATGCAGCTTTTTTGTTCAAGTATCATCGTATTGTGCTCCTTAAAAACAACCACACCATCTTTTTTCAGAGCAGCCTTTATTTTTCCTGAGGTTACCTGTGGGTTTTTCTTTGTATCCCAAACAATTCCTGTGGCAGTTGTTACGTAGCTACATAGTAGAAAAAAAGACACAAGTCCATCAAGTCCAACCTATTGGATATCCCTGTATGTTGTGGTTGTTCAGGTGATTATCTAATAGTTTTTTTAAACTATCGATGCTCCCCGCTGAGACCACCGCCTGTGGAAGGGAGTTCCACATTCTTGCCGCTCTTACAATAAAGAACCCTCTACGTAGTTTAAGGTTAAACCTCTTTTCTTCTAATTTTAATGAGTGGCCACGTGTCTTGTTAAATTCTCTTCCATAAAAAAGTTTTATCCCTATTGTGTGGTCACCAGTACGGTATTTGTAAATTAAAATCATATCCCCTCTCAAGCGTCTCTTCTCCAGAGAGAATAAGTTCAGTGTTTGCAACCTTTCCTCATAACTAACATCCTCCAGACCTTTTATTAGCTTTGTTGCCCTTCTTTGTACTCGTTCCATTTCCAGTACATCCTTCCTGAGGACTGGTGCCCAGAACTGGACAGCATACTCTAGGAGTGGCCGGACCAGAATCTTGTAGAGTGGGAAAATAATCATTTTATCTCTGGAGTTGATCCCCTTTTTAATGCATGCCAATATTCTGTTTGCTTTGTTAGCAACAGCTTTGCATTGCTTGCCATTGCTGAGCCTATCATCTACTAGGACCCCCAGGTCCTTTTCTATTCTAGATTCCCCCAGAGGTTCTCCCCCCAGTGTATAGATTGCATTCAGATTTTTGCCACCCAAATTCATTATTTTACATTTTTCTACATTAAACCTCATTTGCCATGTAGTTGCCCCCCCTTATTAATTTGTTCAGATCTTTTTGCAAGGTTTTGCACATAATGCGGAGAAGTTATTGCCCTGCTTAGCTTAGTATCGTCCGCAAATACAGAGATTGAACTGTCTACCCCATCCTCCAGGTCATTTATGAACAAATTAGATAGGACTGGTCCCAGCACAGAACCCTGGGGGACCCCACTACCCACCCCTGACCATTCCGAGTACTCTCCATTTATCACCACCCTCTGAACTCGCCCTTGTAGCCAGTTTTCAATCCATGTACTCACCCTATGGTCCATGCCAATGGACCTTATTTTGTACAGTAAACGTTTATGGGGAACGGTGTCAAATGTTTTTGCAAAATCCAGATGCATCACGTCTACGGGTCTTCCTTTATCTAGATGGCAACTCACCTCCTCATAGAAGGTTAATAAATTGGTTTGGCAAGAATGGTTCTTCATGAATCCATGCTGATTATTGCTAATGATACCGTTCTCATTACTAAAATCATGTATATAGTCCCTTATCATCCCATCCAAGAGCTTGCATACTATTGATGTAAGGCTAACTGGTCTGTAATTCCCAGGGATGTATTTTGGGTCCTTTTTAAATGTTGGTGCTACATTGGCTTTTCTCCAATCAGCTGGTACAATTCCAGTCAGTAGACTGTCTGTAAAAATTAGGAACAATGGTTTGGCAATTACTTGACTGAGTTTCCTAAGGATCCTCGGGTGCAAGCCACCTGGTCCTGGTGATTTATTAATGTTAAGTTTCCCAAGTCTAATTTTAATTCTGTCCTCTGTTAACCATGGAGGTGCTTCCTGTGATGTGTCATGAGGATAAACACTGCAGTTTTGTTACTGAAGCCCCCCGATTCCCTCGTGAAGACTGAGGAGAAGAATAAATTCAATACCTTTGCCATCTCCCCATCCTTTGTAACCAGATGACCTTCCTCATTCTTTATGGGGCCAATATGGTCTGTCCTCCCTTTTTTACTGTTTACATACTTAAAGATTTTTTGGGGATTTTTTTTGCTTTCCTCCACTATGTGTCTGTTCTATCTTAGCCTCCCTAATTGCACCCTTACATTTCTTGTTACATTCCTTATAAAGTCTGCATGCTGATGATGATCCCTCAACCTTGTATTTTTTGAAGGCCTTCTCCTTTGCTTTTATATGCATTTTTACATTGGAGTTAAGCCATCCAGGACTTTTTTCGCTCTGTTAAATTTATTACCCAATGGGATGCATTGTTTAATGCCCATATTTAATATGCTCTTAAAGCAAACCCATCTCTCCTCCGTGTTCTTTGTTCCTAAGATTTTATCCCAATGTATGCCTTCTAGCAAGATTTCATAGCTTAGGGAAGTTGGCTCTTTTGAAATTCCGTGACTTTGTATTCCCCTTATGTTTCCTATATGTGTAATTTATTCTGAAGCCAATTGACCTGTGATTGCCGTTTCCTAAATTGCCCCGCATTTCCACATCCGTGATCAGGTCTGTATTGTTGGTAATCAGTAGATCCAGTAACGCTTTATTTCTAGTTGGGGCGTCTACCATCTGAATCATGAAATTGTCCAGCAAGACATTTAGGAACTGGCGAGCCTTAGACAAATGCGTGGTTCCCTCTGCCAAGTCAATGTCTGGATAATTGAAATGTCCCATTATGATAACACTTCCCATCCTTGCTGCTAATCCAAATTGTGATAGGAGATCCATCTTCCCCTCTTTCCTCAGGTTAGAGGGCATATAGCATACTCCCAGTAATATTTTCCCTTTAGCTTCATCCCTTTGGAGCTGTACCCATAAGGATTCATCCTCCTCCCCAGCTCCCTTAGTGATATCATCTCTCACATTAACTTGTACATTATTCTTGATATATAGTCATACCCCTCCCCCTTTTTTACCCTCTCTATCCCTGCGATAAAGGGTATACCCTTGAATGGTTGCCAGCCAATCATGAGAGCTGTTGAACCAGGTCTCTAAAATTCCCAAAAATTCCAAATCCTCCTCATACAACAGTATCTCTAGTTCACCCATCTTGTGCCCATGCCAAAATTTCACAATTTCTGCCAGGGTATGCAAACCTTTGAGCACAACTGTATATCCATTCAAGTCAGTCTCTTTTGTCAGGTAAGTTTGCAAAATCGTAAAATAGTGTCCCTACCACACACAATAAACTGATTTTGAAAGAAACCAGGTAACCTTCAAGTGTGCATTCGGACTGAGGAAGAAACTCACATAAACTCTAGAAAATCATATGAATTCCATGCAGATTGGGTTTTAGGAGGGATTTCAAACCAGGATCCATGCTTACTTAAGAAAGCCTCACTTTTAAGGCCAAAGTAGTCATAAGAATGGGGAAAACTAAAAAAGACCAAGGAATGCTAGAAGCAATAATACATACTTGAAAAATGTTCCTAGCGTCTTCAAACATTACATACAAACTATCACAGGTCAGTTGTATTGTACTGTAGTTATATATTTTTTATTTTTTTTTAGTACCAATTCATACAAGAGCAGAATTGACAGCTATAAAAGGCAGTGCCTGAACAGAGACTTTCCTGACAGAATCCCCAGGTATTCATTTAATTAAAGCTGTATATTTGAAATGATTGAAAAAAATTTTGATATTACAAGCGAAGCAACTCTTCCTGCAAGTTTCTGTCACTCCATTTGCCCATTATGGGACAACCCTGCTTTCTATCCAGCCTTTGACTTCTCACAATCCTTCTGGAAAAAAGCATAGATGTGAACGCGTTCCATAGCAAACCCTTGTTAAATGGACTGTAGTGTGTTTCTACGAAAAGCAAAAAGCACCAAAAAAAAATGGTATGAACCAGGCCTAAGACAAACCATTTAAAGGGGTTGTAAACCCTCATGGTTTTTCACCTTAATGCATTCTATGCATTAAGGTGAAAAACCTTCTGTAGTGCTGCAGCCCCCCAGCGTTCCCCTTATACTTACCTGAACCCGGCTTTCTTGTCCCCGGGGACGAGCACACCAGCTCGAGCTGGTGTCTCGTGTCCTGATTGGATAGATCAATAGCAGCACAGCCATTGGCTCCCACTGCGTTCAATGAAATCCAATAATGCGGGCACTGAGGGTTGGGCCGAGTCTGGCTTTCTGTGTCTATGGACACAAAAGCAGGACTCGAGAGCACGCCTGCACAGTTTCCCCCAAGGACAGCGCTTCTCCTAGGTGGTTTCCAGATGAGGGGAAGAGCTACCAGTGCTGTTGAGGGACTCCAGAAGAGGAGGATCGGGGCCACTCTGTGCAAAACAAACTGCACAGAGGAGGTAAGTATGACATGTTTGTTATTTATAAAAAAAAAAAGAGGGTTTAGTAACCCTTTAACACTGACAGGGGTGCTTAAAATGATCAGCTTTTATCTAAAAGAAGAGGTGCATAGAAAGAGGCCCAGAGAAAGCACCCACTCAGCGCCAGATCAATCGCCAGATCAATCCAACAGATAACAGAAATAGATGTAATCCTTGAAATAAAACTGTCCCAATATTTACAAGGTACTAAGCAGCTGTTTAAAAGAGCAGAAAAAAAATACCAAACAGTAGTATACAAATAAGCAGTACAAACACTAAATTATTAGGATACTAAAACAGCGCTAAAATTAAAACGTGATAAAAAAGCATTATCACAGCATGTGGTTTTTCCCACAAATAGAGTCTATAAGCAGTAGATGGCAAGGTAAACAGTTCCAAAAAAGGTTTTGATTGTAGAATTAAAGTGGTCAAAACGTGCACCTTTCACCAGAAATAGTGAGCCAATTCCACCATGTGCAGCACACTCCTCCAGGGGGTCAACCTCACCAGAATCACAAAATAAATCAGCGCTAAGATAGAGTAAACAGCAACCACTCAGATTCTATATCCACATCACCATCAAGATCCGACAGTACAGGGTCTCCAAGGTTGTGTCATAAAATACAAGAAAATCGGCACATAGCGTAATCTCATTTATATTTAGACAGAACCCCCCATATACAAGGGGACCCCTTAGTAAAAACTTCGTACATCAAAGTAAATCATCACAAGCACAGAAACATAAGTGACCCAGAGGGCGCTATCACCAGCATCAGCCGTCCAGGGTAAAGCGAACGCTTCCTTGCAGACAGCTGCAAACACTTCCGGGTAGGCGATTCTTACCCCTACTGCACCATTCCATCACCACCGACACCCACCAACAGTTACCTAGGTTCTGCCACCCTCCATCCATCCATTCCCTCTCCTAATTAGCACTCCTCTTTCCTGACAACCGCTTTTCCCAGTCATCTCCCCACTCCCCAGACATCACTCATATTATTAGCCCCCAACTATTAGCACCCTATATCCACAGTCCAACCTGACAAAACCCCTTCCCCCCGTTGCATTCCACCTGTCTCCTATCACTCACAGCATCTTAAGGGGTGTTTCTACAGCCGATTCCCAGTTCCAGATCTGTCACAACAACATCCACCATCACAGGTCAGTCCTGCATTCTTTTTTTATTTTTTCATGTTTTAGTATACCATCATTTTTGCTTTTATTTTGTATACCTTTAGTATCACCTTTTTTCCTCTATTAGATTTTTTTTTATTGTCTGTTCTCATTTTATTTTGAAATTCTCATTATTTTCTATTATACCACATATAATAGTATCTTCTGATGGATATTCGCCACTATTACCAGTTACATTTGCACTATTCAATATTTTAATAATACTAATTCAACCAAAGTCTCACATCCACATGATATAGTATTTTAAGCTGTATTCCTGAAATATTTACCAGTCTTGTTTAATGTTTTCTAATATTTTCTTGTACACTAGCCTTGATAAAGGAGGGGGGCATTTCCCGCAAAACACGTTGGCTATACGTATTACCTGTAAACTAGCTCTTTCAATAAATTCATAAGCGTCAAACACTTTATTGGGGCTCCTCTACATTCGTCTTAGATTATCCCGCGGAGTGCAATTCTGCCTCTTTTAGAGAGGCAGTTGCCCGAGACCTCAACAAATCGCATCTACACCTTCATCAGTTACAAGACCTCCCGAAGGAGAACTTAACATAGATCATCTTTATGAGATACCTACCACACATCGATCCACCATGGTCGGATGCACACATCGGATAACCCCAATGGTGTGGTGGAGGTTTTTAATCACAAAATTGGCAGAACAGAATTATAAATTCTTTGGTAGGGAAAACTAGTTCACATACAGTATATAAAGTTCAACTCTGTATTTTGCTGGAGCACATTTTTAAGCACGTCTCTTAAAGATTACGACCGAGTGTGACACATAAGGTGAAGGAACACACAATAACCACAAACAGATGACAACAATGTGTAAATCACATCAGTGAAGCAGCTATGATCTCCAGGGGAGGGTGAACCCAGCAAAACAAACTTTTTAGTCTTCAAACAACTTTAATGAAGGTTCAAGTAAGGTAAAAGTTAAGAGCTCTCAGGCCACATGTTGCTCCCATTATTATTCCAAATTTTTCCTACTCTCTTGATCCACTCCGCCAAACTTTACTATGGGGATTTCTCTGTTTTTTCGTCTTCTATTTATAATCTCACTTTATCTTTTTTCCCATATATTTTTTCCCTTTTTTTTCCTGACAAAGATTTGTTTGCAGAAAAGCTGCTCATGGTACATGTTCAGTACATCGGTTTGAGGATGATGGAAAATGAAATAGAGTTGATGAAATAATTGGTTTGGAATGCGGTATCTCAGGACAGGAGGGTGGAATCTATGATAAAGATGTACCCAGACTGGCAGGAAGCATTACATTTAATTGTAGATATAAAGAAGATATCAATTAGAACTTGACAGAACTTGGGTTAATGTTTTGCCCTACAATGCGTGGCACATATTTCAGCTTCTGAAAATTGGTAAGTTATTATTTGTGAGTAAATTGTCATCACTCACACAAATTGGCACTGACACACACAACTATTTAGGCACAAATTTATCATCAAAAAATCTGATATTAGATCGGATACTTTTAACCCCAGCCTAATCCTAAACATCAACCCATATCTTAAAACTCCTTAGCTTAACGTAACCCCGAAATGTTATGTAGTCCATGATACTAATTTTAACTGCTTCAGCCCCGGAAGATTTTACCCCCTTCCTGACCAGAGCACTTTTTGCTATTCGGCACTGCGTGGCTTTAACTGACAGTTGCGCGGTCGTGCGACGTTGCACCCAAACAAAATTGACATCCTTTTTTTCCCACAAATAGAGCTTTCTTTTGGTGGTATTTGATCACCTCTGCGGTTTTTATTTTTTGTGCTATAAACAAGAAAAGAGCGACAATATTTTTTACTTTTTTGCTATAATAAATATCCCCCAAAAATATATAAAAAAAACATTTTTTTTCTCAGTTTAGGCCGATATGTATTCTTCTACATATTTTTGGTAAAAAATAAAAAAATTGCAATAAGCATATATTAACTGGTTTGCGCAAAAGTTATTGCGTCTACAAAATAAGGGATAGTTTTATGGCATTTTTATTATTTTTTTTATTAGTATTGTCGGCGATCTGCGATTTTTATCATGACTGCGACATTATGGCGGACACATCAGACACTGTTTTGGGACCATTGTCATTTATAAAGTGATTGGTGCTATAAACATGCACTGATTACTGTGTAAATGACACTGGCGGGGAAAGGGTTAACCACTATGGGGCGATAAAGGGGTTAAGTGTGTCCTAGGGAGTAATTCTAACTGTGGGGGGATGGGCTTCAACTCACATGACAGCGATCACTGCTCCCGATGACAGAAAGCAGTGATCTCTGTCATGTCACAAGGCAGAACGGGCAAATGCCTTGTTTAAATAGGCACTTCCCCGTTCTGAGGCTCCGTGACACGATCGCCGGGAGACAGGTGGACATCCAGTCCGCAGGTCCAGCGGGCACGGTCACGCTGCACGCGGCGGGCGCCCGCTAGCCCCGCCAATTAAAGGGGACGTACAGGTATGCCCATTTGCCCACCACTGCCATTGTGCCGATGTATATCGGCGTGCAGCAGTCAGCAAGTGGTTAAGGCAAATCTTCAAGTTGCACATACCCCCCCCACTATATATATATATAAATAAGTACAGCGCTATATACATTGTTTATATGCTTTATATATCTATAAAATATATTCTGTCACACAAAAATCTGACTTCCAAAGCTTAAAGCAGAACTCCGGGATTTTCAAAAAATCCCCCGTTAGTACACCCCCCCACACAAAACACTAAACAGTTATTACATTTGTGAAACTTCTTACAGTTTAAGAGATATGCCTGATTGAATTTTCAGGAAGTCAGCTCTGCAGTTCAAAAAATGCATCATCTTTTCTGGCAAGGAGGATCTGTTAGAACAGTGATTGCATCATATCCTCCTCTTCTCTCTCTCTCTCTAACTGTAATCAGACTACATTTCCCATGAATCCTTGGGATGGGAGTGAATGTTGGAGGTACACTGGGCTTGTACATGTAAATGTGAACTCGCCCACGTCAACATAAATCACACCCCTCATTCTGCAGCCAGAAAGCCATACTGTACATAACACACGGTGTGATAGGTTACAATCCCTTATAAATGTAAAGCATGTCTGTTCTCTCCCCTCCAGCCACAACAGGAGATAATTATATTGCCCTTACTTTCTTTATGTAATCATTACTGAACTGTAGACACATCCCATAACTATACATTATACACACTGTGCTCTGCTGTAATTCAGTATTAGAAATATTGCTCCTGCTAAAGCTTCATCCGGGCATCTGATAATGATCAGGCTATGCACAGAGATAGTGGGCGGGTTGAGTGGAATGGAGGGGTGGGGACTGGCAGGAAGCATAGGAGGGAGGAGAGAGGAGGACACCACCCTAATGGGTGGCATAGAGGGGGGCCTGTGAGACCCCTCTGCCCACTACATAAAATAGAACTCCCTGCTCGCTGTGGATTGAACTACAACTGGGCGTGTCAGACCGCTGGCTGAGCTTAGGAGAAGGATAGAAGCCAGCGGTCTTACAAAGAGGATGTCAGGAGGCAATAACGGTTTTTCAGCAAGTTCAGCAGGCTATTGCAGAGGAACTACAGAGCTCAGAAGAAGATGGATGGCAAAGTTGGTGAAGGTAGGAGATCAGCAACAAGTTTTTGCCCGGAGTTCTGCTTAAACATAAAGGAGGTGATTTACTAAAACTGGTGCACACAGAATCGGGTGCAGCTATGCATAGTAACCAATCAGCTTCCAACTTCAGCTTGTACAAATAAACTTTGACAATAAAACCTAGAAGTGGATTGGTTACAGCTGCACCAGATTCTGTGTGCTCCAGTTTAGTAGATCTCCCCCAAGGTGTCCAAAACATCAAGTGTGAAAATGCCACCATATATGTAAACAGAATCCCCAAGTGTCCACACATAGAATAATCTTCATGCATGGTAAATCCCCACTCGTGCTCCTCCATGCACCTAGTACCACTCAAGTTGCTCACCTTGCAAACAGACCACCTAAGTTATAGGAGGTCTATAAGCGCTTTATAAGGAATTAAGCTGTATTCATCCAACTCCAATTAGGTTGTTATAAGGCACAAGGGAAATGCAGGGTTACATCACAGTGTGATCAGTGGCGTCTCCAGCTTTCATATTTAGGGGGGGCATATGGGGGGACAGGGACAAAAGTAGGGGGGCAACTATAAAATGCAATTATACACACACACACACATATATATATAGCAACGGGCCCTTTCACATGTTCTGCAGTGAGCTCCCTTCCTACTGTATTGGGGCCCCCCAGGGTGTCAGAAAACAAGAGATATATGTCACCAGCATACCAAGAAAATATAAGGGTCCAAAGCAGTGGGAGAACTATCAGGGTTGCAAAGGTTGTCTTGCCACCGGGCCCTGGTGTTCTGCCACTGTGGGGTTCCCCAGTCTCCTCTTGCTGTCCTGCCCCTGCTATTGACAGCACTGGTCTGGCATCTCTTGGAATTTACAGGCTGGTTCTCCTGTCCTGAGGACGGGGGAAATCAGTCTGTTTTTTCAGTAACTGAGAGTCCTGGTGGAGTCCTCCTGGCAACTCGCTCTTCTCCCTGCCAATGAGGATGCAGGGGAAGGAGTAGATCGGGCGGCCATGGTTGTGTGAGCGCTCGCATTATGCAGTGTCAGCGAGCAGAGGGAGGGGGGAGGAATCACCCGCAGGAGCTGACTGGGGACACTCTCCTTCTCAATAGAGACTGTGTTAGTCCAGCGGCGGCCCGAGTAAGATGCGGTGCATCCGCTATGAATGCAAACAAAAAGACATTGCCTTTTTGTAAAAAAAAAAAAAATTTTTTTGGCGGGGGGGCACATGGTGGGGCACAGGATAATTTTGGGGGGGTCAGAGCCCCATCTGGCCCCCCCTAGTGATGCCATTGAGTGTAATCGGTATCGTTCTGCAGCATTCAGTGGTATTTGGCTTATAGCATGGCGACATCATCATGAAGGCTCCACCTTACGTGTTGCGGGACTTCATTAAAGGGTATGACGCCTAATCAGATGGACACACTGATATAGGTCAATAATCAAAGGTTGTCATGGGAACAGATATCAACAGTACATATCTGGTGAAGGTGGCAGAACTCTCTCTCTCTAACGCTATCTGGAGCATCATTCTTGGCATAGCACCATCCTCCTTGGAAGACATACTTTAGAAGTACCTGTGTTTTAAGGTTAGCCTTTGACTCACCTTCCTCTGGAACATAAAGGCTCAGACTCTGACAAGGTTTTAAAAAAGGGGGCAGGACTCACAACGAAATCCCAGGTTCTTCTTTCTTTTACACCTTATCTGGTAAGCCAACTGCCAAAGCATGGCCAACCTATCTGAGGTCAAGTTTAGATCTCAGTGTTGCAGTAACGCATTTTATTTCAAAGACTTTATTGAAGTTTAACAGTTACAGACGAGCAAGGTATGACATGCGATCAAAGAAAAGCATAACATTAAGTAACATCAACGAGGAAGGCACTCAGGTTGTTACAAACAGCAAGGTATATATGTTATCCAGCATAAAGAGAAAAACAAAAAACAAACAACGGTAATCATGACTGCTGAGGTGCAATAAACCCAGGTCCATACCATGATCCATCCAAACTTAGACCTTACCCCTTCTACCCATACAATAAAGACCACTTACCACCATTCATGTTGGAAAGGGCAAGGCCACAGCTTTATTAAATTGAACTCTTTAACAACTTGAACATAACAGTTAAACATTCCACAGTGCCAGTCACAGTAGCACTGTGAGCACTCAATTCCGACTGGTGAAAAGGGAGATAACTGAGGGGCCTGTCCTTACCATAAGTGCCGGACGGCCGTCTATCTCCCAATTAGCATGAAGGACGTACCTCTTACCACCGTGTTTTGCTGGCAAGGTCACCAAAAACCGCCACCCGCCTGTCAGTAAGCTACTGACGGGCGCCCCACCGCAGCCAGCGCTTGTTCCACGCCCCTCTGGAGACCCAGATTAAAAATGTCCAGCCCGATGTCATTCAGATGAACTCCATCTCTACGCAGCAAATCGCTATTATCACCCTCCAGGTCTCTGTGGCGGACCACTACACCCCCTATCTGGCGCACAAACTTAGCCACTTGGGCATTGACCTTTCTACGAAAATATTCCAGAAGGGGGCCAGGGACATCACGCGCTCATACCGAGCGAGGCACGATTTCCGACCAAACAACGGTCAAGTTAGTAAAGGAAGCACAACATTGGGCAATGTCACTTTTAACAGCTGATATGATGTCCACAGATCGCATATAGCCAGCGTCATTCCCACCCGCATGTATGACCAGGATGATGGGACCAGAAACGTGGGCACGAAGTTGCTGACATTCCGGGAGGACCTGAGGCCAACGTAACCCACGCAACCCGATCCAGCGTATCCTCGCCACATCGTATGAGAATCCCAAATTCCTGCCATAAGTTCGGAACTCTGCCCGACGAGCGGCCCAGTATATGAAAGAATCTCCGAGAATCCAAATCTGTGCCAGGAAGGAACCTGGAAATCAACACAACAGATGTGGTCGGACATACAAAGAAAAACGAGATGACTCCCATCTACCTAAACGCTGAAGTT